>NC_091445.1:24660577-25024021 GCF_964237555.1 Oryctolagus cuniculus | reverse complement strand
CCATTTTCCATTTCTGAGGCAGAATATGACCCTTACCTCTTTTACCAAGTTGTCAAGACAGGGGTGTTTTCCAGCATCTCAGGAGAATTACCTTGAGAAACCTTCAAGGCAAATCTCTGTTCACATGCAGTACAATTCAATCCCAGAAATGAATGTCCTCAAGAAACCCTGTACCAGACTCCTCCATGAGAATAAAACTCCTTTCTGTGTCAAGGACCGTGCACAAGGGAGGCTGGGATCCGTGATCGGTGTGGCCCGGTGAGCAGCTGCGTGCAGTCTTCTGGTCCTGGGAAAACCTTCTCAGGTGAGCTTCTCTCTTCCTCCCCAACTCCCTTTCTTCCCACACAGAAAATTCTAGCCAAGTTTATGTATGAGAACCTGCTGGATTCCTTGGGGATGTGCGGGCAGAGAAAAGGTAATTAAATACTGGATTTGAGCGTGGTGCATTAAGATTACATTCACAATTTTCATCCGCTGGGAGTTTTCATCAAGTCAGACTTTCTCTTTCCCTCAGGCCATGTATTTTGCTCAGGTGGGGAACTTGGAGACAGAGGTAAGCAGTTGAGCACAAGCTATTCCTCCTTCCTGGGAATATCTCAAGGTTAATTGTGAGTGAGTCAGACCACCTTCCCACACACAGAACACACCTACCAGAAGCTTGTAGAAGACGTCAGCTCCATAAAATCCCATAAAAATCTTTCAGCATACCGAGTCCACTGATTGCTTATGCATATTTGCTTGAAATCAGTGGTTGAAAAAAGTTTTATTTTTTTTTACAAATTTTGGCCTTTTTTTTGCAAATTGAGTTTCAGAATTTTTGAAATGGAGAACTAGCATTCTGCTTCCTAGAACATGCCCAGAAAATGATTGCTTGGATCAAGTATGCCACTGTTAAGATGATGATAATCTTGGTTTTTTGGTTCATTACCCTTTTTTGAAGGTAATGAATTTGAAAAACATCACATTGGACTGGTTTTTAATGATCCAAAATGAAGAAGATAAATTTAGATAAATGTCAAGAATTAATCAATGAAAAGAAGATAGAGCAATATTGAATAAAACTGATATGATTTGCATTTAGCATACAGTTCATCTTATTTCAACAAACATTTATTGACTACATATTAGATTCCAGTTACTACTAATATATAAAAATGAATAAAACATCATGCTTGTTATCAGTAATCTCAGTTAAGGGATGAGGAGAATTGAAGTAAACAAATACTATATGTAGAAAATAGGAGTGGAATGTGGTCATGTATGACATGTAGGCTTTGAAGACAGATCTTGATCGTAATCCTGGTTCTTGCTTTAACTCTGTAGCTTTAAGAAAAGTTCTTTATTCAAGCCTAAGAAAACAAAAATAAAAACAAACAACCACAATAAAAAATTTTTGTTTCATCATGGCTGCACAAAGTAGGCATTCAATAACTGGAACCTAACAACAATAATTTAAATACATAAAATACATATGAGGTAGAGCAGAAAGAGTGATTTTGGGGTGGGGTGGGGTATGGATTGATTTGGGCAGGCTTCACAAAGGAAGTTGTACCTCTAAGGTGTTGTGGTATAGGAGTAGGAATTGGCTAGATCGACAGTACTTGTTAAAGGACTCCAGCTAGAGAAAATAGCACTTTCAAAGGCATAGGAGGTGAGGATTGTAAAAACTGGTAGCAATTAATATTGCTTTTGCATTCTCAGTGGAAAGTTACTAGAAATGAGGCTAGTGAAGAGGCAGGGGCCAGCTCCTTAGAAATCTATGCCCTGACACAGAATTCAAACCTGGTTGTTTGAGCCAGAAATTAAACACAGCCTTTTTTGGTGATGTGTTTTTAGTTTCAATTTTGTTTTATTTTTGTTGATGTCACCCAAGGCCCCAGAATAAGGATATTTCACTTAAAGGCTTAGATTTCTGGCTTCTCTTGAGAATTTGCCACGATGCATGTGCATTTTCTCACAGCAACAACTGGTTGGCTGAGTGCTGGCTTTTCCTTCAGGTGAGCATATGCTCTACTCTTAGTCATGGGGAAGCTTGGAGGGCTCCAACTAGGTCGGTTATGTGGGGAGATGCATCATGGGAGTGCTCGTCATGTCCTAGTCCAGATGCCTTCTAAGGCCAGGTTACTGGAAGAAGGACGTGGAACATTACTCAGGTTTATTTTGGTGCAAATTTTTTCATAATAAATGAAAAGTGCATATTATGAAAAAACATGCATGGATTTCAAAATTGCTTTTGTACCAAAATGATCTTTAAATTTAATTTCCATTTCCCATGAACTTTTAAAGTATTCTCAGACATGATGGAATTGTGGCATCAGAAGAGTTTTTTTTGGTGTGTTTTTTTTTTTTAAAGATTTATTTATTTATTTGAAAGGCAGAGTTTTACTTATTTATTTTACTTATTTAGATAGAGGCAGAGGCAGAAAGAGAGAGAGAGAGAGAGAGAGAGAGAGAGAGAGAGAAAGACAGGGCTTCCATCCTCTAGTTCACTCCCCAGATGGCCACATGGCCGGAACTGCACCAATCCAAAACCAGGAGCCAGGGGCTTCTTCCAAGTCTTTCACATGGATGCGGGGGCCCAAGGACTTGGGCCATCTTCCACTGCTTCCCCAGGCCATAGCAGAGTGATGGATGGGAAGTGGAGCAGCAGGAACTTTTTTTTTTTTTTTAAGATTCACTTATTTATTTGAAAGTCAGAGTTACACAGAGTAAGACAGAGAGAGAGAGAGAGAGAGAGAGAGAGAGAGAGAATCTTCCATGTGCTGGTTTATTCACCAAATGGCTATCACTGGGGCTGGGCGAGGTTGATGCCAGGAGTCAGGAGCTTCCTCTGGATCTCCTATGTGGGTGCAGGGGCCCAAGCACTTGGGCCATCCTTCACTGCTTTCTCAAGTGCATTAGCAGGGAGCTGGATGGGAAGTGGAGCAACCGGGTCTCAAACCAGTGCCCATACTGGATGTCAGTGCCACAGGCAGTGGCTTTACCTGCTATACCACAACGCTGGCCTGTTCAGAAGATTTTTGAAATAGGAGAAAGGTGGGGGGCGCTGAACTAAAGTTTGGAAGTGTGGAGAGAAAAGGGAGGATGATATAATAGCCCATGTCTCTGGGGCTTTGCATATTCTTGTTCCTTTCCTGGGCTGTGTTGCCCTCCCTCTCATCTATTCAAAGTCTGAGCCACTGCCCCTGTAAAGATTTCCATGAAAATGTGCAGGTCGTGTGGCTCTCACAATGTGATCTTCTTCTTCTTTGTATCCTTTCTGTCTTATGAATAAGTGGATTTCAACAAGGAGGCACTGTTTTGGAACCCTGTCTGCCTGCTCAGCAAAATGTTCCTTAAATCTCGGGCACAGTGTCTTTGAGAACTATGATCACCTACATCAACATGATATTGCTGTTAGGACTAAGAACAGAGACCCCCTGAGTCAACATGAGTTAGTGTTTTGTTCTAGGAAACATTTGCCCAAGAAAGATAAGACAGTAAACCAATACACAGTTGCAGTGTGTGTGTGTCAGGTAATTCCTGCAAATCGATTTATCTGAGATAACCATCTGCTCAGCAAGGCAAACAGCTCACTTGTCACACGGCAGTTTCCTTATCAAGACCTTCATCCTGCCCTGGTGACCAATCTGAGCTATCATGTCGTGACAACTGCTCCATCCCTATCTGTTTTCTCCTTTGAAAGATCATCCTTAAACTGACTTGCCCTCCTCCCAATCCTGTAATACTCTCTCTTCTATGGCCTTGCCTAGACAGTCGTGGTGGTGTTCTCTTACTGCTATGAGGAATGCTATCTGGTGGTGATCCTTGGGGGTTTTCAAAATCTTCCAGTCTAAATCCAGCCTAGAGCATAGGAACACCAAATCACTATTTGTTTAGAGGGATGTTTAAGAGATAATATGAGGCCGGCGCCGCGGCTCACTAGGCTAATCCTCCGCCTAGCGGCGCCGGCACACCGGGTTCTAGTCCCGGTCGGGGCGCCGGATTCTGTCCCGGTTGCCCCTCTTCCAGGCCAGCCCTCTGCTGTGGCCAGGGAGTGCAGTAGAGGATGGCCCAGGTGCTTGGGCCCTGCACCCCATGGGAGACCAGGAAAAGCACCTGGCTCCTGGCTCCTGCCATCGGATCAGCGCAGTGCGCCGGCCGCAGCGCGCCAGCCGCGGCGGCCATTGGAGGGTGAACCAACGGCAAAGGAAGACCTTTCTCTCTGTCTCTCTCTCTCACTGTCCACTCTGCCTGTCAAAAAAAAAAAAAAACAAAAAACAGACAAAAAAAAAAAAAGAGATAATATGATGTGGTATTCTGATTAGATGTGGCCAGGTGGAGAGCAAATCAAGGGTGCACCACGCTGATCCGATGGCAGGAGCTAGGTACTTATCCTGGTCCCCCATGGGGTGCAGGGCCCAGGCGCTTGGGCCATCCTCCACTGCACTCCCGGGCCATAGCAGAGAGCTGGCCTGGAAGAGGGGCAACTGGGACAGAATGCGGAGCCCCGACCAGGACTAGAACCTGGTGTGCCGGAGCCACAAGGCGGAGGATTAGCCTAGTGAGCCGCGGCGCAGGCCTCTAAGGTATTCTAATACTGTTCTTGCATAGTTAGTGTCTCCCCAGCACTAAGAACCTGAGGCTGTATAACAAAGCAATCAAGTGTTTCCTTGCTGAATTTTAATGCTGGATGTACTATGTTCTATGTGTGTAGGGAATGAATTGCTTAGATTTTTTTTTTTATTAAAGATGTATTTACTTATATATTTATTTATTTGAAAGGGGCGGGGAGAGACAGACAGCTCTTCCATGCACTGGTTCACTCCTCAAGTAGCCGCAATGGCCAGTGTTGAACTAGACTGAAGCCGGGAGCCAGGAGCTTCATCGGGGGCTCCCATGTGAGAGGCAGGGACCCAAGAGCTTGGGCCATCTTCTGCTGCTTTTTCTAGGTCATTAGCAGGGAGCTGGATTACTGTGGAGCAACCAGGACTCAAAGCGGCTTGCATATGGGATATTGACTTTGCAGGCAGTGACCTTACCTGAGACGCCACAATGCTGGCCCTGCTTAGCCTGTCTGAGGCTAGGTTCCTCATCTGTGAAATGATAACACTGATAGTATCTACTTCACTGAATTCTTGTGATGCCTAAATGTGCTGATATGTGAAGTGTTTAAAACTGTAATACATTGGTGGATTTAAAAGCTTTTACTTGGGGGCTGGCACTCAGGTGTAGGAGGGTGAGCCTCTGCCCGCACTGCCAGCATCTCATACGTGCTGTGTGCTGGTTCAAGTCCCTGCTGGTGCATCCGGGAAAGCTGTGGAGGACGGCCCAGGTGCTTGGGCTTCTGTCTCTGCACCCACATGGGGAACCGAGATGAACCTCCTGACTCCTGGCTTCGGCCTGGCCTACCTCTGGCTGTTGCAGCCATTTGAGGAGTGAGCTAGTAAATGGAAGATCTCTCTCTCTCTCTCTCTCTCTGTATTTCTGTTAAATAAACAGATAAATCTTTAAAAGAAAAGCTTTGACTTATTTAGACAGTCATTTGCCGTGTTACCTGCTTAACGTAATATTTCTGATCTTAACAAGCTCACTTTAAACCTTTCATCTATTGCAAGTTTTCATCTTTTATCCATAGCATTAAGTATATTACATTGTTTTGGCACACAGGAGACATTTAGCTAATATGAATGTAATCATTTGTTTCTTTTTAAAAGTTTTATTTATTTATTTCAAAGACACAGCTAACTTCCAGCTGCTGGCTCATCCCTAAAAGTCAGGAGCCAGGAGCTGCATCCAGGTCTCCCATGCGGGTGCCAGTGGCCCAAGCACATGGGTCATCCTCCGGTGCTTTGCCAGGCACATTAGCAGAGAGCTGGATTGGAAGTGGAGCAGCCAGGGCTCAAACCAGTGCCCATATGGGATGCTGGTGCTGCAGGCAGTGGCTTAGCCTGCTGTGCCACAGCACCTATCCCCAGAATGTAATTTCTTTATTTTATAGATCTTATTATCTGTACCTCCTATTTTGGCACTAAGTTATACATTGTTTTATGTGTGTCTTGCTTCTTAATTAATTTATACACTCTTGCAGAAGAAGTCTTTTGTCTTCCTTATCTTGTCTACCTACACAGCACCTGCAGTGTCAACTACATAAAGAGGATCAGCAATAATTTATGCAAATGACTTTATACGTATTATTTTGGTTATGAACCGATCTGCCCAGTAAGGTTTTTCAATGTTATTCCTCGTCCCCCGCCCCAAGAAAGTGTCAAACTCTTAAAACTTCTATTGTAACTGTCTTCTAAGGGTCATAAGATAAAAAAGCAGGGATTCTTTGTTATTTCTGATGTTAACTAATTAGATGTCAACCTCACAAAATCAGCCTAATATTCCTAAAACTGTTTCTTGAGCCGAAGCTGGGGACTTATTTAAGACCAATTGTTGGCAGGCACCGCGGCTCAATAGACTAATCCTCCGCCTTGCGGTGCCGGCACACCGGGTTCTAGTCCCGGTCGGGGCGCCGGATTCTGTCCCGGTTGCCCCTCTTCCAGGCCAGCTCTCTGCTGTGGCCAGGGAGTGCAGTGGAGGATGGCCCAAGTGCTTGGGCCCTGCACCCCATGGGAGACCAGGACAAGTACCTGGCTCCTGCCTTCGGATCAGCGCGGTACGCCGGCTGCAGTGCACCGGTCGCGGCGGCCATTGGAGGGTGAACCAACGGCAAAGGAAGACCTTTCTCTCTGTCTCTCTCTCTCACTGTCCACTTTGCCTGTCAAAAAAAAAAAAAAAAAGTATGAAAGCAAAAGTTCTGGGGCCAGTGTTGTGATGTGGCAGGATAAACCACTGCCTGCATCCCATGTGGGTACCAGTTCATATCCCAGGTATTCCACTTTGAATCCAGCTCCCCGTGAAAGCAGCAGATGATGGCTCAAGTGCTTGGGCCCCTGCAATCCATGTGGGAAACCCGGATAGAGTTCCAGGCTCCTGGCTTCAGTCTGGCACAGACCTGGTGTTTGGGGCCATTTGGGGAGTGAACCTGTGGATGGAAGATCTCTGTGTCCCCGTCTCATTCTCTGTAACTCTGTCTTCCAAATCAATGAATAAATCTTAAAAATAAAAAGAACACAAAGTGCCAGGGCACTGAGATTAGCTAAAACTAGTACAACGTTATTTCTTCAATTAAGTCATTGGGCTGACTTAGATTCATATGGATGGGACACACGCAGACTCAATCTCTTCCTGACAGGAATGGCGAAACCTCATTGTAAAAAGCATGTAGGATTGGAGGTAGCGATCATCTTTGTAAACACCACAATGATAGCCTGGATAAACTTAGAGGAAAAGAAAGTAGTGAGTTGGAAGATGTTATTGAGAATGGACCTAGAAAATAGCAAGAAAAAAGAGATAATCAAAATGAAAGAGTAGTTAAAAATAATTTGATAAGGAGAATAGAGTTGGGGAATGACAAAGAAGCACTATTTAAAATTTTCCCAAATTCAAAATACGATGAATCAGTAAAAGTAGTAACAAATTGTTTCCAAGAAATGCCTTAGTCAAACTGCAAAATGTCAAATTTATACATATATATATGTGTGTGTGTGTATTTTCCTCTAGAAGAAATACATAAAATACAAAACATAAAGGAAAATCGCTTGCAGTTAAAAAATTTTAATACTAAATTTTTAAACAAAGTCATAAGATGAGGGGTGGTGATATTAGACTGCCAGGGTCCTTGTCATTGTCAGGAAGATTGGCATGGGGAATAATGAGGCTTTTTTTTTTTTTTTGAAGAATTTATGCTCTCTATATATGATAAAGCTTAAGATTAAGATAGAGATTAAAAACTAACAGTATTATGTAGAACATATAGAATATGAAATAAATCAAAGGCAAAGAAAATGAAGTAAGTTAACAGAAAACACAAAATAAAGATGTTAAAAAAGCATTCGATTATATCTGAAATTAAACTCATCTAGTAAAGAATAGCGATCATTATACTTAGTGAAATAAGACAGTCATAAAAAGACAAATACCATGTGGTCTCTCTAATCTGTGGTAATTAGTAGAGTACTTAAAATGTAGTCTATAGGAATGAAATTGACACTTTGAGATGTGATGATTTTCAACAGCCCTTGCCTTGGCTGTTGAAGAACAATATTTTTCTTATTTGTTTTGTTTTGTGCTTTTCTTCTTTTTTTCTTCATACTTAGAAAAAGTTGATTGAAAAGTGATCTCTGCAAAAAATAAGAATGAGAAATGAAGAATGAGGAGGAAGAAAGGTGGGAGTTTGGGGTGGGGCAGAATCATCATGTTCGCAAATCAATTCCCAAATTCATGAAGTTGTATTCCTTCAGCAAAATTTTAAAAAAAGAAACACACAGACACACAATAAAAATTAAAAACTACACACACAAAAAACCAGTCTGGCTTTATGCTATTTATAAATAATAAGCTATATGGCAATATGGAAAATGTAACTTAAAAAAAAGCATGATAGAGATACTGACAGTACCTAATGATACAAGGAAGAATCCATCAAGAAAGCATAATAATCATGACATTTTTTATTTACAACATAGCCTAAAAACATATAAAAACAAAATTGACAGAATTAGAAAGACAATTGGGGGCCGGCACCATGGCTCACTTGGTTAATCCTCCACCTGCAGCGCCGGCATCCCATATGGGTGCCGGGTTCTAGTCCTGGTTGCTCCTCTTCCAGTCTAGCTCTCTGCTGTGGCCCAGGAAGGCAGTGGAGGATGGCCCAAGTGCTTGGACTCCTGCACCCACATGGGAGACCAGGAAGAAGTACCTGGCTCCTGGCTTCAGATCGGCTCAGCACCAGCTGTAGCGGCCATTTGGGGAGTGAACCAATGGAACAAAGACCTTTTTCTCTATCTCTCTCTCTCACTGTCTATAACTCTACCTGTCAAATAAAAAAAAAAATTTAAAAAAAAAAGAAAGACAATTGGACAGGTCCACAGTTACGGGAGATATGTGAAGATGTTATATCAGATGTCAGTAATTCTGTTTTACCAGACCAAAAACTAATGATAGGGTGGAGCGAAACTTTTGTGTCCTAAGATACCATCATTTTCACTGTTGTGATTTTTGAGTGGGCCTGGGAGATCAGGAACTCCTCACCCCTGCTGTAGTTGCTTCCAGTGGTGAACTGCCCAAAACATTTATAAAACTGATCATGTGCCTGGTCAAATTAATGGGAAAAAATTAGAAAGAAAACATAATATCTGGCAGAGGGCATGGAATGAGAAAATTAGTACATTCATATACAATTTCAGCACATTTAAATTGATATTAACTTTCTGCCCTGCAATTTGACAGTACTACATAAAAGCCTTGCATATATTCTGATTTTGCAATTACAATTATAAAATGTTTTGTTAATTATATGATTATACAAATGGAAAAGTATATGGATATTCATCATGGTACTATATGCAATGAAAAGTTGAAACTAAACTAAATGTCTCAAAATACGGAATTGGTTAATTTTTTTTTGAAATTATTTGAAAGCATGAGACATGGAATCAAAACAGACATAGAAATATGTCAGCTAATATTTGATATTTGAGACAAGTAGAGTCGGGATATGTGGAGACATTTCTGTATAGATTCAAGATTTCCTTCTCAATTAGCTTGAACATAGTCTCAGAATTCTAATATCAAAGTCTAAGCTATAAGCAGAATCAGAAAAAAAAGAAACATGAAATTTAGGAGCTATTCTTATTGTATGGGAATAGCTGATGACACAAAAATGTTCATAGAAAATGCAGATTACCAAGGAGTATACACTGAGGACTAAACTTTGTTTAGAGTCTTCACCCTTAAATATGTATGAATAAAAATGTTGGCATGAATGTCAGAAGCAGTTTTTTTCTGGTGATGGGATTACCTGTGATTTTTATTTTCTACCGTTTATTTTCCATAGTGAAGGTATATTACTTTTACAGTAAGAAAATAAATGAGATTTCACTCTTGCTTCAGGCCCTCGCATCTGAGAATCCTTCCTTGTATCGAATCAATTTCTCCCTCGACTCGTTTAGTGTCTGAGCCTCTTTCATTGAACTTATTGGAGTTTGACCTTTGTGAGAGTTATCTGTGTATGTGCGTCTTTCTCCTCAACTAGATTGGAATTTCTGGAGTGTAGTGACTCATATCACTCAGCACAAGTGGATTACTCTTAATAGGTGCTATGACATATTTTGTTGCACGGAATCGAGTGAACTTTTGGAACCCCTTTCATCTGAGTCAGAAAGCCATAAATCCGTACACCCTATGCTCAAGCATAGAGTTCATAATTGGAAACCCTGATGCTGAGTGGCAATACAAACTTGAAAGGAAATTAACTGGATATCCAGGCTTAGTGAACTTCTTCAATTCCCTTGTCAAGTTTCCTCTGTATATTTTCACTTCGTATAAACAAAGTGCCATATTTTATTTCTACTTTTGGAACTTGGTAAGGTGGATATTTTAGATATGATATAGATTTTAGTTAAGAGGGACAACTTATGCAGTAGTTTTTCAGCTTTCTGTCTGGAGGTAAGGAAACGTTCATTTTTGCAGAAGTTCTTGATGTTGGCAAACAAGACTATACTCAACTCTGAACCCCAAGGGCTTTGTCGTGTCACTGTTGAGAAGGGCTGAGTGGAATACTTTTCTCCAGAGGGCAGAATATTCAGGGATGCAGGCAAGCAGTGACCTACTCCCATGTCTTTCTGTGTGTGTTCAGGATGAATTTCTGAGAGAAGACCCCCGAAAGGGGAAGAATCTAAAGAGAAGATTCTCATCCAGCAGTGGATGAGAGAGAATAGCCTCCAGGACACATTTTTTTTTTTAAGATTTATTTTATTTATTTGAAAGACAGAGTTACAGAGAAAGGTAGAGACAGAGAGAGAAAGGTCTTCCTCCCAGATGGCCGCAATGGCCGGAGCTGCGCCGATCCAAAGCCAGGAGCCAGGAGCTTCCTCTGGTCTCCCACCGGGGTGCAGGGGCCCAAGGACTTGGGCCATCTTCTACTGCTTTCCCGGGCCATAACAGAGAGCTGGATTGGAAGAAGAGCAGCTGGGACTAGAACCCGCGTCCATATGGGATACTGACGCTTCAGGCCAGGGCTTTAACCAGTTGCACCACAGCGCCGGCCCCAGGACGCACTTAATGGAACAAATGAAAACTTGAGAAGCTAATCTGAGTCTGGAAACAGGTACTGAGACTGAAGGGTAGAAATGTCATCATTTTCAGGAGAATTAAGCTAACTGTCATTATCAGCTGCTTTTTCTTAATGTTTGAATACAACAACAGACCAGGTGCTGGAGTTCTTGTTCATTGTTCTTTTACATGAGTCGTTATCGAACATTTCAGGAAAGAAAAATGCCCTCTTTCTAACGATCTTCAAAGTTGGAAAGTCCGTAACCTTTCTTGGTAAACTATTCCAGAGTTCAGCAGTGCATCCTTTTAACAGAGAACATTATGTACATAAATAACAGACAGTAAAATTGAAGTCTCTGCCCTTTTGTTTTATGCTTAATAGATATGGGCCTGGAGAGCCCAGTTCCCAGTGTCGTAAAACATCATATACACATGACAAGCGGCACCAGCACCACAGTTATAGTTATTAGGGAGACGTCCATAGAAGATTTAAATGTGTCTCAATTTCACTGCAGTCTTTCCAATCACGTGTAGGTGGTTAAGGTGGTCAGTAGTGTGGAAGAATGATATCTACGTGCATATACAATTTTGTGTGTGTCATGGAGAATAACAGTGACTATATCCATGCAAATGCAATTATAGTATACTTTAATATTACTTTAATATTCCTTCTTTGTCTTCATGATCAAAAGTCTAGCTCTCCCCCCTCCGCACACCATTTGTTTTCTCTTCAGAAGAGTGAAAGAGCTGGCATTGAACATGAAGCTCCTAACCTTTGGCCCTGGGCTTTAATGCTACATTGAAGTTTTGTGTTTTGTCTGCTATACCAGGGTTTTGTTCACTAGGGTCCTCTCTTGCTGCCTGCCAGGGTATACACTAGCAGGAAGCTGGAACTGGGGGCAGAGCTGGGACTTGATCAAGGTGTACTGATATGGGATGTGGGTGTTCCAAGTGGTGTTTAACTACTAGGCCAAATGCCTGCCCCTGGACTTTTTTTTATGTCTGGTTTTGTAATTTGATTTTCCTAGTAATTTGTTTTATAGTAGTTTATAAATGCATTGGTCTTTATTGGATTGGAAGTAAAAACTGGTCCATCAGATGGGTTGAGAAGCACTGGTGTAAGTGGGGCATTGAATTTTCCTAGCACTTGCTAGGGCATTAAGAGAACAGAATGCTTGCAAATTTATAAAAGTAATTGCCAGAAGTGGGCTTAGTATTTCCATTACATTTGGGCCTGCACATTTGATGTGAATAGTTTATGGAAAAAAGGACAGGGAAATCTGAAGAACCTGGAGTTATGACACATTCTTATGGCACTCTACCAATTACTTTCCAGTTTCTGAAGTTATATTAGAAATGTGATTTTTGTTGCCAAGTTCAAGAAGTCCTTTTAGCAATTCATAGCACAGAGGAACATTTCCATACACTATGACTCTAATACATTTTCCACCAAGTTTTTTTAAATATGCAGCTGAGTCTACTCTCTTGTTCTTTAATATGAATTTTCTAAGTAGGCTAGTATCTGTTTCTACTCAGTAGCCACATTTACTCTAATCACCAGTCAACTCTGTAATGATTGTAAAAGGTAAAATTTAGTCCACTGGGATTTTGTTCACCTCTAGATTCAACAAACTTAATTGCTTCCTGTGATTCAAGTCAAAGGAAAATAGAAGGATGCTTGAACACGTTATCAATCACAATGAAGTATTCTTGGAGATTTCTTCTGGGGTTGATAATGATAACTGCTCCCTCAGACACTCTAGCCATTTATTAACCCATATAATACAATAAAGGCTTAGTCCAGCAACCTCAATACCTACCACAGCTTAAGCCTGAACACGAAAAACGCCTGTAAGCAGTGAATTACGCAGCTGTCGTAAAAGCTGTGTGTAGTCCAAAATACTAGGTCAGCGCAGAAGCGCCCTGGGTTAGAGGGCAAAGTCCTGGTGTCATGTGTAGGCTAGGTTGGCACCCAGTCACTTGTTTCTCTATGAAGAGCCCATCCACCCTGCGAATTGACGCCATCCACCACCACTTTCTCTGTCAAGTCTGTGCTGAGTTTCATTCTCAGTACACTGACAGGCCTCAGCACGTTTCAATGGCTCCCTGCTAACTTTGTTGTGATTTTTTTGTTTGCCTGTCAGCTCTTTCAAATGAATAGGTAGATGGCAAGGACAGCATTTGATGTGCATTTGTATCCTTCCCACCGCACCTAGTATGCAATAGGCATTCTGTAGCAGTTTGTGGAAGAAATAAAGAGGCGGTTCTCTGGTTAACCCTTCAGTTCCTCTGAGGGAAGCAAGCGCTCTTGTGGCCCCAGCAAGCAGGTTTTTTCCCTTGGTCACAAAAGGCACATACAACTTTTATATTTCTATCTACCAGCACTTTCAGTTTCTTCTTGAAAGCATCTATGATTCCAACAGGAATTATAAAAGACGCTAAGGTAACAGGTGCTTGTGTCAAGTAGAAATCTCACCGCCGAGTGGCTGGCTACTTCTGGTGCCATTTTATTAGCCTGCTTGCCTTGGTGTCTGACTGTTACTGGTCTCTACTGGAAGACGGCTAATTGCCCCTGCCCTGCAGCTGGACAAGGCACAGCTGTTCCCTTCCTGCCTCTTCCAGTCTGTCTCATGGCCAGCACACAGTTTCTGTTTCCTCTTCTTTACCATCAACTTGGAACATTTATCCCATGCAAATGGTAAATATGAACGCTATCTGTGAAATACTGAATTTATACCAGATCCACAGTTTGTGTCAGGCTTCTTATTATAGATTGTAGGCATATGGAAGAATGATGTGTCATCCTTGTTCTTGAGAGACTTAGAAATTAGTGGGGAAAATAGATCGATTAATAAATTATTGCATTACCTAATGCTATCATTAATTGAATGGTCACTGTGCCAAGTCTCACTTTTATAGTCTCCTTTACTGTTCATTAAATGATACTATTATTATTCCCAATTTACAGATAAAGAAAACGAATCTTTGGGAGAATATGTAAATCATCCAAGGTCCCACTTCTTGTAAGGAAAAAGATTTAAACTTAAGGTGTTTGAATACCAACTCTGCACATGTAATTGTGATATAATATTTCTCTAAGATACCAGGGTACCTTCCTCATTCACTCTCCTATCTTGAAATGTCACTGTGAGGTAGGAGTGCAGAATTCATTTTTCAATTATTTTAAAAATTTATTTATTTGAGAGGGAGAGAGATAATGTACACTCTCATCTGCTGGTTCTCTCCTCATATGTCTTCATTGGTGGTGACTGAGCTGAAACAAAGCCAAGAGCCAGGAAATCCATCCAGGTGTCCCACAGGGTTGGCAAGGACCCAGCTGCCTGAGTCATCACTGCTGTCTCCAAGGGCCCACATTAGCAGGAAGTTGGAACAGGAATCAGGAGCCAGAGCTGGAAATTGAAGCCAGATACTCCCAAATGGGATGTGGATATCTTAACTGGCAACTTAATTGCTGGACTAAACCTTTGCCCTTACATTTATCTTTTAGCAAATTAACAGGTACTAAAGCTGCCATGTATTGATATATTTTGCTGTAATATGCATAGATAAGATCATGTAGGATTTTATGTAAATTTTTAAGAGATTAAAGTGTATATGCCTAAGTTACCCAGACCATTGCATTACCGGGCTAACTTATTATTTTCACTTTTATACTTATGAAAACAAATTGTTGCTCCCCCATTCGCGGAGGAACGACACAGGACCCTGCGCTGTTCTTTTGTCTGTTCGGACCTTCCCGGGTTTGCTGCTGGTCCTTCCCGGGTTGGCTGCCAACCCTTCCACCTCCGTGGAAGGGCGGCTCCCCCTGCCACTTTCCCCACTTCCGCGGGGGAGCGGCACACCGCCGGCCAGCTCTCTCGGGGGCTGCTCAGATGTTATCAGGATGTTCCTGGTGCATGTTGTCTCTCTCCTCCTTTATAGTCCTTTTCCACCAATCCCAACTCTGCTACCCACATGCCGAGCACGCTGCTCTCCTCCAATCAGGAGCAGCTCCTGCAGTTTATTGGTCGAACTGGAGGCAGCTGCGTAGAAGCTGTTTCCTCCTCTCCCAGCGCCATATTGTGGGAGAGCAGATGCATAGAATAAGTCTTAATTCGAGTAACTTAGTCTAGTCCAAGTTGCTCCCCACACAAATGGTTGGCCGGCACTGTGGCTCACTAGGCTAATCCTCCACCTTGCGGCACTGGCACACCGGGTTCTAGTCCCAGTCGGGGCACCGGATTCTGTCCCGGTTGCCCCTCTTCCAGGCCAGCTCTCTGCTGTGGCCAGGGAGTGCAGTGGAGGATGGCCCAAGTACTTGGGCCCTGTACCCCATGGGAGACCAGGAGAAGCACCTGGCTCCTGCCATCGGATCAGCACGGTGCTGGAGGGTGAACCAATGGCAAAGGAAGACCTTTCTCTCTGTCTCTCTCTCTCACTGTCCACTCTGCCTGTCAAAAAAAAAAAAAAAAGGTTTTGTTTGACCTATTACCTTGTCATTTCAATGTTATGTCTTACCATTTTAAAAAGTGATCAAAAATATTTTAACTGACAAAAATCTTTCCACATTTATAGTGTAGCTTGTGATGTTTAAATACATGTATACATTGTGTAATGTCTAATCAGAATAGACAGATCTATCTGCTCAAATATTTATCATTTCCTCTTTAATCTAAAACAGAATTACCTTCCCCAACTTCCAAAACATGTCCAGTCTCCTTCAAATTCTCAAAGACCACAGTTAGTTGACCCATCAAGGCCCTGACAATTTCATAAACACCTCATTATGAGCATAATCAGGCATTGAAGTTTTGAACTCATTTAAGTTTCTCCCAGGTTTCCTCCTGCTGTGGCTTGATTTCTTGCCCTCTGTCCTCCCTGAGATCTCTTCTGCCTTCAATTATAGTTCATTTTACTAACAGGATCTCATACTATTACCTAGGCTCAGTTCTCCTTTGTGCTATAACAAAAGATAATCACTGTGCCCCCTCATCCTTCCTACTGTGAGAAATGAATCCCATTGAGCCAGAGTCATGTTTTCCTATTACCTAGGGAGCTCTTGTCTTTCTTGCTATGATGATGACTGGCACTGAGTAAGCAGCAGAAAATGTCTTCTCTACTTGATGTGCTAATGTTACTCTGAAGCTTTTCCCCCATAAAAGCAAAACGAAAACCCCATAATGTGTTGGAAAATAGGTAATGATTGTAAAGGTGAGAGGTGAATGTGACTTTTTAAAGTATTTTTATATAAGCACTTCCTACCATTTTCTAAGCTATTTATTTTGATAATCTCACACTCAAGAAGAAATAGTTAACTCAGTATATTTACATAAAACCAACACCCTGAATTTTTAAAATATTTCATTACTAATGATAGTTTATTTTTCTGTTTGGTGTGAGATTTTAACAATGAGGATTATGTTGTTGATATGTTGTAAAAACTAAGCTGCAGAATCTTTCTTGACTATTTCACAACAAAACAGATTTCTGCATCAAAGACCTTTATTTTTTCATGTTGTCTACTCACGCAATATAATGGGATGCATTAGTTGTGTTTCTCCAGAGAAACAGAACCAATAGGACACACACAAGGGTCTTCAAGTTCATGGAAAATATATATTATGGAAAAACTGCATGTATTTCAAAAAATTTTCGCACCAAAATAAATTATTTTTCAATTATATTTTTGATCAAGTTTAAAAAATTTACTTACTATTTATTTATTTATTTATTTATGTGTATGTGTGTGGGTGAGGGAGAGAGACAGAGAGAGGGTCAGAAAGAGAGAGAGAGAGAGAGAGAGAGAGAGATCATTCCCACTCACTGATTTACTCCCCAAATGCCCACAACACTCAGAACTGGGTAGGCTGAATCAGGAGCTGAAACCTGATATTGAACCCAGGTTCTGAACATGGGAGGACACGGGTGTCTTAACTATTGTGATTACTACACTAAACGCCCACCCCTTCATGAACTTTTTGAAGTGCTTGTGGATATATATACACATATGAGTATATGCATACAGAGATGTATTTTAAGGAATTGGCTCACACAGTTATGGGGGTTGGCAACTTTGAGATTTTTGTGGCATGCTGGCAAGGCTGGAAACTTAGGAAGAAGTTGTTACTGTAGCTCAAGTCCAAAGGTGGTCTATTGGCATTCCTTCTGCAACTCACAGATTTTAGGACTGTGCTGCATACTTTAAGTTGGAGAGTGACTCTCTGAAAATGTTAATCCACATATTCTGTACATCAAGGGACCAAGTCAAGCCAACAAGGCATCAGAGGCAGGGTGATGTGTAGTAGGCAAATGACTGTGAAGCGCTGAGAGAAGAGAACAAGAACCATGAGTGGTGGGGGAATAAGAGACATTCAGGAAAGAGGCAGTGACCTTGATATCTTGGCTATAGAGCTTGATATCTTGAAATCTTGGTCCTAGAGTAGTACTTTTTGACAATGTGTTCCCTCTGCCGTGTGAATGCCCTGAGGCAGAGATAGACGTGTGTCATTGATGTAAGAAAGAGCAAGGATGTCAGGCTGTTGAGGGGGCTCATTATTCATGAAGGTGTTATTTTTCCTTAGGATGGGGGCAGATGATTGAGGTCAGGAGCCAAGTACCATGCTATCTCAGCAGGTGGCAGAAGGTAATGGAAGTTATGGATGAAGGAAACATTGTCGTTATAAAGGTGCCGGACAGATACATATGAGGCTAATAGACAAAAGCAGCACTGTTGGAAGGTCATATGGCCCTTGTGAGTCTGGAGTCAGAGAAAGTGCTCATCTATGCCTCTTAAATGGCATTGAGTCTGGAAATGATGTCAGTTCCAGTGCTAATTTGGAAAAAGCAGAATGAAGGTGAAATGCATATTGTCGCTCCCCCTCTTCGTGGAGGAACGACACTAAGCCCTGCCTAGGCTTCATATCCGAGTCACGGCACCATTATGTCGCTCCCCCTCTTCGTGGAGGAACGACACAGGACCCTGCGCTGTTCTTTCGTCTGCTCGGCCCTCCCTGGGTTTGCTGCTGGTTCTTCCCGGGTTGGCTACTATCCCTTCCACCTCCGTGGAAGGGCAGTTCCCCCTGGCCACATTCCCCACTTCCGCAGGGGAGCGGCACACCGCCGGCCGGCTCTTCTCGGGGGCTGCACGGGTTCCCTTAGATGTTCCCCATAGATGTTCCTGGTGCATGTTGTCTCTCTTCCTTTATAGTCCTCTTCCACCAATCCCAACTCTGCTGCCCACACGCCGAGTACGCTGCTCTCCTCCAATCAGGAGCAAGTCCTACAGTTTATTAGCTGAACTGGAGGCAGCTGTGCGGAAGCTGTTTACTTCTCTCCCAGCGCCATATTGTGGGAGAGCAGATGCATAGAATAAGTCTTAATTCCAGTAACTCAGTCTAGTCCGGTTGCTCCCCACACATATTTACTGGTTTGGCTAATAATTCATGGAAGACAACTGAGGTCAAAAGTTTGGGTGGAGAATACTAGGCACTTTGGAGAATAGCACTGGAGAAGCTATGGATTGGGAGAAAGCAAAAGTCACCTATTAAAGATACAATCCTTTCTCCCAGAAACACTGGGAATCTAATGCTTTAAGAACTCTATTATGTCTATATGCAAATATATAAGTATACATACAAATGCACACATCAAATACATATACACATACATATATTTACAAAAACACACATTCACTTTCTCTCTGTCTCTCTCACTGTCACTCTGCCTGTCAAAAAGTTTAAAAAAAAACAACACACATTCACACACACACACACACACATGCACACACACACTAATCAGCAATGCCTCAAATTCTACAAACAGAATGGAGAATAAAGTTAAAGTTCTGAAGAAAAGCAAAATGTCACTTTGCTTAATTGGTAATGTTTATGGACATTAATTTCAAACAGACCATGCATACAAAAATATTTTTAAACTTTAAATCTTTGCTAAAAGAATTACAAAGAATATTGTTATATAAAGCTAATATTTGTACAAAGTATTATAGAGTTTAGAATAAAATTTCACATCTAGTGGATTGGAAATCTTGCTAATAAGAGACAAGAATTGAGAAATAGGATGAGGAGTCAAAAAGAAAACAAAATGAAGCAATTAGCAATCTCCAACCACTGTGGTGCATGGACCAAATCACTAACTACCAGGCGTTAATCTGAACGTGAATGATGGATGGTGAATTTACAGCACTGAAATAAATGCAAGGGACAATTTGCCAAAGACATGCTACTTCCAATACTGCTTTGAATCAAGGTATTTATTAATCCAAGTGCCAGACTCTTAAGATCACTAATGGTAAATTGACACATCTGCCTTTCATCATGTGACTCAACTCCAAAGCAGATGCAGGTAGAAGGCTGGCCCAAGTTCAGAGAACAGCTTCTAAAAGGCAAGCTAAGCACTGATTTCAAGGTTCCACAGTCCTTTGATCGGCTTCTGGCATTTGCTGCTTGCTCTCTTGCCTTTCATGCTGCAGCTTTTGTCTCTTTTGAGGGTTTGTTCCAGGGAGCAGGCACAGAGAAACACTTCCATATGCCTGGCTATGCCAATTGCTCCATCACATTTGGGGTACCATTAACTTAGGCAATCCACCCATCTCATTACCACACAAAGAACAAGTGGCTCGATTCTGCCCTCCTCACTCTGCAGACTGCAGCAACATGTCCTCTGTGGAGAGAAGCACAAGATCTCTCAGCCTTGTCCCCCAGGAGGAGGCTCCTTTCTGTCTTCCCTGTGGAAACCTGACAAGGGCATGCTCTGGCAGCACGACTCTGACCCAGGGGTTTGCGGAACCTGACTGGAGAACTCTGAGAACCGTGTGAAAGTCTCCTGGGAGATGTCTCTTCCAAGACAATATTGTATTTCTTGAAAATGTATGAAGGAAAAATGGTGGGCTTGAAATGAACAGACATGATTTTGGAAGCCATTCCTACAACTTGCTGGCTATGTAAAATTAAGCAAGTCTCTTTCCTGAGTCTCCTTATTGTATGTGAATAATAAGGTTGACCTTAAAGCTGATATGGAGAAATAATGAGGTGGTATATGAGCAGTTAACTGGACCAAAGCCTGGTCATTCCGAAAAGCTGCTCTGTAATTCTGCATCCTATCATGTCTTTAGTGGACATCTGATAGAAGACCAGGCACTGTGCTAAGTGCTTTCCAGATAGCTCATTCAGTCCTCTCAGCCATCTGGTGAGGGAGTCATTGTTTATCCAGTGAGCCTGATGATGAAATGAAAGCTGAGAGAATTAAACAACGTACCCAAGTCATCCAACAGTGAACAGAAATCCTAGACTCTGAACTCATGTGACAAAATATTCTTTGCTTTTGCATGCATTAGCTCTGGAGTTGAAAGTATGGCAGTCATGAAAAGGGAGTGTTTGGGACTCCCCTGGGCTCCTGTTCACAATTATAGATTACTCAATACTTCTCTTACTTGACACTTACTACCTGGTATTTCCTTAAAAGTCGTTAGAATCTAAGCTCCTTGAGGCTCTAAGTATTATTCTTTGTGATTATATTTTAATGTATAAAGTACCATATCTAGAACACAACAGATTATTAATAAAGGTTTATTAAATGATAAATGATTTCAAGTGCTTACCAAGAAATGGAGAGTGCAGAAAGATTGGGTTCAAACATGACTCTCCCAAAATTTGTTTTGGGGCTCCCACATGACAGGGACCAAAGTACTTGAGCCATCACTTACTAACTCCTGGGGTTCCCATTAGCAGGGAGCTGTACTGGAAGTGGAGCTGGAACATGAACCCAAGGACTCCAGTGTGGGATGAAAGTCTTTCAAGTGGTATCTCAAATGCAGCACCAAATGCTCACCCTGGTTTTTAAAAAATTAAACCTGTCCTTAGATTTATTCACAGAGTATGCATACACACTTCTTAGAAAACAGGGCTATTTTCGGACTCTTAATAACCATGAGATTTTGAGGTCTATAAAGAAGGTATCACAGTGTCAATGGAGATGAAAACTAAAAATATTCTCTAATTTAATAACCTGATACTTTGCATTCTAGTTCAAATAAATAGCTCACCTTAATCTTGATCTGTGTTATAAAAACAGACATGGAGAAGTATTTGGGGGATGAATTTCTGTAACAAATATTTGCAGATTCCTCTACCTTTCTTTTCCATCAGTGATTTTTCACTTGTCTGGTATGCAAAGGCCTGTTCCATTATTTAAAAGAACCTTTACAACATTTACGTATAGGTTGTGATTGCTACCATAAACATAGGTCTGTTGGGTCAGGAACAGTTACTACTGTCCAGAGGTCAAGAAAACAAAAAGCAAAACCAAAACAAAACCGAAAGAGGAGTTTGTTGCACTCATGATGCCATGACCAGGTACAGGCGGATCAATGAGATCAGAGAGAGGCTCTTCAGCTTCAAGGAGGACACCTGCCCCTGCAGTTCAGACATCATCAGTATTAATTACCTTATTCATTTGCAAACCATCTGTTCTCAAACATGGGCACTTGGAGCCCAATTCTCCTATCTCAGGGCTCTCCAGTGTGTACCCTATACATATTTAATCTTCAACTGATTTCAAAAGAAGCAAAGTCTGGTACAGATGGATGGTACTGGAACAAGGGAAAGCCATTAGTACATTTCTTTGATGATTCTTTTGTTTGAGACATAATTATCCATTCATATTAAATAATTTTGAATATTTTGCTGCTGGTATTATGCTAATACAGTTTTTTTAAAAAACTTTAATAAACTAAATAATGCCATCTGGTGGTGAAAATAAATACATTACTACCTGGAAGATATTTATAGAATTTTTTAATTTCCTTTCTGTATTATAATTCATTACTATAAGAATTTTTGGTGATTTGACTAAGATTATTATGAAGTAAAATAAAGTTTTACACGTAAGTAGCAATAAACAGCTTGGGATGTATATATCCAGTCCAAATTACTCAAAGGCAAAACTCCTGGCTCAAATTATTTTTGTGCATAGAAAGTGGTCTGTGGAGCTGATTCTCCTCTTAAGTAACTGGGTGCAGTAACTTGCTGGTATCTGATGCTACCATTTCTTATGTAATCACAATAAATAACATGAGCCCCCCCCCCCCATGAAATACAGGGCTGCCCACTTAGATGATGGACTGACATCCTGAAGAGTTATGATGCTTTTGCTGATGCTCTCTCACCTGGCTCACCCTTGGACTTCAGTCATGTCTGAAACCTAAAGGGGTAGGCTAGCTGGAAGTTGTTTTTCTTTTTCTTTTTTCTTTTTGAGTATTTATTTTATTTAAAAGGCAGGGGGGAGAGGGCAGAGAGAGAGAGAGAAAGAGAGAGAGAGAAATTTTCTATCCAATAATACACTCATCAAATGCCTTCAACAGCCAGGTCTGGGCCAGGCTGAGGCCAGGTGCCAGGAAATCCATCTGGGTGTCCCACAGGGGTGGCAGGGCCCCACGTGCTTTAGCTATCATCTGCTGTCTCCCAGGGTGCACATTAGCAGGAAGCTGGATCAGAATTGGAGGAGCTGGGAATCAAAGCAGGCACCCTAATACAAGATGGACTTCAAAAGTGATGGCCAGCTACACCAAAAGCCCACCCCAATTTTTCATTTGCTTTTATTTTAAATTTATTTTTATGTTTTTGTGTACAAGAGCCCAAGAAGCTAACTGGGATGAACTCAATGGGGCTGAAACTAGGGACCAATATAAATGAAAGACTGTATTTTACTCGGGATCCTCCCTCCCTCATCCTTTCTGTCCTCTAGTCTAAAGTGCATCCCAAGAGAGAGCTTATCAACACGGCAAATGTCTCCAGGCAACAAACTCGATTCCAGTGTCTTTTGATTTCACTGAAAATTGGCTTTTCCTGCAAGAGAGCTGGGAATGGGTCTGGCACGAAGACAGTGTTCAGGAAATGCTTGTTGAATTAAGTCAGAATGAAGAATGCTGCTTCCCTGCAGCCTTAAGAGGAGGCTTCGACCAAAATGTAATTTCTGAAATGCCAATCTACCAAGTCACTCCCCTGCAGACTATCCTTCAGAAGTTCGAGAATCGAGTCCAAATTCCCGACAAGGCTATGCACATCGTGGTCTTCCGGCACGTACCCTGCTTGACTCATCTTCTCTCACTCCTCACTGCCCCGTCTCACTTTTCTGCCTAACAGAAACGTAAATCCATGTTCACAGGTGCCAAGTGCACGGACGTGTGCACCGCCACCAGGTTCCATCAAGCCTTTGCTGACCAAAGCTTCCTTTCACCACCTTAATCATTTACTCTTTTTTTTTTCTTTCTTTTTTTTTTTTTTTTTTTTTTGACAGGCAGAGTGGACAGTGTGAGAGAGAGACAGAGAGAAAGGTCTTCCTTTGCCGTTGGTTCACCCTCCAATGGCCGCCGCGGCCGGCGCACCGCGCTGATCCGTTGGCAGGAGCCAGGTGCTTCTCCTGGTCTCCCATGGGGTGCAGGGCCCAAGCACTTGAGCCATCCTCCACTGCACTCCCGGGCCATAGCAGAGAGCTGGCCTGGAAGAGGGGCAACCGGGACAGAATCTGGCACCCCGACCGGGGCTAGAACCCGGTGTGCCAGCGCCGCAAGGCGGAGGATTAGCCTAGTGAGCCGCGGCGCCGGCAATCATTTACTCTTAACCATTTAAAAAGATGGACCATCTGCCATGAGTCTTTTCTTAATTTTCTCACATGGACAATAGTGCTCTCTTCTGTGCTCTAAGAACCTGAGAGATTAACTATAACATAATGGAGCTCCTAATCTTGCTTATGTGGCCCCTTCTCCACTGCACCACACATGTGTTCTCTTTTTTAAAACCTCTTTCTACTGTTTTGAAAGATAACGGACTCCTCTTAAGGACTTGATAAAAGAGTAAATAATAGGTTACAGAAAGTGTCAAACTTCCATATCTAATGTCTTCTCTTATTTAGAAGAACTCTAGCCCACCCTAACTTCCCCATCGCTGCCATGCCAGGGACAGGTCATATAACTAAGTTCTCACCAGCAGATCGACTGGGCAAGCTATGTGACACTTCCCTGCTACTTTCTTAATGGGAAACTGCTTGCTATTCTTTCCTTTATATTTGCTGCTTCCAACTGGCTGAGAAGAGGTGACAATTGGCACTGTCTCCTTGGAACCAGAAATGGAAAGTAATTTTGAAGTTGGCCGAGCTGCTGTCACAGCCTGGGAACGTGCATAACCTTGGTGACCAGAGCTGCCCAGAGGTGACCTCCTCTAGGTCTCATGTTGGAGAAAAATGAATTCTGTCACACTGAAGCCACCATATTTTGAGGTCTCCTTTTTTTTATAGCAACTCAGCTTGCACCCTACTGACACACAGTTAAATAGAAACTATTTTCCATGATATTGACAGCTTATTTTCTCAACTTTGTATCATAGAAAATAGTTTCCATTTTCATTATGTTTTAGGATGCAATCTGGGAAAATGTGTCATGGAAAATATTTGAATATTACTTTAGCAGATGAGCTACAGGATTCCATCAAGTTTCTATTTATTGCCTGTAGAATTGAAATCATCACTAAAAGCTACAACTCTCTCAGAATAGAAACTTGACTTATAATCTTAAAGATTTCCTCTGTGCTTGAGACTCTAACTTGCCCCAAACTTTGCATCTTCTTCCTGTGCTGATGAATTGGTCCTCAGCTTCAGGCTGAGCCTTGTCCTGTGTTCTAGGAATATTGTCACCGCTGATTCAAACCCTGGGGAACTTGTTCTATCGAAGGCAAAGTATATAGCCAGTGAAAGAGCAGACGAGAAGGTGACTTTAGCATAGTTTATTGGGAAAAGTGAGGAGACAGAAGTTTCTATACTTGATTGTCTCAGTAAAGGGCAGAGAGCCCAGTCTGCATTCGGGTCCCTCATTTCTTCTGGGAAAGTCTGGGTGGGGGATTTCTGGACACGAGATTCCTTTAAACTAACCCCTTCAGACAATACTGGCCATCAGGGTTCTTATCTGTTAGAGAAGCTAATGAATCCTTCAGTCCCGGAAGGCCAGCTTTATCACTCCCTTCCTGGCTAGGGGAGACAGACTAGAGGCTGGGTCTTGCTTCCAGGACTCGCGTCCTCATTCCACTGTGCATAAATTTGTTTTCTTTAAAACTTCTCATTTTCTTCAACCCCTCTTACACACATATCTACCTAGCTGCCTTAACAACATCTGGACCTCAGGTAGGAAAGGGAGAAGGAATTACAGAGCAAGTCAGGTTTTTAATTGCTAGCGTGGCCTTCAGCACTAGTTCACATCATGGCGTTTTTTATTCTGAAACTGAACATCCATCTTTCCTCTGTCTCTGATGTCTGCAGCCATTTTTAAGAACTTCAGTGGTAATCCAAATATTCTAAGGGGCCCCTTCCAATTGCTGTTGGCCTCATGCAGGATACATTTCCTCCATCCAGATCCTATGATTCTCTGCTTGAGTTGCCTGTTAGAAATCCCCATTCTTTGGTGGTTTTCTCCCTAGTATAGACCACTGAATAGCTGTGATGTACCTTGCACATTTATCTTCTCTTTTTTTTTTTTTTATTTTTTTTTTTTATTTTTTTTTTTTTATTTATTTTTTTTTTTATTTTTGACAGGCAGAGTGGACAGTGAGAGAGAGACAGAGAGAAAGGTCTTCCTTTGCCGTTGGTTCACCCTCCAATGGCCGCCGCTGCAGCCGGCGCACCGCGCTGATCCGATGGCAGGAGCCAGGATCCAGGTGCTTTTCCTGGTCTCCCATGGGGTGCAGGGCCCAAGCACCTGGGCCATCCTCCACTGCACTCCCTGGCCATAGCAGAGAGCTGGCCTGGAAGAGGGGCAACCGGGACAGAATCCGGCGCCCCGACCGGGACTAGAACCCGGTGTGCCGGCGCCGCAAGGTGGAGGATTAGCCTATTGAGCCACGGCGCCGGCTCTCATTTATCTTCTCTTTATGGGCAGGCTTTCATCCTACTTCCATCTGAGCTTATCCCCATCCCACCCCAATGCCTGGAAAAGTCCTGGCTCCTCCTACTGTTCTTTTGTTTCCCGCTGGAATTAATAGATCCATACTGACAGTGCCCCAAGATATGAAGCTACTGGTGAGTGGCTTCCAATTTGATGTTAATATATTATTATCATCTGTGTATTTATTCAAGACTTCAATGCACACACGTATTTATTAAGGACTTAAAACCATCAGGCTTTTGAGTTTTATGACCTTTAACAATTGCCTTCAATCAAAGGTTGAAAATATACAAAACCATTGTAGTGAACACTGTACTTTGTCCCTGACTGAGATTTCTTTCCTTGACTCTCATAAATAGCTTGTACCTTGATCCTGACCCCTGCCTTTTTGTTGACAATCTTGCATACAGTGAGGCTAGCAGGTAAATGTTTGTCTTCTCTTTCCTCCTGCTTTGATAGGTGTGGGTATGGGGCCAGCACTGTGATGCAGTGGGTTCAGCCACAGCCTGCAGTGCCAGCATCCCACATGTGTGCTGATTGAGTCTCCACTTCCGATCCAGCTCCCTGCTGAAGTGTCTGGGAAAGCATCGGAAAGATGGCTCAAGTCAGTGGGCCCCTGCAGCAACATAGAAGACCCAGAAGAAGCTCCTGGCTCTTGGCTTTGGCCAGGCCCAGCCTTGGTAATTGCAGCCATTTCAGGGTGAAGCAGCAGAGGAAAGATAACGGTCTCTCCTTCTCTCTCTCTCTCTGTAACTAGGCCTTCAAATAAAAACAAACAAATAAATAAATGTACAGGTGTGGATATATCAGCTGGGCCCTTTCCATAGCAGCCATTGACTGACCCCAGTGAGGATGGGAAAGTGACTCAAGTAAGGCTTCAATTTTCTGGGCCATACATTTCTGTGGCACAGACCCGGTTCTGCCGTCCCTGTGGGACAGGAGCCATTGACAACATGTAAACAAATGACTGTTCTGACAAAATTGTATTTACAAAAACTGATGGAGGGCTATAGCCTAACATAGTAACCATATGGCCCTTGACAGAAAAAATTTGCAGGTTCTTAGTTGTTTTGAAACAGACTTTCTAATTTTTGCAACTGACTTTTTATTTTATAGCAGTTTGGAGCATTTTTAAATAGAGCTTTTTGCTGTCCTACAAGTCCTGTGTATTTTTCCGAAGAGGACAAAATTAAAAAATTACTGAATGTGTGACTTTAAGGGGGACACAAAATGGCATGCATTTTTTGCTTTGTTGATTTATGATTTATTGATTTCCATGCTGACTTGCATTCAATATAATTCCATACCCTATCCAACATGCGTAGTAGGTGTGTATATATTGTTGAGGTAAGATTGGCACCTTCTCTACCTTAAGGTGTGTAGAATGTATTTGTGACCTGTATAATACATCTTGATCTGGCTCTTCTAGCACAGTCTACAGTGGTAGCCACTAGTCACGTGTGGCCTTTTGTACCTGAGCTGAGGCTAGTCTGGACTGACATGTGCTGAGGTTGTAGGATACACATTAGATTTCAATGAGTTAGTGAAAAACAAAGAATGTAAAATATCGAATGTATTGATTTTTTGTAATAATCGTTAAAAGTTTGATGATTTATTTGGTATATTGAATTAACAAGTATATTGCTCTACCTGCACCTTAAGAAAAATGTTATTTACATTTATTTATTTATTTGAAAGGTGGAGTTATAGAAAGGGAGGGCGAAGCAGAGAAAGAGAGAGAGAGAGAGCGCACCAAGGATCATGCTGGTTCACTCCTCAAATGGTCACCAACAACCAGGGCTGGGTCAAGATGAAACCAGGAGCCTAGGAGTCCATCAGTGTCTCCCACATGGGTGGCAGCGGCCCAATACTTGTGATGTAGGCAGGCAGATAGCATCAAATCAGTTAGGTGTGTGAGCTGGAAGATCACACCACCTGTGTGATCTCATGCCCCTACCGGATGCCACCTGTGTGCCCACCTGCCAATCAGACTCTGTAACTACTCCCCTTTGGGAGTGGATAAAAGGCCTGAGCCATGGGGGGCCCTCACTTTGTTGCCCTTGTTGCCCCACAGCTCTGTGGCCTTCTGGCTGCCTGCTCTCTGCTTTTTTGGCTGCACACTTGCTCCACGTGGCTCACTCCTGGCTTGTTCTCTGCTTGGTATGGACCAAACTTATTTTCTAGACCTCTTTTCTCCCCTAAATAAAGCCCTTACTCTCCTGCACTTTTCTATCTCTGAATAAAATCCTTAAAAACTTACCATGTTGTCTGGTCTATTTGAGCCAGCATTCAGAATTATTCTCTGAATAAGTGGCAACAGCCCACAGGATTATTAATATTGAAAATTATTAATAAGCAGTCTGATATCACTTGGGTCATCTCCTGATGCATTCCAAGATTCATTAGCAGGGAGCTACATTGGAAACGGGGCAGCCAGGACTAGAAATGGTGCTCCTCTCTGGGATACTGGTGTTGCAGGTGGTGGCTTAACTTGCTGTGTCACAATGCTGGCTCCCTGATTAACATTTAACACTTGTACATTTTTATGGAGTACAGTGAGGTATTTCAGCATATATATATACACCATAAACTGGGCATTGAACCTTTCTGTTTTTTCCTTTGTGCTTTGGAGCCTGACATCTCCTTTCTTCCTATTCTTTCTGTAGTTTATAATACAGTTATGTGAACTATAGTCACCCTGCTGTGTTGTGGAACACTAGAACTTACTACGTCTATCTGACTGTGTTTTAGAATGTTATCCAGTTCCTTCATCCCCCCACTACTCCTTTCTTGGCATCTAATAATATTACTTTCAGTTCCACATATTTACTTCCACATATGAAGGGAAAATGTGTTATTTGTCTTTTTAAGTTATATTTATCCAAGCATTTATTCACTGTTTCTGAATAGTTGTTCATAATAATCCCTAATTTTCCTTGCATTCTTGTTGTAGTATAATTCTTTTTTTTTTTTTTTTTTTTTGACAGGCAGAGTGGATAGTGAGAGAGACAGAGACAGAAAGAAAGGTCTTCCTTTTTTGCCATTGGTTCACCCTCCAATGGCCGCCGCGGCCAGTGCGCTACAGCCGGTGCACGGCGCTGATCCGAAGCCAGGAGCCAGGTGCTTCTCCTGGTCTCCCATGCGGGTGCAGGGCCCAAGTACTTGGACCATTCTCCACTGCACTCCCTGGCCACAGCAGAGAGCTGGCCTGGAAGAGGGGCAACCGGGACAGAATCCAGCGCCCCGACCGGGACTAGAACCCAGTGTGCCGGCGCTGCAAGGCGGAGGATTAGCCTATTGAGCCACAGCGCCGGCCAATATAATTTTTAATATCCCTTTTTCATCTCTGGTTTTATTTGAGTCTTTTCTCCTTTTTTTCATAGTATAACTAAAAGGTGTTTTTTTTTTTTTGAAATTTTTTCACAAAAGCAGTTATTCATTTTCATGATATTTTGTACATTTTTGGTCTTTTATTTATTTTTGTTTTGCTATTTATTGTTCCTTCCCTTATACTAACTTGGAGTTTGGTTAGTTCTTGGTTTTCTATGTCCTTGAGATGTAGTGTTAGCTTTTTGTTTGATGTCTTGATATTTTTAATGTAGTTAGCCTAATGGGACTTTCCTTAAAAGTCACTTGAAAATTTTTTCTTACAAATTTTAGAATTTGTTTAATATTGTACTTCTAAAAAAGATCTATTTATTTTATTTGACAGGTAGAGTTATAGGGCAGAGGGAGAGAGAGAGATCTTCTATCTGCTGGTTTACTCCCCAAATGGCCACAATGATTAGAGCTGAGCCAATCCAAAGCCAGGAGCCTGACACTTCTTCCAGGTCAACCACATGGGTGCAGGGGTCCAAGTATTTGGACCATCTTTCACTGCTTTCCCAGGTGAATTAGCAGGGAGCTGGATCAGAAGTGGAGCAGCTGGGACTTGAACTGGCGCTCATATGGGATGCTGGCAATGCAGGTGATGGCTTTACCTGCTATGCCACAGCTCTGGCCCTGTGTATTGTACTTTTTGAGTAGAATGTTTTGTGGTAGGCATTTTCTTTTGCTCATGTGTATTTGGAATCCTATGGGCCTCTTGTACTTTGATGCCCATATCTTTCTATAGATTGGAGATATTTTCAGCTTTACCTCTTTGAATAGTTTTCTCTATTCCTTTATTTATCTTTTCTATGTCAGGAATCCCCAAGATTTAAGTAGTTTTCTTTGAGGGTGTCCCAAAAACCTGGGAGGCTGTTGTCATTCTTTTGTGATTCTTTTTCTCTTTCTGGCCTGATTGAAGAATTCAAGTATGCTTGTCTTCAGGTTCATATAGCCTTTCTTATGGTGATCTACTCTGTTGTTGAGGCTTTCAATTGTACTTAAAATTTCAATTGTATTTTAAAATTACTATTTTCTACATTTTCAGGATTTTTTTCAAGATCTCTATCTCTTTGCTGAATTTCTTGTTTATATCATGCACTGATTTCTTAATGCTATTTATCTATCTGTATTCTCTTGTATCTTTTTGAGTATGCATATGATCATGCTTTTGAATTCTTTATCAGGCATTTCATCTATACTCTTTTAATTTTTTTTCTTTTTAATTTCTTTGTTTTTAAAGGAGAGAGGGAGAGAGAGAGGTGATGGATAGATAGATAGATAGATAGCTCAATTTTCCATTTGCTGGTTCACTGCCTAAATACTCACAAAATCCAGGGCTGGGCCAGGCCAAAGCCAGGAGCAAGGGATTCAATGCAGGTCTCTCACAAGAGTGGCAGGGACCCACGTACTTGAGCCATCATTTCTGCCTCCTAGGATGTACAGCAGCATAGCCAGAACTTGGACTTACACACTGTAACAGAAGATATGGGTATCCCAAGTGGTGTCTTTGGCCATGTGCCTGACATCTGCCCCTACCTTTTTATTGAATTCTGATTCTAAAGCATATTGACTTGATTTTTCACACTTCTTATGTTCCTTATTTGCACTGGCAGATTAGCTATTTCTATGACTTTTAAAAGATGCCTTTCATGGATTAAAGGCTTCTTCCTGAAGATGTGTCTATTGGTTTTAGTCTGATACACTTCATTGACTTTAGTTTCAGTTGAACATTGAAGTATATTCTCCATAGCTATATCTCCATAGCTCTATCCTACAGCAGCAGCAGTAGGGGCATAAGGCATTCCTCTTAGCCCTAGCATTTGTGTGTGTATCCCAGTGGCAGTGTCCAGGGTTGAGGCAGTGCCAAGTCCAAGTGTGGAAAAGGTGGATATGGCTCCTGTGCCCACCAAAGTAAGGACAAACTCAGAAAGGGAGCCCCAGTGAGATTGGGCCCAAGTCTAGAATGGGCATGCATTGCTGTCCATGCCCACCAAAGCAAGGGTAGGTTAGGTAGGGTAGTTTTAGCAGAGTCAGGCAGGGTAGTATGTTCTGCTTTGAGGGCAAGGAGGAATTGTGGGGGTATGATTCCAAGTCTGCAGAGGCATATATATCCCCCAGTTTTAAGGACATGGGGTCAGGAAGTGCCCTGCTGCAATGAATCACCTGTTCCATGTAGTGAAGGACACTCTTTGGGCTAAAGTTTTGGGTCACTGTTGCTGCCGGACCTAGCTGAGTTTGTGAGAATTCAGTCCTTTTGTTGATGTGGTGCCATGTCTATGTGATCCCAGGGATGTGGGTGTGCTGGTATTTAAGTCCCCTGAATTATGAATTCTGATAGTGACTCCTCTCTCAAGGTGGCGTTAAAATGTTGCAGCTCTGGAGGTCTGGGGAAGACCACATGAGTTCCTTGTCTAAAGCGAGCTGCCATATGTATGCAGAATAGCTCCCTATGCTGTGCCCCAAAACTTCATGACTGTGGATCCCTTCTGTAACTAAGATTGCTGAGACCAGCATTTCTGGGGATTGGGTATAAGGAGACTCTCCCATTTGTTTTTCCCCTCAATAGGATTCCCTCAGCTGTGGGACTGCCAGTGTGCTCTGTTCCCCTCTTGATGCTGCCATTCCAGATCTCTATATCCTGTAGTTCTCCTGTGTCACACTTAATGAATCCCAGGGTTCTCCCTTGGGCACTTGTCTTCAGATGCAGTATTATCCTGTTTGGTTCTTTTCTAAGAAGAGACAAATGCTGGGAATCTCTAATTGACCATTTTGGAAAATCCATGAAAGTATTTTAAATGTTTTATTTGTAAAGAATAGGCAAAACCATTTTTAAATTACTATTATTTCTATTCCCTTCAGGATCAGACATTTATAAATATTCACACATTCTTGATAAAATATATACTTTACATGTTTGTTCAAAAAATTTTAGCCCATGAAAAAGTCATTATATGTGTTGGACTAATTGTTATATACTAATAGGTTCTTGCTCTCTATGCTTAATTTAAAAATCCATAGAGACAGCATACAGGAACATACAAAACATTTATTATATTATTACTTAAAATTTATTTTTCCCATTATTAAGTAAGTCTAAATACATATAAATGTCTGAATATTGCAGATATAATTGAATTAAAGTGACTTATTTGTCATTTTTTTTGAAGATTTATTGATTTATTTGAAAGTCAGAGTTACACAGAAAGAGGAGAGGCTCACTCCCCAATTGGCCGCAATGGCCAGAGCCATACCAATCCGAAGCCAGGAGCCAGGAGCTTCTTCCGGGTCTCCCACATGGGTGCAGGGGCCCAAGGACTTGGGCCATCTTCCACTGCTTTCCCAGGCCATAGCAGAGAGCTGGTTTGGAAGTGGAGCAGCCAGGTCTCGAACTGGCGCTCATATGGAATGCCGGCACTTCAGGCCGGGGTGTTAATCTGTTGTGCCACAGCACCGGCCCCTTATTTGTCATTTCTAAAGGCTTAGTCCTCTACATTTTGAATTTTTAAACATTTTTAATTGACACTAAAATTGTACATATTTACAGGGTACCCTGTGATGTTTTGGGACATGTATGCATTGTGTGATGTTCAAATCACAGTAAGCGTATCTATCTCCTCAAACATTTATTATTTCTTTATGATGAAAACATTCAAAATCCTTTCACCTAGTTTTTAAAAGAAAACAATATATATTATATTATCATTACCTATAGCCAATAACAGAAATTTCTTATGATGAAAAATACAAAAAGACCATTCACTCCTATTTATTATGTATGTTTCTATACCAAAATTGATTTCTGCAAGTTGGGGATAATGGTTGGAATGCAAGCTATTCAAAGTTCCAACCAAATGACACTCTTAGATTTAATTGCTTCATTTATGTTATTTTCTATTTTTAATTTAACCATACCAATTAATGCCCAAAATGATTAGTAATGCATTTGCACTTTTCCTTCTAAATGAAAACATAAGCCTAGAGAACATAATTAACTCAGTACAGATTGTATATATCCTAGTCACATCTTGATCAATTTAACATTTGGGTTGTGAATTTGTCATTTTTGAGAAAGAAAGACAGCTGTCAGGACATGAAAGCATGGCCCGAAACACTGTGTACCTCAGACAACTAAGACAGTGTGAAAGCAGTATTTTTAGCTTCTTATTGAGCCATTGTAGTATCTGCTTATTAGCGAGAAACAGAAATCTAACAGCCATTAGACATTTCTCCAACCAATTCTGTGCACCATGACCTTTGGTGAACGCACAACACATGGATTGTGTTGTGTGTTTTATTTAAGAACTTGAAAACACATTCATAATACAGCCTAGATACTTCAGACACTGGCAGGTCCCTGGCTAGCCATCAAAGCCCTCTCTTTCCATTTCTTATTTCAAAAGAACATTATGCACTTTATGTAGGTTTTTTTCTATTTTAAATTCATTTTATAGCATTTAAATCTGAAATTCCTCATCAATTATCCCATAGAATGTATTGAGAAAATTCACCGTAAATTGTATAGTTTCATTTTAGATCATAGCACATATATATCTCAAGATGCTGGTTAAGAGTTATAATAGGAATAGGATTTGCAAAGGTATAATTAAATTGCAAGGTAATTAATTTCTAATGTTTTCATTGGGGGAATTGAGTAAAAGGTACAGGATCTTTCTGTGTTGTTTCTTACAACTGCATGTGAAACTAAAATTATCTCAAAATAAAAATTTAATTAAACTTAGCGATAGTAAGAGAGTTCAATATAATAACAAAATGAGAAAATCTCATTAATGACAGCACCAGAAATTATAAAATGCTTTGGAAGAAACCTTCACTGAAAAGCTTAAAAGCAGATGTGTATACATAGATACACAATGCTTATGGTTGGCAGGGCTGTATTGCAAATATATCAGTCTCCTCCAAATTAGGCCAGGAGTGATCCCTCCCCCTCCCCATCAAAGTCCCAAAGTGCAAACTGTTAGAAGAAATTACAAATTTTCTAACTACCAAAGGTGGGGCGGGGGGAGAGAGAGAGAGAGAAGCAGCAGCAGAAGAAGACAAAAGCAGTTGAGGAGGAGAGGGAGGAAGATGGAGAAAATAGATTACATAGAGGAAAATAAATAAGACAAATATACTTACATTTTCATTGTCAAATAAGCAAGCAATAAGCTAATTCTATCAAATGCATCTAGGGCTTTTAGCTTATTTACAGACAGTAAATAACATGTATATGTACAAAACAATATGACGAAACTGAGGCCAAGAAATTTATCCTATAAATAAATATAAATGGATTTACCAAATTATCTGTCTGTCCTTGGTTACCAGAATAATGCAATTGAAGACCACAACGAGAGATGTCTGCAGAGCTGCACGAATGGCTAGACTAGAGAACGAGTTTCCTCCAACTTCCCGAGGATTAAGAGAGTCACACTGCTATCCTTATTTGTTTATGAAGGAACTTCGGAATCCTTTTCTAAGGGAGTCTTAACTATCATTTTTAAAATGGCCCTGATTCAATTGAACAACTGCGTTCACTGGGGCTGTTCCGCAGACTGATGTTAAAAATATGTGATAGTTCAATAATTCAATTACAATGCCATAGACTTACTTCCTCTATAATGTATACAGCAGTCTTATTAACAAGTTCTGCTATGATTTATGGATTTGAATAGGATGAAACATGACTTAGGGTCATAAAGAAAATTTTTCACTACTTGAAGATAAACTGAGAGCTATAGATAAATATGAAGAAGTTAGTCTTTGGTTATTTATTTGACAATGAAGATTGAATTCTTAGATCTCCTAATGACTGCCAAAGTATAACGGTGCTAAAATAGAACTATCTCTGTTCCTGTCTTCTGGGAAGTTTTTCTTCATTTTAAACCACAACGCTTCTTCTCTTGATAGCTCCTTTCATAAACTCTCTGTGACAGAATCTGAACAAAACTCACAGAACCTATGCATCCCAGGGACGATTTTCTAGCACGTCTGGAAGCACCATCCAGTTTATTCCTCATGTTTCTGCATCTTTCAGAACACTGAGGTTGTCCTCCTAATTTTAATTTATGATTATCACACCATTTTGTATCCATACAAGCCGGTGCCCTCCAGGTGGTGCTAGAGCGTTTTGGCGACTATCACTGTGAGATGTCTTGGTTTTTTTCCTGACCTTTTCCATAAGGAAGAATAAACTCAAGGATATACAATTATTTAAGAAAGTAATTTCAGTCTTTAATAATTGGACGAGGGGCTGGCACTGTGACGCAGTGGGTTAAAGCCCAGGCCTGCAGTGCCAGCATCCCATATGGGCACCAGTTTGAGTTCCGGCTGCTCCGCTTCTGATCCAGCTCTCTGCTATGGCCTGGGAAAGCAGTGGAAGATGGCCCAAGTCCCTGGGCCCCTGCACCCATGTGGGAGACCCGGAAGAAGCTCCTGGCTCCTGGCTTCGGATCAGCTTAGCTCTGGCTGTTGCAGCCAATTGGGGAGTGAACCAGCGGATGGAAGATCCCTCTCTCTCTCTCTCTCTCTCTCTCTCTCTGGCTCTACCTCTCTCTGTAATTCTGCCTTTCAAATAAAAATAAATCTAAAAAAATTTGATGAAGATTGTCATAAGCCTACTTAAATTCTCTGAAAACTTAGAACTCATGGAGTTCTTACTTTGGGAAAGGAATCAGAATATAAACTGAAATGTGATGGAGATTTTCCCAATTTGTTTAAAAAAATCCAATAAACAATGTCTCCCAGAAATTCTGACAATTTTGGAATACCTCTATCCTTTGGAATTTCTGGTGTCCTCAACATGAAGTGCTCTCAAAGCAGGATACCTGGAGTGGGTCTAGCGGTGCAGCAGATACGCTGCCACTTGGGATGTTCATATTATATAACAGAGTGCCGGGGTTTAAGGGTCCTGCCTCTGCTTCCAATCTAGTTTTCTGCTAATGTATACCGAAAGAGGCGGAAGGTGATGGCTCAGGTATTTGGCTTCTTACCCTCTACATGGGAAACCCAGTTGGAGTTCCTGGCTCTTGGATTTAGCCTGGCTTAGTACCAGCTGTTGCAGACATTTGGGGAGTGTACCAGCAGATGGAAGATCTCTGTCTATGTCTTTCTGCCTTTCAAATAGATAGATAAAGCTTTTAAATCAAGTTAGCTAACAACATTGTGATACTTTATATACTTACATTTCCTAAGTGAAAGCTTTTTGACATATACACAGTTCTTTGATTGTAAATAAGCATAATGGGATAAAAGTAAAATAACGGGATAGTATTTTGGTAATATTCTTTGACTGATATCTCAGAAAAGATTAAAACTATCTCATCACAGGGCATAGATGTTTTCCATTTTTGTTTTTGGCCTATTCATGGCATTTATGAGCAATATAGTTAGGGAAGAAAATTAATCATCATATTATAAGTAGTTGACATTAAAATAGAGAATTTGGAGTAAATGTAAGGATGAGTCTAGAAATTAGTTAAACTGATCTTTTGGGAAGGATTTATCAGTCATGGGTACCACTGCTACCCTGAAAAGTTTATATGTTTATAAAAGACTTAGAAATGTGCAACCAGTGACTCCTAAGTTCACCTCATTAGCTCAGAGTCCCTTTGGCCAATCATTTCCTGAGGGGATAGTAGAGTTTCTAAGGACACCAGAGAAACCTTTGGAGCAAACAATATTAAGTACTGATTTAGAGGAGTTCTGGATAGATAAAAAGTTAAACCAGATTAATCTTGACACAGAGAAATATGCTTAGATGCTGGAAGTATTGAATGATACAGTGGTGCATTTTTCCAGTCTAGAATGAATTTTAGGTTGTGCATAATTTATAATATCAAAATTTTAAAAAATATTTCTTCTACTTTTGTCAAGTTAAGGTATTAATATATCATTTCTTCTTTTGTTTATATGCTCCTAGTATGTCTATGCCATGGCAATTTCAAGTTATATTCCAAATGAAGGAAATAAGACTTAAAATGCTCATTTCCTACAAATAAAAAATTTAGGCAGTTTTAGTTATTTTGTTCTTTACTAGTTCTTTTTTAATGACAGAGTTACATACAATATAAATATAAGTGCTGCAATAAATAAAGTGAAGGCTAAATCTTTGGGCATATCCATAGTCATTTCCTTAGAATAAATTTTAGAAGCAGAATTGCTGCATTGAAACCTGAATATATTAAGGCAATGAATACAAATGGATAGAACATGCTCTGGAAAATTTTAGACATTTTATATCCCCTGTGGATTGTTCTGGGCAAAGGATCGACATTTTTTTTGGAGATTTTTTAAAAAAATCTAGACAATATATAAAAAGATAATAGAGCTTTGAAAGAGATAAAAATGTTTTCCCATTGTTGATAATTTATTACACCTTAGGGAAAAGCGATCTGCTGAAGAGTACACAGTGTATTCTGAGGCTGTACTAATGACTATTAAGAGTTTATATGAAGCTAAAGGGAGAAAAATCACACATTTTAATGGTTTCTCATTATATTGCATCTGCATGGAAAGAGATTATAGTACCCCTTACTTTGTTTTATATATGAGTATCTTTTAATGGATGAAATAGGTTCGGCTGAATATTGTGAGCATAAAATATTGAAAGGGGAGATATTTTCTGTTTACTTCAGAGCTATGAAAATGAAGAAACTTCATCAGTGGTTATTATCTACTTCTCTATGAGAAAAGTAAACTAGATATGAGACTATAAATATGGGATTGTGTTAATGTGAAGAGAGTAGCAAGATCAGTGCATTTAATCCTCAGATGCATAATTTTGTTATAGACTGCATTTTAGTTGTAGTTTGGCTTAGTTATCTTAAATTATTTAGAGTTCAATGCTGATGAACTAGAAAACCTTTTCAATTACCGTAATTTGCTACAAATCAGTGCTTAGCCCACTTTCTGATTCTTCTTCCAGAAGTTATGTGATATGAGGCAGTAAAAAGAACACAGAGTTTGGAATGAAAAAGACCTGTGTTCAAATTTTGAACCTGATATTTTTAATGCATAAATTTGCTCAATCTCACATGTAAAATAGCTCTTCAATACATATTGTTTTACAAAGATTTATTTGTGAAAGAATGATCTTTATAATAAGGTTTTATTCACTTATTTGAAAGGCAGAGTGAGAGATAGAGAGAGAAAGAGACAGACAAAAAAACGATGGAGAGAGGTTTCTGCCATCTGCTGTTTTACTCACCCAAATGCCCACAGCCGGGTTGGGCTGAGTTGAAGCCAAGAGCCAGGAACTCCATGTGTGTTTCCCACGTTGGTGGCAGAAACTCAACTACTCAGGTCGTCATCGCTTGCCTCCCAGGTGCATTAGGAGGAAGCTGAAATGGAAGTGGAAGAAAGACTTGATCCCAAGCACTGCAATATGGATACAGCAGAGGGGGAGTGCAAGCTCACAGCACCTTATAATTTGTAATTGTTGTTAAACTGACTATGTATTAATCAATATAAGATAATTTATATAAATAGCGAATCCTAAAATGTCAATGACTTAATACAATGAAAACATATTTCTTGTTTATGTCACAAATGTAACTCACTGGGCTGGGCAGGGGGATGGGTAATGAATCACCTGTTGATTCTGCAATCCCTTACATCCGACTCCACTGTTATCTGGGAGACACAGAAATAGAGTGCACAGGATGAAGGTTTTAGTGGACCAAGTTTGGATTGTGTAAATCACGTCTTTTACATTCCAGTAGTGAACATTTTGTGACATGATCATACGGGCAAGTAAGTAATCTGGTGCCCACGAAAATGAAGAAATAATTTTGGTTGCTATTCAGCCAATCTTTACTCATTCTAAATGACATTAACCATTTAACTGACTTAAGTAATTTAAGATGATGGATCCAAGCAAGTTTTGCTTTTCACAAATATTAGTATCTTAAAAAATATAGTTGCCTATAATCAAAGTAATAGGTGATATCTATAAGTTTCCATCCTTGTTATCCTTATCTTTGTTTTCCTGTATGTAATGTGTTTTGAATGTGTTAAACATTTTATTTTCATAACTAGTTTTCAAGAGTTTGATTATGATGATGTGCTTTAATATTATTTAATTCATTTTATCCTGTTTGGCATTTATTTATTTCTTAAGGTTTATTTAATTATTTGAAAATCAAATTTACACAGAGAGAACTCTTCCATCCACTGGTTCACTCCCCAGGTGCCATATGGACCAGGGGTGGGCCAGGCTGAAGCCAGGAACAAGGAGTTTCATCTGGGTCTCTCACATGGGTGGCAGCGGCCCAAACACTTGTGTCATATTCTGCTGCTTTTCTCTGGCCATGAGCAGAGAATTGGATCAGAAGTGGAGCAGCTGGGACATGAACTGGTAGCCATATGGGATGCTGCTGTCTCATGTGACAACTTTATCTGCTATGCCACAAAGTTGCCTCAGTTTGGTATTTACTGAGCTTCTTAGATTAGTAGATATTTTGTTATTATTAAATCTGGACATTATTAGTCACTTGTTTTTACAAATAGTTTTTCTCTGTCCCTGTCCCCTCTGCTTACAGGACTGCAATTATATGTGGGTTAGATAGCTTAGTATTATTCTGTAGGTCACTGGTGCTGTGTTTTTCAAATTGTTTTCTTTCCCTTCATTTTGGATAATTTCTATTACTGTGTCTTCTAGTTCACTTTTCTTATTTCTGCAGTGTCTAAACTACTATTAATTTCATTAGAACTAATTTATCATTTTAGATATTACACTTTTTTGCCTCAGAATTGCATGTGGTTCTTTAAGGATAATTTCCATTTATTCCCTCATTATGTTTATGCTTTTCTTTAATTACATGATAATAGATATAATAGCAATTTTAACATATTTGCCTTGGGGGACAGCATTGTGGCATAGCAGGTAAATCTGCCAGCAGCAACCCCAGCATCCTACATGGGTGCTGGTTTATATCCTAGCTGTTCTACTTCTAATCCAGCTCCCTGCTAATGACTTGGGAAAAACAGTAGAAGATGGCCCAAATATTTGGGCCCAACAACCCAAGTTGGAAACCTGGATGAAGTTCCTGGCTCCTGGCTTTGGTGTGGCCCAACATTGACCATTGCAGCCATCTGGGGGGTAAATAAGTGAATGCAAATCTATGTCTTTGTTGCTCCCTCTCTCTGTATAACTCTGACTTTAAATAAATAAATAAATAATTTGTTAAAAATCTAAAAAATAAAAAAAATTCATATTTGCCTTCAAATCTTACTATCTATGTTGTTTAACTATTTCTATTGAATGGCTTTTCTCTTGCAAATATGGGTCACATTTCCTGTTTTGCAAATATCTAGTAATTTTTTATTGGATGCTGGACATTTTGAAGTTTACATTGTTGAATGTCTAGATTTTGTTGTCTTCCTTTAAAGAAAGTTGGATTTTTTGTAAGTTTAAGTTAATTTAATTACAGTTCGATTTTATTCAATCATAAATGTTTATAAACTTTGCTTGAATGTACCTAGAGTTACTTTTGTTCTACCATAATTTAGTCCCATTACTAAGGAAATGACCTTCTGGATGTCTGCTGAATGTCCCAAAGACTCTCCATTAAAACACATTGGAACATCTCCAAGTCCTGAGTGGTTTTTTTTGGAATAATTCTACTCAGTGAGTTCCAGTTGCCTTTTCTCAACTTTTGTAAATTTCTTGCTTTTTCTGGGTAGCTCTTCCTACTTTGGGATTCTGCCATATATGTTTCAGTTGTCTCAGTCTCTGAACTTTTATTTTTAGCTTTTTGACTTAGCAAACTGCACTTTGCTTGCAACCTTCCTTTCATCTATAAAACTCAGGATATCCTTCTAAAAAGAAATCTAAACAATTACAGAGCTAAGCTCATTTGTTTCCCTTTACTTAAGGATTATATTTATATGTTATCTGTAGGTTATTGTCTGAAAATTCTTTAATATATATTTGATTAGTTTTCTAGTTTTCTGTGGTGGGAAGGTATTTAAGTTTATGTTATTACATCATGAACAGAAGTGACCATATCAATCTAATTACTTTATGCCCATTATCTGAGATATATTTTTTGGTAATTATTTTTAAGATAAATTTTTTTGTCTCTAAGGTCAGCCAGTCATTGTTTTATTTTCTGTTCTCTGGTCTGGAATCTTCCAAATAAAAATACTATGTGTGGTGCCTGGGAAAGCAGAGAAGGACAGTCCAAGTGCTTGGGTCCCTGTACCCATGTGGGAGACTCAGAACAAGCTCCTGGCTCCTGGCTTTGGAACACCCAGCTCCAGCCATTGTGGCCACTTGGGGAGTAAACCAAAGGATAGAAGAGCTCTCTCTATGTCTTTTCCTCTCTCTCTGTAATTCTGCCTTTCAAATAATGTAAACAAATCTGAAAAAAGAACTCCATGCGAAAGATTAGCCCTTTTAAATGATTCTCTCCTTTAAATTCCCTCTTCAACAGATGCTTAATGTTCATATATTCTCCAATTTAATCTCTAGCTTTTTTCCTTCTTCTATTTTCTGAACAAGAGATAAAATCTGAAGGAATCAAGACCCAAACTTAAAAACACAATAATTATCAAATTGAGACAAACTTTTTATTGCTGCTATGGTTAAAAGGAATGATAAATGCATACAATTTCAATTTTGGAAGAGGAAATTCGGCTCAAACACCAATTCCAGTAGTGATTATTGTGGTCAATCAGTGTTGATTCATTTTGAATTCCTCATTGATATAACCAGATTAGATCTGTGGATGCTTTTCTCCCTACCTGATGCTTTTGGATACCCCGTCAATGCTTGCTTTATAATATATTTCCTTCTTGAAAATATTATACTAAAGGAGCCAGATTATTGATATTTTTTAGTTAACACTTGTGTTAGTCCATGTGTTTTAATATTTACTTTTTTTCCTATTTTAAAATTGTTACCATGAATGTGTGTACATGCAATGAAGCATGTAATTATTTCTCAAGAAAATAAATAAGTGGATTATTGAATATGTTTTCATTTAATGGAGTTAATTCCTTGAAAATACATATTTTTGGGGAGTGCATGTTGTAGCACACTTGGTTAAGTTGCTGCTTAGGATGCTCATATGAAGTCCCACCTCCACTTCCCATCCAGCTTCCTGCTGGTACACCTAGGAGCCAGCAGGTACTCAAGTACTTGAGTCCCTGAAGCCACTTGGGAGACCCAGATGGAATTCCCAGTTCCTGCCTTCAGCTTGGGCCAGTTGTGGCTGTTGTGGGAATTTGGGGAGTGAAATAATGGATGAAAGATCTCTCTCTCTCTCATACACATATACTGCCTTTTCAATAAATATTCTGTATGTTTTGGTTTTGATGTTCTAGTAAACCTGATAGAGACAAAAATGTGCTAGAGTATTTATTTAAACTCATCTACTTCTCGAAGGATTTGTAACATCAGATATAATGTTATGCCAAGTACTGTTTTTGGAAAGCACTGAGGTTATTACTTTTCTTTCCCCCCCTTTCCTTGCCTCATCCCTTCCCTTCCTAATGAAAGAATACACATCCATGTACACACACCAAAAATCAAATTCAACAGGCATTTACGAAGTGTCTATTGTGTGGTAGGAATTTCTTTATATATTGAGGAGTTAGCAAAAGTAAGAAAGAAAAACATTTTACACTTATGGAGCTCATTTTCCACTGGCAGGAGATTGGAAAAGAACCACACACAAGCAAACAAGAGTACAAACAAATAAGACATTGAAGTATCAATAAGTGAAATAACACGAAATAAAACAGTGAAGTATAAAAGTAACTTTTTAAAACATATTTATTTATTTATTTGAAAGGCAGAATTACAGAGAGGCAGAGACAGAGACAGAGAAATCTTCCCTCTGCTGGTTCACTCCCCAAATGGCCTCAATGGCAGGAGATGGGCCAATCTGAAGCCAGGAGCCTGGAGCTTCTTCTGGGTCTCCCATGTAGGTGCAGGGGCCCAAGAACTTGGGACATCTTCTACTGCTTTCCCAGGTGAATGAGCAAGGAGCTGGATCAGAAGTGGAGCAGCCGGAACTTGAACCAGAGCCCATATGGGATGCTGGCACTGCTGTACCCACAATGGTGCCCCAAAAGTGACTTTTAAAGTTATAGCTGACTTAGGTCATCAAAGTTAAGCTCAGAGGTGAATGACAAGAAGTCAGATGTAAGGAGTTAGATGGAAGAAACAGCAAAGGCCATAACGCAAGTGTGTTCCAGGGATGACCACCACCCCTTTTCTCAAGCAAAAAGATGAGACACGAAGTTAGTGAGTGGATGGGGCAGGGTACGATATGCTGCATTGTGGGGCAGCAGGTTAAGCTGCAGCTTCCAGCATCAGCATCCCATGTCGCACTGCTGATACCAGCCCTGGTGCCTGACTTCCCATCCAGCTTTCTGTTAATGCACCTGGGAAGGCAGCATGTGCTGGCCAATTGTTTGAACTCCTGCCACTGGCACTGTAGACCAGTAGTTCCTGGCTCCTGGCTTCAGCATGGACCAGTCCTGGCCATGGTGGTCATTTGGGAAGTAAAGCTGTGAATGGAAGATCTCCCTCCTTCTCTCTCTGACACTCTGCCTTTTCTCAAACAAATAAATAAATCTTTTTAAAAAACAGAAACCAGGAATCAGATGACACAAGGCTTTGTAACCTATCTCCCAAAACACTCTTCTGGACAATTGCACATTTTAGCAAACATGTTTTTTTTTTAGAGTATATCGGTGAGAATGCTTTAATTTTTCCATATGCAGTTTATAGATACCATTTTTCTGCTTATGGCTGCATTTTTGGAGGCTGTTAATTTACATCCAATTTTGAATGTCTGGAAACTGTGACCTGATGAACTCATTTATATACCTTTCCCAGTCACTTTTTGGCTCATTTGCACCTGCCAAAAGAGGGTGATAACTGGACAGCTGTGCACCTTATTGATACATATTATCTTAATTACCTTTCACACTGGGTTGAAAGGTTTGTGATAAGTGACACTGGTTCTTTAGCCTATCATCAGAGTTCGGCTCTTGTACTTTAATGAGTACATAGCAGGCTAGTTTCTATGCATATTATACATGCTCATTTGCAGTCCTAAGTTTCTAAAGGATTCGGGCACCGATGCTCTGACTACCCCTGGTATCACTGCCATCACAGCAAGTGTTAAGATGCTGATTATGTTGCAGCTGATGAAGAAAGCAGAGAAGGTCAAAATCCCGCGTGTAACACCAGCTGTAAATGCGTCTATATTAAGAGAGTGTTTCTTTTCCAGAACAACCACGAATGGGAAAACATGGAGCACATTTTTGTGCCCATCTGTTTGTGGCGAAGCTTAGAAAATATTGTTGAGTGATTTGAGGACTAGTTTCTGGGTGTCTTCCACATTCTTTCAAGTATTTCATAATTTGGCAGCCATGGAGAACACTTGGAATGCAATTGGCTTAAAGAGCTAACTTATATTGGCTCTGGAATATCGAAATGCCATTCCAAAGAGCGACATTCTATTCCTACATGCATATTTCATAATCCCCGCAGTTAATGCAAAGAAACAAACTCCCCACGCAGACCCATCTGAGCTATTCACGTCATCACGCTCTGAATCTGTGATCATTTTTCTTCCTCTCAGCTGACCAATCAGCTAAATTGGTATTGATGATGGCAACAACTGGGGAGGTTAAGTGAAATTAGAATATTTGAAAGGCATTCTACCTTCTATATAAAGCCTACCGTATGGTTCTCAAAATAACTTCACTCTATCAACATCTTGCAAAATTGGATAGGGATTCTAAAAACTGCATCTCTCATTCTCAACCACCAAAAGGTAAATATTGCCTCAAGAGAAAGTGGTTAAAGTTTTACGGAGGCACTGATGTTATGAAGGGAAGGGAGACAGTCCCCTCCTCAGTATTCCAGCACAAGAATAAAGGTGCAGTCTGCCTGTGTCGCAATTCCTCATTTTTTTTTGACAGATAGAGTTAGACAGTGAGAGAGAGAGAGAGAGAGAGAGAGAGAGAAAGGTCTTCTTTCCGTTGGTTCACCCCCCAAATGGCTGCTACAGCCAGAACTATGCCGATTCAAAGTCAAGAGCCAGGTGCTTCTTCCTGGTCTCCCATGTGGGTGCAGGAGCCCAAGCACTTGGGCCATCCTCCACTGCCCTCCCGGGCCACAGCAGAGAGCTGGACTGGAAGAGGAACAACCGGGGCTAGAACCTGGCGCCCATATGGGATGCCGGCGCCGCAGGCAGAGGATTAACCAAGTGAGACAGGGTGGCGACCTACAATTCCTCATTTGTAAAACTACCTTTACGGAATGAACAAAAAATGCTTTCCTGATGATGAGCTGCGAAGAATCCAAAACTGTCATTGTGAGAATTTCTATTTAATTTTTGAGATTTCTACCTATAGCTGTGATTAGCAAGTGTTTCTTTTCCAAATGCTTCATCACCTTTCATACTTAGGAAAAGTGAATTTGAAGTAGATTTTATCTGTTATCTTTTTTTTTCTTTTAGTGTTAACAGTAATTTTACGTGACAGCAGTTGGTTGAAGTCCTAGAAAGAAATCTATCCAAAAAAAGCAAAAAGCAGTGGGAAAAGATTTATTGATGTCCTATCATGTCCTACACAGCAGGAACAAGAAAACATTCCTGCCCTCAAGTAGCTTATTCTGTATTGAGAGATTGGGGCAAACAGAAGGAAAGTCCAAATCAACCTTATGTATAAGTGTGTTGGGGACATGGAGAGGGAACACACTGCCAGAGAGAAGGCTTCCTGAAGCAAATAATGCCTAAGTTGAGAACTGAAGGTGCCTCAGAAGGTTGGCCAGAGATAGCGGATGTTGAAAGGGTGCTTGGTGTCAGACACAAGCATAAGCAAAGCCTTGGGATTGAGAACACAGTCCATTTTGAGAACCGTAGTTCAGTCTGACTAAATCATTAAATTCATTTTATTGCAACATTGTCTTATCATCCTTATCCCATACACTAAGTGGCTTAAATAACACATGTTTATTTCTCTCTCTCTCTTTTCTTTTTCTTTCTTTTTTTTTTTTTTTTTTTTGGACAGGCAGTTAGAGAGAAAGGTCTTCCTTCCGTTGGTTCACCCCCCAAATGGCTGGTGTGCTGTGCCAATCTGTAGCCAGGAGCCAGGTGCTTCTCCTGGTCTCCCATGCGGGTGCAGGGGGCAAGCACTTGGGCCATCCTCCACTGCCTTCCTGGGCCACAGCAGAGAGCTGGACTGGAAGAGGGGCAACTGGGACTAGAACCCGGTGTGCCAGCACCGCAGGCGGAGGATTAGCCTAGTGAGCCGTAGTGCCGGCCAACACGTTTATTTCTCACAGTTCCATTGGCTAAGAAGTTCCTCATCAAGGGGCCAGCAGGTTTGCTTGTGGCTGGGGGCCCACTTCCTGGCTTGCAAATTTCTCTCATTCTCACCATATCCTCCCACAGTGGAAAGAGGAAGCTCTGGTATCTCCTCCTCTTTTTTTTTTTTTTTTTTAAGATTTATTTACTTATTTGAAAGTCAGGGTTACAGGGAGGGAGGGAGGGAGGGAGGGAGAGCATGAGAGAGAAAGAGAGAGAGAGAGAAGGAGAGAGAGAGAGAAAGAGATCTTCCATCCACTGGTTCATTCTCCAAATGGCTGGGCCAATCCAAAGCCAGGAGCCAGGAGCCAGGAGCCAAGATCCAGGAACTTCTTCCAGGCCTCTCACAAGGGTGCAGGGGCCCTAGGACTTGAGCCATCTTCCTCTGCTTTCCCAGGCCATAACAGAGAGCTGGATGGGAAGTGGAGCAGCTGGGACTTGAACCGCGTCCCTTATGGGATGCCAGCACTGCAGGTGGTAGCTTTACCTGCCATGTCACAGCATAGGCCCCTATTTCCTTCTCTTACAGGCCCATAATTCCATTCGGCGTCTGTACCCTCATCCTAATTTAAAACTATTTTTATCTTCAAAAGGCTGCTCCTTTTGATACCACCACATTGGGGGTTACAGCTTTGCTATTGAAATTCAGATATGGTGAGAGCGTAGACATTCAGTCCAAACAAATGGAATCTTTAAGATAATCAAAATATAGTAAGTTATTAATTACTATTAAATTATTCATTAATTGTTATCAACCTAACAGTAGTGTGTAGGACTTTACTTCTAATGCTCAATTAAAACTCTTTGAATTGTTTCATAGGACAATTTCCATATCTAGTTCTTTTTAGAAATCTTGAAACTAGAATTAAAAAGTAAATTCTTCCTACCATGATTTTCCTAGTATATTATTTGATGTAGTTTACAGCAAATTGTGCTTCGTCTCTGGCTGAAAATAGTACACAGACACAACACGGACTGGGACTATCTTGTAGAACTAGTGCTCTGAGAATGGACAGACTAGGGTTAGAAACAAATCACCTTTAACTGCTTCACTTAAAAAATAATTTTGAGAGAGAGAGAGAGAGAGAGAGAGAGAGAGAGAGAGAGAAATTGAGCTCAAATACACTGGTTCATTCCCCAAATGTCTGTAATGGCTATTGGGCTGGAGCCAGGAACTCAATCCAGGTCTCTCACACGGGCAGCAGGAAACCAATTACTTGAGCCATCGCTGCTGCATTCCAGGGTCTGCATTAGCAGCTATCTGGAGTCAGGAGCAGGAGCTGAGTTGAATCCAGGTACTCCAATGTGGGACGTGGGCATCCTGACAGGTAGCTGAACCACCACGTAGACACCCACCATTGCTTAACTATGTATTCAGAGAATAAAGATAATTATGCTCAGATACCTCCTTGCCTGTCTTTTTCTAAACTCATTTTCTTGACATGTGAGGACAATAACACTGGTATTCTCCTTAGAGAGGCATGGAAGCATCGCCTAGATGCCTTTTTGAAAAATAACAAAGTTAGATATTGTATAAGTCACAGTCCAGGCAGGAGACAGAATCCACACAGTGATTTAAAGAGGAGAGTGTAATTTAAGAATTACCAATTTTAACAGGGGATTAATTAAGATGTCAACAGAACCCTAGTGTCTATTCTGGGGCTTCGAATCAAGGAAGGAATAAACTTGGCAGTGTGGCCCTGTCTCAAGCCTGAGACTCAGACCTCCTTTAGAAGGTGTGGTTGTAGGCCACTAGGTGGAAGGGCAGTTCGTGAGACTCCATGGCTGGAGCAGGCCAGAGTCTCCAGGCAGGTAGGAGGTACAGGGCAGATGCATGGGGGCAGTTCGAATGTTAGAATCAGCAGGTGTTTCAAACCCTGGAGTATGTGATGTCTGTGCCAAGAGGGCTCAAGGCAGTGGTCACCGGACTGGGATTGGAACTGGGAGTTCACTGTTGCTGCATGCTCTGTGCCAGGGGTAGGACCAGTGTTGAATGTCTCCATTCTCATTCCTCTGACTGCCACATAGTAGGGACACGAAGAAACAAACAGGACTATATAAGAATCTGGAAGAGAGAGGCCTCTCTTTTCTCCTGTAACGGCCTTGCAGTCCTTTGTACTGGAAACAACTTAGCATTGTGATCCCTGCAAAGGAGAATTGCTTAAATGGATTAACTCCATAGCCACAGAGCAGATAATGAAGAATATATATGGATTCAAGCAACAATAAATTGATAACTGACACAGAAATAAATGGAAGATCAATCGGCAAAGGCAAATTGTAATCCTATTCTCTCCTGGGCTAAGGGAATTATGGAGATGTCTGCCTGTGACTGCTGTTCCTCTCATGTTGCACTCTGTAGTACTACATGCCTAGAATTTGATCTGGATGAATATTGTAGCGTTGAAAATTTCCATTGACTTTAGTCCTTATGTTTCTTCACTCTACTCCTCACCTGCACAGGTGCATACACACACAGCCGGTCACATGCATGTGCACACACATGCACACAGACTTCACATGAATTCTGATCTCAGTTCTGCCAGTTATTAGACTCATAATTCTTCATGAGTTAATCTGCCTACTTGAAAGTAGCAATGATATATATTCTCACAATGTTGTGAGGATTAAAAATGTTTGTAAAAATCAAGACACTACATTTTCACCAAATTCAAATCCATGGTCAATTCTGACTTGAGAACTATTGTTCAACAGTGTATAAAGGATAAGGATTAGAGCTGATTTTATCTTCATACACTTAGAGGAAACTCACAGAAAATCCTAATGGTGGTAGTTCTAAAGATAGGAAAATATCTACAGTTTGCAATTAAATTGATTAGTGTTTTATAAAATGATTAAAATGATACTCTTTTTTTTTTAAAAAAAAAGATTTATTTATTTTATTTGAAAGGCAAAGTTACAGAGAAAAAGAGGCAGAGACAGAGAAAGACACCTTCCACCTGCTGGCCAGAGCAAGGCAGATCCGAAGCAAGGAGCCGGGAGCTTCTTCCAGGTCTCACACACCGGTGCAGGGGCCCAAGCATTTGGACTTTTCTGTTGCTTTCCCAGGCACATACGCAGGGAGTCAGAGTGGAAGTGGAGGGGCTAGGACTCAAACCAGCACCCATATGGGATGCTGGCGCCCATATGGGATGCCTGTGCCGCAGGTGGCGGCTTTACCTGCTAAGCCACCTCCACAAACTCAACTTTCTAAAGGTCTCAGACATCCATGAGAAGATAAAAATGATTAATTACTTCTCTATTTTCATGAATGTTTGAAAGTTAGAATGGTAGAGTTGATTAGTCAATTGATGTGGTTATTTTAACAAGTTCTCTCCCTTCTGATCAGTTATTATCTCTCTCATTCAATATAATTCCAGATTAAATTCTCTCTCTCTCTCTCTCTCACTCTCCTCTCTCTCTTTCTCTCTTACGCCAATCAATAGAAAATATTCTCAATTGAAATGTGAATGATGTTGATTAACTTCAAACTCTTCTGTTCTTTTATGCCTCAGAGGCATAAGGAAACTTTAAAACCTGATTGCTTCTTTCAAGGGTAGGTTTGATGAAGAGTGAATAGTCATAGAGAAATTGGTAGGGCAAGGTATTAAATGCTAACTGGGGAAAGTTAAAAAGGCCTGCTGTTTTAGGTTTCTTTTCTGGGTCCCTTTGTCTTCAGATACATAGACATTACTGGGTATCGGTAGGCTACCCCTCCCTTTGGGGAAGAACAGAATATCCCTCCTTAGTTTTATGATTTGCTTTGGGGCAGGAGAGCAGGTGGAAGGTCAGTGAGAGATTTCTATGACCGATGCTATTTCTCAAATTACTTCAGCTGAGATTATTCAATGTAACCTGGTGTCATACTACAAGATCTGCTGTGGCCGGGAAGGCAGTGGAGGATGGCCCACGTCCTTGGGCCCTGCACCCACATGGGAGACCAGGAGTAAGTACCTGGCTCCTGGCTTTGGATCAGTGCAGCACACCAGCTGGAGCAGCCATTTCGGGGGATGAACCACTGGAAGGAAGATCTTTCTCTCTGTCTCTCTCTCTCTCTCTGTCTCTCTCTCTCTCTAACTCTGCCTGTCAAAAAAAAAATGGCATGTCCAGTATTCCATTGAACATACCTGCATTTTAGTATTTAATAGTTTGTTCTCAATAATATTTTATGGGGGATAATAATAATGGCAATAAGGTAAATGATATATGGTTGATTACAGTAATATCAATGCATTTAAATCCTTTATTTGAACTATTTGGTGCTTTCCTTTTTCACCTTATCATATTTAGAATTGCTTTCCACAAATCAGTAATTATAGCTAAGATTTATTTATGGTTTACCATATACTAGGCTTTGTTCTTGGTATTTTATGTGTGCTAACTTATTTGATTCTTATAATAATGCTAAAAAGTAAGAATTCATTCATAATGAAGAAATTATTAAATTCACTAATTTCATAATTACCATTCACTAATGAAGAAATTGAGGCACTAAGAAGTTAACCCATCAAGGTCATTTGACCAGTGGGTAGAAAACATATCGCTAGAATACTGGCAGTCTGACTCCACTGTTCAAGTTTTTACTGACATTTGGGACACTTCCCCGTTCTCAACTACAACAAATGACTGAACATGGAATACCCACTAGCTGCCGTTTTTCAGTGGCCATTGTATGCCAGGCACTTGACAGGATGCATTGCTTAACTACAGGGGGCACAATTCCACAGAATTCTCTTTGATTTGATATTCTCTGGAGTTATTTTGAAGTGGATACTCTGAGAGGGCTGCCCAATAACTCAAAGAAAGTGAGGTTTAGGTAAGTAATTTGCCCGAAATTATATACAGTGCTTGTAAATGGTAGAATTGGGATTTACACATGAATCTACTTGACGTCTTTCAGGCTTAACATCCCTAATAAAGAGAAAGATGTATCTTTTAGCTTCTAGATGGTTATAGAAAAAGATGTATCTTAGCTTCTAGATGGTTATAGAAGAAAAAAAAAAGCTTGCCTTCTCTTGTTTTTGGAGGAGCCGATAGTTTCTGCAAGTACTTTTCTTCACATCCTCTCTACTCCTCAAACTTGCTTTCTCTTTTCCTGTTGTACTGCAATCATCAGAGAAGGAATATTAGGGGCTCAATCAGATAAGTGTTCAGCTCGAGATATGGATTGTGAGGTGCCAGTCTTGAAGTGGAGCTGGCTAACCTGCTGCTTGTGACACCAGCATCCCATATGCTGGTTTTAGTCCTGGCTATTTTGCTTCTGATCCAGCTCCCTGCTAATGTGCCTGGGAAAGCAGTGAAAGATGGCTCAAGTACTTGGTCCCCCACTGCCCATGTGGGAGACCAGAATGGAATTCTGGGCTCCTGGCTTTGACCTGACCATTGTAGCTGTATGGGGAGTGAACCAGCAGGTAGAAAGTCTCTGTCTCTGTCTCTCCCTCTTTCTCTGTCACTCTGCCTTTCAAATAAGTAAAAAATAAACCCAAAAAAGATATAGATACTGACCGACTCAGTTAATTTACTTTTCAGACCATATTCATGAAGAACATGCAAGAAGACTAATGACAAACTTTACTAACAAACTGTCTTTTAGTCTATTGCTGTGGCGTTCTTGCCCTGTTTGAGGTCAGTTTTTGTTTGAGTAGCATTTGAGTGATTCATAATTCTGGAAATCGAAGGAGATTTGACAAGTGCCTGAGCAGTCTTTTTAGCTTTCCTTGCAACCTTTGAAAGGGATTATTGTTCTGAGGAAAAAATGAGCAGATGGTGCCTCAAGCAGTTGGCCAAATGTCTGTAACAATACTATCACTTGACTCTGTGTCATCGTCTGGAGCATCTGTCAGGAGGAAGAGCTATGCCTCCGTGCTTCTCCCTTCCACAATTAATCACACCTCTCCTCCTTTTTCCACTGTTCAGCATGTTGTCTTTTCGAGAAGCTGGTGCCAGGGGATTTCAATGACTCTCTGACATACTTCAGAAAAAGATGCTACAACAATAGCATTATTGGGAGTCCAATGAGACAGAAAGAGACTTTGCCAGGAGAGAGGTTGGCATTTGTTTAGCTATTTTTGACAAGCAGACTATACAGAGTCAGTCACTTAATCTCAAGTGAATCATGATCTATGATGACATCTCAAGAAAGAAAAAAAAAAATGTAATATGCGATGGACCCTCCACAACCTCCTTCCCCTTCATCATTCTGACTTATTTCCAGCCAGGCTATATTCAAATGTGTACGTGGTGAAAAACATCAATCATTAATCTTTGTGGTAATAATTTGTCATTATTATCTGATGAAATGCCTGTGTCAGAGATCACATGTCCAAATACAGCAGTATGTATAATATTGTCTTTGCCAATGTATTGTAGTTCCTCATGATAGGGGCTAACTTAAGCCAAAAATTAATATTTTGGGTTCTCGCATTTTCCTTAGATAAGAATTCTAAGCACAGGCTCAAACACAGCCTGCAACATGGTAAAGCTTAGAGTTTATTTAGAGAGTGAGAGGAAAACACAGGAACATGAAGGGAGAGTGGGCCAAGAAGGCTAAACGGGGAATTTCATACCAGCTGTTTCCAGGGAGCAGGCCAGAGGCTGCAAGTGAGAGAGCACAGGCAAGAGGGCAGGCCAGAGAAGAGAAGGGCGGGCCCAGTGCGAGGGGTTACATAGTCTGATTGACAGCTGGGTAGACACAGGCGAGATTACGTGTGGCACGACAGTTGTGGTCTCCAGATCACGGACCTAGGTTTATCTCCCCAGTTAGTCCCATATCACTCAGAGAAACAGAATCGATACCGAGATAGAAATATCTACCAATATACTCTTCTGGTTCTATTTCTCCGGAGCATAATACATGCTACTAATACATTGCTACACTTTATATATAATACAACTGCCTTTTTGTGGTCTGGCTGAAAGGCCTGTGAGAGCATTTCAGACATTGAAAGCTGAGACTCTGTGGCAAAAAATATCCTACACAAAGGATCTCTGTGCGTGAGACCCCAGTGAAAAGAAGGAGCCATTAAAGAAGGATGTACTTTTCTCTGAAGGGAGGAGAGAACTTCCACTTTGCTGATGGCCTTGTCCAAATACTGATGGAGTCTGTGGTCACAAAAGGCTTCCATAGCCTTGGCAGCTCATGGCAAGAGCGTTGAGTGATCAGTGACATCATAAATAAGAGTGTTAATTGTTAAATGAACAACAGAAGTCACTGTGCACTTACTCCCCATGTAGGATCTCTGTCCTTAGTGAGTTGTACTATGAAAATTAACTGCAAAACTTGTTCTCAAACTGTACTTTATATGTTGTATGTGTGTGTGTGTGAGTGCAAACTGTTGAAATCTTTACTTAGCATGGAGTTAGTCCTCTGTATATGAAGTTAAAGTAAAAATGAACCATAATGAAGAATGGGAGGGGAGAGGGAGTAGGAGGTGGGATGGGAGTTGGGGTGGGAGGGCGGGTATAGGGGAAAGAACCACTATATTCCTAAAGTTTTATCTATGAAAAATGCATTCATTAAATAAAAGCTTTTTTAAAAAATAGAACTGCCTCATACGGGTGTGAAACTCTGACATTCCATGATCTGCTGTCTGCATGAACCAGGAGAGCCAGCAGTGAAATTCAGCCCTTATCTGAAGGCCTGAGAACCAGGGGACGGGCCCATGGTGTAAGTCTCAGAGTAATATGAAGGGCTGAAAACCAGGGGCACTGCGTCCAAGGGAAATGACTGGGTGTTCCAGCTCACATAGAGCTGATCTGTCCTTCCTCCACCTTTTTGTTCTCTTTGGGTCCTCAATGGATCAGATGATGTGCAGGCACATTGGTAAGGGTGGTTTCTTTACTCAGTGTACTGATGCCAATGCTAACCTCTTTCAGAAACACCCTCTTAGACATACCCAGAAAATACATTTTATGCAGTATCTGGGCGCCCCTTAGCTCAGTCAAATTTATATATATAATTGACCTCTACAATCAGGTAAGGCAGAATCATAAATACTCATGGCTATGCTTCTTCACAGAAGAAAGAACTGGAACCAGGCACCAAGTAGGAGGAGTCACTGTCATAATAAAGAAAGCACTGGTCACAACTGCTTACTAGTTTGTTCAAAGCTAATATTCCAGGTGCGGAAGACCTTTCAAGGGTAGACTGAGGAAGACCCATTCAACATGTACAAACCACGTTGTGTGTCCTGTGATAGACCTCCAACAATTCCTCTGAGTCTCTGACCCAATCTTAGTGTCCACAAACTCTTTAGCTGAAGTCATTTTATTTAAAAATATTTCTGCTTAGTATCAATCCTGCCCAACGGAGGTGATATATGAGTTAAACTAAGCCACTGGCTTCTCTGTCCTACTCAGAAACTCGTACGGCATAGGGGATAGGACAAGGCAGAGGACTTAGTTTTATTTTCCCTCTAATTTCCTTTGCCAAATCCCATCTATTGTTCTTTGTTTTATTTGAGATCAATTTTATTTTTTAGCTGACTTGAATATGGGTAATAAATTTATGGAAACAAGGAAAAAAGAACTATCCATGGAGAAGCTAGTCTTGCAGGGTAAATGGATCCAACTGCTGTTCCTTTGTTCTTCATAGAGTCTTTCATCATGCTATGAAATTGCATCTTCCCTCTCATGAATCGTGAAGACACTACATTTCTCTCAACATCAATGTCGATGGAATAGCAGGTGCAGAAAAAGAACCAGCAATTTGGATCAGTCTCAGGCATGATAGTATCAAAAGACCACTGACCTCTTCCTCAGTAGAATTAGTGAAAATTATTTAAAAAGCAAATATCTAAAACTTCTGGAGATGACCTTAAGTGTATTTTGCAAATTAAGAAACATCTATTCAAGGAAATCTATGGAAGTTTGTTAAGAAAATTGATAGTCTGTGATATTTGAATCAAGACTCCTCTCCCCTGCTCCCCTCCCAGGTCAAGTTGGAGACTCCACTCCAGACTATTGCAGTCCAAAATACACTGCTCTCCTTTGCACCAGTCCCCGGTCAGAAGGCATTATTACCTGTTAGTATTTCTCATTGGCCCCAGCTACCTGTTGTTGAAGCCAACTTCCAGGTGGTTGGTAATAGAAGTGAGACTCCCTTCCTAGGCCTACTGCCTACCTATGGACTGGTGGCTTTCCTTTGGTTGGGGTGCACTGTTAATACCCATGTTCTGAGTGCATTTGGTCCAGATGGTGAAGCAGTGGTTTCCTGCTGAGAGGCCAGCTGATTGATCTCCGGCTGCTGCATCTTTTCCCTTGCAAATGAATGCTACCCTGGAGCAGGTGGTCCAACATTATCTCCACCCTTAGATCTAGAGCCTTTGCTCAGAGCATTTATCAGGGGGAAGAAATCAGGACACAAGAAAAAAAAGCGAAATCACCTTCGAGAAGCCATAAAAAAGAACAGCCCTTGTCTAGACTGTTGAGGAACACTTCCGTTTTTTCATTCCACTCTTTCTTTCCTTCTGTTTCTTTTCTTTCCCAGATCAAACAGGAGCGGGAGGAGAAAGAAGGTAGGAAGAGTGGGTGGGAAGAATTATTATGTTCCTAATGTTGTATTTATGAGATACATACAAAAAAAAAGATATTCTGATCTCTTTCCAAAGGAATGGACTTCATTTGCACCAGACTGGGATGGAGGTCAAGGCTAGGAGGGTTCTCAGGAACACTGGAGTTTACTGTGAAATGCAGTTGATATTGCTTAGTCTTTGGGCTGGGATGTTTGCAGGAAAAACTGAGTAAGAAAATTATGAGGAGCCCTCCTGGGGTCAGAAGAAATATCAAACACTACCCTCAGAATCTGTTTTTTTCAAACAATAGGTTTTTTAAAATTATTATTTTGTATGGCAATTTATGCCTCAGAACGGTCTTGAACACAATAGAGGAGCCAGCTGGTGATTGATGGAGTTTAATAGCTGAGTTATCAGGATCTCCAAATATAAAAATGCCCATTTTTATCGGACAGAAAATTATGACTAATGTGGTACTCTAGGCCTTCTTCTCAAGATGTAGAGCCAATGGCAAGACAGAATACTCTGATTAGAAGCTGATCAGATTGACTCATAGGTAACCTAAGTATTCTTTTACTTTACAGTTATGATCCTACTTCATAATCCAATCATTGTATATTCTTCTATGAAGCTGAAGACTAATTTTGTTACAATTCACAAGGCCAAATTCACTCCAAAATATTTTCATATTTTGTCACTTGTTGAAGCTTTTCTGCTAACTACTGATTTGGTTATCTCATAGGTCCAAAACTCTGAATTTTCTCTTTACATGAATTATATATTAGATTTTACTGTATATATCTCATTTTATTTTAAAAATTAATTTATTTGAAAAGCAGAGAGAGAGAGAGAGAGAGAAAGAGAAAGTGCCAATCCACTGGTTTACTTATGAAATTCTCACAACAGCCTGGCCTGGATCAGGTTGAAGCCATGAGCTGAGAACTAAATCAACTTCTCCCACATGGGCAGTGGAAACCCAATTATATGAGCCATTACTGCTGCCTCCCAGGATCAACATCTGCAGGAAGCTGGAATCAGATTGGAGCAGAGACCTGAGTCTGGGTACTCCAATACAGATATATGTATCCTAAGTGATATCTTAATTGCTAAAGTGCCCACACTGTACATATTTTTAAAAATGACAACAGGCATGGTTTTTCTAGATATAATGGATGTCATCCCTATAGAAACCCCAAGCCAAACTACTCCAATTGAAATACACATGTAGATTCTAAAAAATAAATTTAAAGGTGAGATTCATTTTAGTTATAGATATTGAACTATAATATAATTAGAATTTGATTTATTATTATATGATTTCCAAGTTGAGAAACTTTGATCTGACTTTAAAAATCTTACTTTAAATACACATACACACACACAAACATACACATATAACTTAGAATGCTCCTATGTCCAATAAAATACTTTAAATAGACATTTCAACCTAGAAGATTCAAAACAGACAAACGAGCACACGCAAAAATGTTTGACATCCTTAGTCATTACAGAAATGCAAATTTAAACTACAATGATATACTAGTCTACAGGTATTAAAAAGACTAAAATCAAAGAGTAGCAAAATGCCAAAAGAATGTGAAGTAGCTTGAACTTTCCTGTGTTGTTGGTGGGTTTACAAAATGCTGTAGCTCCTTTGAAGAGTAGCTTGGTACAGGCTCACAAGCTAGTTTTCTACAGCTAGCTTAAGTAAATGGCTCCACCTAGTGTTTATATGGAAGAAAGTGCTTAAAACATGATATTTACACTTGAATCGGAAGAATTGCAAACGGTCAGCCGGCGCCTGGCTCAATAGGCTAATCCTCCACCTTGCGGCGCCGGCACACCGGGTTCTAGTCCCGGTTGGGGCGCCGGATTCTGTCCCGGTTGCCCCCCTTCCAGGCCAGCTCTCTGCTATGGCCAGGGAGTGCAGTGGAGGATGGCCCAGGTGCTTGGGCCCTGCACCCCATGGGAGACCAGGAAAAGCACCTGGATCCTGGCTCCTGCCATCGGATCAGCGCGGTGCGCCGGCTGCAGCGGCGGCCATTGGAGGGTGAACCAACGGCAAAGGAAGACCTTTCTCTCACTGTCTCTCTCTCTCACTGTCCACTCTGCCTGTCAAAAATTAAAAAAAAAAAAAAAAAAGAATTGCAAACGGTCAACTTTATCTTACTTTTTATTCTTACTGTAATCAAGGAAAGACGATTCCAAATAATAATCAAATGTATAAAACAAACTCTTTCAACATGCATTTTCTTTTTGTTTTTTTGTTTTGTTTTGTTTTTTTTTGACAGGCAGAGTGGACAGTGAGAGAGACAGAGAAAGATCTTCCTTTGCCGTTGGTTCACCCTCCAATGGCCGCCGCAGCTGGCATGCTGCGGCTGTTGCACCGCGCTGATCGGAAGCCAGGAGCCAGGTACTTCCTCCTGGTCTCCCATGGGGTGCAGGGCCCAAGCACTTGGGCCATCCTCCACTGCCTTCCCGGGTCACAGCAGAGAGCTGGACTGGAAGAGGAGCAACCAGGACAGAATCCGGCACCCCGATCAGGACTAGAACCCTGGGGTGCCTGTGCCGCAGGCAGACGATTAGCCTATTGAGCCGTGGCGCTGGCCTAACATGCATTTTCTTAAGAAGAGACAGAGTAAGGGAGAAATCCCTGACACTGGATAATGAAAACATAGTTTTCTCAAAGGCAAAGCAGAAAGTTGGACTAGAATACTGAGGAAGCAAGAAATCCCTAAGCTTCTGAATTGAAGAACAGGATTTTTCATCTTGTACATTAGCAGCAGTACTTGTGTTAAGAATGATTGTGGGGGAGATGATTATGTAACTATCTGGAATTACAACATTTCTATTAACATGTGCCAGACACAATACTAGGCCTAACTGATACAAAAATGAAAAGTATAGTTTCAATCTTCTAGGAGTTCACATATATGAGGGTATTTCAACACTTGATCTTAGCCAAAAGGCCGAGAAGTGATTGAGGGTACTTCAAAACAAGTTGACTGGGGCCTGTGCCGTGGCTCACTTGGTTGATCCTCCACCTGCTGGCATTCCATATGGGCACCGGGTTCTAGTCCAGCTCTCTGCTATAGCCCGGGAGGGCAGTCCAGCTCTTCTGGACTTCCAGTCAAGCTCTCTGCTATAGCCCGGGAGGGCAGTGAAGGATGGCCCAAGTGCTTGGGCCCTGCACCAGCACGGGAGTCCAGGAAGAGGCACCTGGCTCCTGGCTTCGGATAGGCACAGCTCTGGCCCCTGGCAGCCATTTGGGGAGTGAACCAATGGAAGGAAGACCTTTCTCTCTGTCTCTCTCTCTCACTGTCTAGAACTCTACCTGCCAAAGAAAAAAAAAGTTGGTTTTGGTGAAAAAAATTGTAATCTTTGCATGTAAGGGGTCTTCAAAAAATTCATGAAAAAATATGTTGTGAAAAATTTATGTATGGGTTTCAAGTTTCTTTCACACCAAAATAAACTTTATATTTCAGTTCATTTTCTACAAACTGTTTTAAGTACCCTCATATTTTCAAACTGATAACAGGATATAAAAATAAAAGCAACAACTAAACACAAGCACACAAGTTAAAATTTTGTTCTACAAATAGTGGTTTAATTGGAGATACCTTAATCTCAGTTTCATTTATTTCACATGAAATTTATATCAGATCTCAATCAAACGTACACTTACATTAATGTCATTAAAGAGGCTTAGATATGGAGGAGGAATACACATCTCCTTCATACAATTATAAAAAGGATTCTCCAATTAACGTAAAAACACATAATTCCAAGTAGTTTAGTGGAAATGCTTTCAATACTGTAGTATACAAAGCACTAAGAAACTAAATGCAATTTGTATTAAAAAACTATATTTTTGGAGGGCGGAGCCAAGATGGCGGAATAGTGAGGGCGCGCACCGATAGTCCGGGAAAATTTAGTTTAATAAAAGGGGAGTTACGGTAGCCTCAGAAAAAAGAACCAGGAAAATATTGCAGACAAAACTCTTCTGGATCCAGTGGGCGTGAATCGGAGGACCTACTGGGAGAACAAGGTCGCCCACCGCGCGCGAAAGCCGAACCACAGGACCGAGCCGCGGGACTGAGCCGCGGAAGCCGAGCCGAGGGACGGAGCTGCGCGCAAGTGCTCGAAGGGGAGTGCAACAGCGGGGAGACTTGGGAAGTCCAGGGCTCCGAGTCCACACATCGGCGCTGGAAGGGGAGCAGACCTGCGTGGAGAGCGTGGGAGCCCACAGTTCGGGACGTCAGCGGGAGACTCAACACACCAGCGCTGGAACGCGAGGGCGAGCAAGACAAAGAGCAGGCGCCATCTTGGACATACGTCATAAGCAGAGCGACCTCAGGTCTGCACCGGCCCTGAGCCTAGCAGTAAAACCTGACTCTGGGTGGGGCGAATTAACAGGAGATTAGGACTTAGTAAATTTATGGTGCTACTGAACTGAGACTGTGAAAAAAGAGACGGTGGGGGAGAGAACTCACGGAATTCACGTGAGCACTCTCCAGAGACGCTACAATTCCGTAACTTTGGCAACCCAGTGGGAGACTGAAGGAGAATTTGAGCGCACTCTAAGGGCCGAACAGATTCCCTGTGTGGTCCTTGGGAAAGAGCTTCTGATCTCTGGCTCCTGTGGGTATATCATTTGCCTGCTAACTACCTCCAACTTTGTTCAGCTGTGCAGAATAACTTCCCTGTTGAATCAAAAAAAAAAAAGAGAGAGAGAGAGAGAGAGAGAGAGAGAGAGAGAGAGGTTTACCACGCCTAACCTGGGAGTGTCACCTTTGGCACACCAAACAGAGCTCTCAGGCCACACCCATCTCAAGCCCTAAGGCTCCATCAAAAACAGATAGTCCACTTAATCTAGAGTCATAGTATAACAAGAAAAAGCACCACAGTGAAGAAACCAAATATCTCCAATATGACAAATAACAAACGCAAAAACCAAGGTAATAAAAACAAGGAAGTCACCATGAAGCCCTCAAATGAAAAAGACACCCCAATTCAAGATTATGAGGATGATGACATAGAAGAAATGCAAGAAGCAGATCTCAAAAAATTGATAAGAACATTAAGAAGTTCTCAAAAACAAATTCTTGAACTACAGAAATCCTTAATGGACAAGATAGAAAATCTCTCTCGTGAAAATGAAATATTAAGGAGGAATCAAAATGAAACGAAACAACTAGTACAACAGGAAACTGGGATAGTGACTGAAGTGAAGAATTCAATAGATCAAATGAAAAACACAATAGAGAGCCTTACAAACAGAATGGGAGAAGCAGAAGAGAGAATATCGGACTTAGAAGACAGAGAACAGGAAAGGATACAGTCAGACCAAAGAAAGGAAGAGGAAATTAGGAATCTAAAACATATTGTCGGGAATCTTCAGGATACTATTAAAAAACCCAACATTCGGGTTCTAGGAGTTCCTGAAGGCATGGAGAGGGAGAAAGGATTAGAAGGCCTTTTTAGTGAGATATTAGCAGAAAATTTCCCAGGTTTGGAGAAGGACAGAGAAATCCTAGTACAGGAAGCTCACAGAACCCCTAATAAACACGACCAAAAGAGACCCTCACCACGGCACGTTGTAATTAAACTCTCCACAGTGAAACATAAAGAAAAGATCCTAAAATGTGCAAGAGAGAAACGTCAGATTACTCTCAGAGGATCTCCAATCAGACTCACAGCTGACTTCTCATCAGAAACTCTACAAGCTAGGAGGGAATGGCAAGATATAGCCCAGGTACTAAGAGAGAACAACTGCCAGCCCAGAATATTATATCCTGCAAAGCTATCATTTGTGAATGAAGGTGAAATAAAGACTTTTCATAACAAACAGAAATTGAAAGAATTTGTTGCCACTCGTCCAGCCCTGCAAAAGATGCTTAAAGATGTGTTACACACAGAAACAAAGAAACACGGTCATCAATATGAAAGAAGGTAAAGGAAGGAAACCAAGGAAGGAAAGCTCACAGCAAAAGATCACAGGGAATTCAAAGCATATATTAGAACTTATCTTTGGCAAATGGCAGGGCAAAGTTACCACTTATCATTAGTCACATTGAACGTGAATGGCCTGAACTGTCCAGTTAAAAGACACCGTTTGGCTGATTGGGTTAAAAAACAAAACCCATCTATTTGCTGCCTACAAGAAACACATCTTTCCAACAAAGATCCATACAGACTGAAAGTGAAAGGCTGGAAAAAGATATACCATGCCAACAGAAATGAAAAAAGAGCAGGCGTAGCCATCTTAATATCAGACACCATAAACTTTACCACAAAAACCATTAAGAGAGACAAAGAGGGACACTACATAATGATTAAGGGATCAATTCAACAGGAAGATATAACAATTATCAATGTATATGCACCTAACTACAGGGCACCGGTTTATCTAAAAGATTTGTTAACGGACTTAAAGGGAGACTTAGACCCCAATACAATAGTACTGGGGGACTTCAATACTCCACTCTCAGAAATAGACAGATCAATAGGACAGAAGATCAACAAGGATACAGTAGATTTAAACGACACTATAGCCCAAATGGATCTAACAGATATATACAGAACTTTCAATCCTACAGCTAAAGATTATACATTCTTCTCAGCAGTACATGGAACCTTCTCTAGGATTGACCACATACTAGGCCATAAAGCAAGTCTCAGCAAATTCAAAAGAATTAGAATCATACCATGCAGCTTCTCAGACCATAAAGGAATGAAGTTGGAAATGAACAACTCAGGAATCCCTAGAGCATACGCAAACACATGGAGATTGAACAACATGCTCCTGAATGAACAATGGGTCATAGAAGAAATCAAAAGAGAAATCAAAAACTTTCTGGAAGTAAATGAGGATAACAGCACAACATACCAAAACTTATGGGACGCAGCAAAAGCAGTGTTAAGAGGAAAGTTTATATCAATAGGTGCCTACATCAAGAAATTGGAAAGGCACCAAATAGATGAGCTTTCTATTCACCTCAAGGATCTAGAAAACCTACAGCAAACCAGACCCAAATCTAGTAGGAGAAGAGAAATAATTAAAATCAGAGAAGAAATCAACAGGATTGAATCAAGAAAAACATTACAAAAAATCAGCCAAACGAGGAGCTGGTTTTTTGAAAAAATAAACAAAATTGACACCCCATTGGCCCAACTAACTAAAAAAAGAAGAGAAAAGACCCAAATCAATAAAATCAGAGATGAAAAAGGAAATGTAACAACAGACACCACAGAAATAAAAAGAATCATCAGAAATTACTACAAGGACTTGTATGCCAGCAAACAGGGAAACCTATCAGAAATGGATAGATTCCTGGACACATGCAACCTACCTAAATTGAACCAGGAAGACATCGAAAACCTAAACAGACCCATAACTGAGACAGAAATTGAAACAGTAATAAAGGCCCTCCCAACAAAGAAAAGCCCAGGACCAGATGGATTCACTGCTGAATTCTACCAGACATTTAAAGAAGAACTAACTCCAATTCTTCTCAAACTATTCAGAACAATTGAAGAAGAGGGAATCCTCCCAAATTCTTTCTATGAAGCCAGCATCACCTTAATTCTTAAGCCGGGAAAAGATGCAGCACTGAAAGAGAATTACAGACCAATATCCCTGATGAACATAGATGCAAAAATCCTCAATAAAATTCTCGCCAATAGAATGCAACAACACATCAGAAAGATCATCCACCCAGACCAAGTGGGATTTATCCCTGGTATGCAGGGATGGTTTAATGTGCGCAAGACAATCAATGTGATACACCACATTAACAGACTGCAGAAGAAAAACCATATGATTCTCTCAATAGATGCCGAGAAAGCATTTGATAAAATACAACACCCGTTCATGATGAAAACTCTAAGCAAACTGGGTTTGGAAGGAACATTCCTCAATACAATCAAAGCAATCTATGAAAAACCCACAGCCAACATCCTATTGAATGGGGAAAAGTTGGAAGCATTTCCACTGAGATCTGGGACCAGACAGGGATGTCCACTCTCACCACTGCTATTCAATATAGTTCTGGAGGTTCTAGCCAGAGCTATTAGGCAAGAAAAAGAAATTAAAGGGATACAAATTGGGAAGGAAGAACTCAAACTATCCCTCTTTGCAGATGACATGATTCTTTATTTAGGGGACCCAAAGAACTCTACCAAGAGACTATTGGAACTCATAGAAGAGTTTGGCAAAGTAGCAGGGTATAAAATCAATGCACAAAAATCAACAGCCTTTGTATACACAGACAATGCCATGGCTGAGGAAGAAATTCTAAGATCAATCCCATTCACAATAGCTACAAAAACAATCAAATACCTTGGAATAAACTTAACCAAGGACGTTAAAGATCTCTACGATGAAAATTACAAAACCTTAAAGAAAGAAATAGAAGAGGATACCAAGAAATGGAAAAATCTTCCATGCTCATGGATTGGAAGAATCAATATCATCAAAATGTCCATTCTCCCAAAAGCAATTTATAGATTCAATGCAATACCAATCAAGATACCGAAGACCTTCTTCTCAGATCTGGAAAAATTGGTGCTGAAATTTATATGGAGGCACAAGAGACCTCGAATAGCTAAAGCAATCTTGTACAACAAAAACAAAGCCGGAGGCATCACAATACCAGATTTCAGGACATACTACAGGGCAGTTGTAATCAAAACAGCATGGTACTGGTACAGAAACAGAAGGATAGACCAATGGAACAGAATTGAAATACCAGAAATCAACCCAAACATCTACAGCCAACTTATATTTGATCAAGGATCTAAAACTAATTCCTTGAGCAAGGACAGTCTATTCAATAAATGGTGCTGGGAAAATTGGATTTCCACGTGCAGAATCATGAAGCAAGACCCCTACCTTACACCTTACACAAAAATCCACTTAACATGGATTAAAGACCTAAATCTACGACCTGACACCATCAAGTTACTAGAGAACATTGGAGAAACCCTTCAAGATATTGGCACAGGTAAAGAGTTTCTGGAAAAGACCCGGGAGGCACAGGCAGTCAAAGCCAAAATTAACTATTGGGATTGCATCAAATTGAGAAGTTTCTGTACTGCAAAAGAAACAGTCAGGAGAGTGAAGAGACAACCGTCAGAATGGGAAAAAATATTTGCAAACTATGCAACAGATAAAGGGTTAATAACCAGAATCTACAAAGAGATCAAGAAACTCCACAAAAACAAAACCAACAACCCACTTAAGAGATGGGCCAAGGACCTCAATAGACATTTTTCAAAAGAGGAAATCCAAATGGCCAACAGACACATGAAAAAATGTTCAAGGTCATTAGCAATCAGGGAAATGCAAATCAAAACCACAATGAGGTTCCACCTCACCCCGGTTAGAATGGCTCACATTCAGAAATCTACCAACAACAGATGCTGGCGAGGATGTGGGGAAAAAGGGACACTAACCCACTGTTGGTGGGAATGCAAACTGGTCAAGCCACTATGGAAATCAGTCTGGAGATTCCTCAGAAACCTGAAGATAACCCTACCGTTCGACCCAGCCATCCCACTCCTTGGAATTTACCCAAAGGAATTTAAATTGGCAAACAAAAAAGCGGTCTGCAGCCTAATGTTTATTGCAGCACAATTCACAATAGCTAAGACCTGGAACCAACCTAAATGCCCATCAACGGTAGACTGGATAAAGAAATTATGGGATATGTACTCTTTAGAATACTATACTGCAGTAAGAAACAACGAAATCCAGTCATTTGCAACAAAATGGAGGAATCTGGAACACATCATGCTGAGTGAAATAAGCCAGTCCCAAAGGGACAAATACCATATGTTCTCCCTGATCGGTGACAACTGACTGAACACCAAAAAGGAAACTTGTTGAAGTGAAAGGGACACTATGGGAAACGGTGACTTGATCAGCATAGCCCTGACTGTTAATGAACAACTTAATACATTATCCCTCTTAGTAGTTTTTTTGTCTGTTCTACTTAATATGACTGATTTAATTCTGTAATTAATACACAGTTATTCTTAAGTGTTGAAATTTAACTGAATTGTGATCCCTGTTAAACATAAGAGTAGGAATAAGAGAGGGAAGAGATATATAATTTGGGACATGCTCAAGCTGACTTGCCCCAAATGGTAGAGTTAGAAACATACCAGGGGATTCCAATTTAATCCCATCAAGGTGGCATGTACCAATGCCATCTCACTAGTCCAAGTGATCAATTTCAGTTCGCAATTGATCATAATGAAAGGACTAAGAGTCAAAGGGAGCACATAAGCAAGTCTAGTACCTGCTAACACTAACCGATAGAATAAATAAAGGGGAGAGTGATCCAACATGGGAAGTGAGATACTCAGCAGACTCATAGAATGGCAGATGCCCTAAATAGCACTCTGGCCTCAGAATCAGCCCTAAAGGCACTCGGATCTGGCTGAAAAGCCCATGAGAGTATTTCAGGCATGGAAAGCCAAGACACTCTGGCAAAAGATCTCTGTGAGTGAGATCTCAGTGGAAAGAACAGGTCTTCAAAGAAGGAGGTACCTTTCTCTGAAGGGAGGAGAGAACCTCCACTCTGACTATGACCTTGTCTAAACAAGATAAGAGTCGGAGAACTCAAGGGGCTTCCATAGCCTTGGAAACTCATGACTGGAGCATAGGGAGATTACTGATGCCATAGACAGGAGTGTCAATTGGTAAAGTCAACAACAGGAGTCACTGTGCACTTACTCCTCATGTAGGATCTCTGTCCTTAATGTGCTGTGCATTGAGATTTAATGCTATAATGAGTACTCAAATAATATATTTCACTTTGTGTTTCTATGGGGGTGCAAACTGTTGAAATCTTTACTTAATGCATACTAAACTGATCCTCTGTAAAAAAAAAAAAAAAAAAAAAAAAAAAAAAAAAAAAAAAAAGAAAAGAAAAGAAACTATCAACTCCCAACTTGACTCTCACTGGGATTAAACATGACAATAGGTCTGATCTGATTTCATCATCATTAAAAAAAATCATCTATTATTTTTCACTTTATGTTTCTGTGTGGGAGCAAACTGTTGAAAGCCTTACTTAATGTATACTAAGCTGATCTTCTGTATATTAAGATAATCGAAAATGAATTTTGATGTGAATGGAAGGGGAGAGGGAGTGGGAAAGGGGAGGGTTGTGGGTGGGAGGGACGGTATGGGGGGTAAGCCATTGTAATCCATAAATCGTACTTTGGAAATTTATATTCATTATATAAAAGTTAAAAATAAATAAAAAATAAATAAAAAATTAAAAAAAAAAAAAAAAAAAAAAAAGAAGTGAGTATTATAACTAAAGAAATGTACTCTCTGCTGCCTTCATAACCCACCCCCAAATACTGGGAGGGAGCAGAAGGAAGGTAGCAGGGCTGTGTTATGGTGTAGCTGGTAAAAAAAAAAAAAAAAAAAAAAAAAAAAACTATATTTTTAAAAAATTATAAAATTAGACTTTAAGACTTTAAATTATTTTAAACCAGCAATGTTAAGAATTGGAAATATAATTTATCTGAATGTACTTCTTTAATTCATTTGGTGAAAATCCCTCCCACCCTATCAATATATAATGCTTTCATAAATGGACCAAAATGCTGAAGTCCACACATAAGCCAGAAAAATTGGAGTAGAAAATGTCAGTCAATTGGTTCATTTGGGTCCACACCATTATTTTCTCCCATATTGGTGTTATGAAAAGTCTATTTTAGAGAGTGGCTGCATTTACAAAGAATTTTAAATTCTGTATTCTGAACAGAACATTAAAAAAAAATCCAGTGGATTTTATAAATTGAATAAATGAGTTTCCAGGAAAACCAGGGTGCATAATTCTCTCCTGCGAATACTGGACTTCAGAGGCAGAATCATTTGTGTAAGACTTTGGAACCCATTCTCAGCTCTGGGCATGCTCTTATTGCCCAGCTGTTGTGGTGTCTTTGTAAGACACTGCAACTAGGAACTGCTTTTTTCCCTCGATTTAGAATGGTCATCCCACATGGTTGCAAAGCTTCATGTTTCTTGTGTTTCCTAGCAGCATGGGTCTCTAAAGAGTAGCAGCGGCCAAGATCATGATGTTATTCCCACTGTGCCCAGGAATATTCAAAGACTAAACTGTTTCTCGTTTTGCTTAAGTATGTGTTGCTTTAAGTATTGGACATATTGCCTATGTTTAATGTTATAGAACTATTTCAAGTATTTACAGGAAATTAAAACATCTAAGTTGTTTATTAATTCATACAATGTTTCAGTTCTAGAGTATAACAAATCATAAAATAAATTCTCAGTTTTGATTCATTTCTAAAGACAGCCAAATAAAAAGATGCAATTCTAGGTTTTTTTAGAGAATAATTTCTGCAGCCTACTAATAGAAGAACCTTTCCACATACATTAAGCTTAGCTCACTATTCACTACAGGTGACTTTAACCATAAACCTTTGCCCTCTTGTATATAATCAGTTGTGTTCGTTTTGTGGTTTAAATGCTGTACAAAAACAATAAACAGCTCCGAATGGTTGTAGACCTGCTTCCTGTCTGGCCACATGGATGCTCTCTACTCTCCGGAACTGTGGCTCGGTCAGGACTATATCCTGTTTCAGCCCTTCTAATGGAAAGGGGTTTGTTTAAAGCATTTATGTTTTACAACTGTCTTCCCTCTCAGGAAGTCAGTGTCTATTTCACTAAGACAGCCTTGCACCATTCTGGTGATGTAAGAGGCAACGAAGCCTTCTGCAACTTAGTGCTAAGGAAGCTGATGATGTTGAAGTTCAGCAGTTTTACAGAAGTTACTCAGAGTAACTGCTCTGTCTTATTTACACTCACCCAGATCCTGTCTTTGCACTTCACATCTCCAGTGTCTCAGAGTTTCTATCTAAATTCTACAACCCAATAAGCAATTAAGACGCTGGTACTGTAGTGATTGAGTTTCCTGCACTTGTTTGATAGTGCAGTGTTTTGGAGGTAATGAGCAGCTCCCTAAAGCTTTATGTTTAAAGGAATCTTGCTAAGCATGACTTTTCTTGTTATTTTTATCTACATCTGCTAATCATCCAACTTACCTGTTTTTATTGGTTTGGTTTTGGTTTTTTTCTTCCAGGGGCAGAGGAAGGGCATCATATTAGAAGGGTTGAGTCTAAAGAAAATTTCTTAATTGTACATATTTGTGCAATGGTGATAAGAACACCTACAGAAATTTATAACTGCTGACTCTTTGTGGTTGAAGCAAATAACTTGAACTCCAGTATCTGGCAGAGAAACAGTAAGTGCTCTGTTGGGATATATAAAAAAAATAGAATTCAGTGGGTAGATCCACTTCTTGTTCTCTGGAATAGGGTGTTTCAAAGCTAGAAAAAGAAGATAGAAGAGACCCTACGAAGTCATTTCTCCAGCCTTTCTTAAGACTTTCTTTGAGGAAGGAAAGACTGGAAACTAACCCCAATTTACAGATTAGATGGTCTTAATTTATTTCAGGTTTTTTTAAAGTAAGTACTCAGATGCCAAGACATCCAAGGTATTAAGGGATCTTGTTAGGAATGTCAGTCCCTGTGGTAGTTTCCAAAATCTCTACATTGAAGTGCTAAGACCATAGAGATAGTCAGAATGGACCAGGCGATATGGCTCACAGCTGTTTCTCAAGAATAAGCTTGGTGCAAACTATTTGGTGAACAATTTCTGGTAGACTGAACAGGTATACTCATTTTACAGGTGGCTCTTGGTCTAGTTACTGGAAATGTCTTTTAAAAATTTCTCATTTAAAGAGTCGATTATAATGAACAGCAAAAAAGTTGATTATGTGTCAATGTTATAAAGTGTGACTGATTATATTACAGAACCTAAAATGACTTTTGACTTTCCCCCTCACTCGCTGGAATGCATCTCAGTACTAACGGGATCCTGTTTGTTGGAACACAATGTCTTACAACGATGTCCAGCAGGTGCTGGGGGCAGCAACACATGTAAGAAACTGACCTAAGAGCTTGGGTGAGTAACTATTCAGATCTATGCAATTCTGATTTTTTTTTTGACTAAAATTGTCTATAATTCAAACAACAAATATATTCAACCATACCATCCATTGGGACATCTCTCTCACACACTCGCTCTCTGTTAAATGATTAAATAGTAATAGGGTTTTTTTTTTTTCAGAGAGTAGTCAAATTGATCCTTTTCATGACAGAATGACAGGGAGAGAGAGAGAGAGAGAGAGAGAGAGAGAGAGAGAGAGAGAGATCTTCCATCTGCTGTTCATTTTCTATATGGCTGCAACAGCTGGGACTGAGCCAGGCCAAAGCCAGGAGCCAGGAGCTTCTTTTGGGTCTCCCACATGGGTGCAGAGACCCAAGCACTTGTACAATCTTCTGCTGCTTTTCCCAGGCCACTAGCAGGGAGCTGAGTCAGAAACGGAGCAGCTGGGACCTGAACTGTTGCCCATATGGGATGCAGGAGGAAAAGGCAGTGGCTTTACCGTCTATGTCACAGTGCTGGTCCCTCAAATTGAGTCTTCGGTGTAAATGTATCCTCAGTTGTCAGAACTTTAATTCTGACTAGTGCCACTGGATCAGATTACGTACGGGAATCGACAATTCTTTTCCTTTATGTTATCTTCCATAAGCTGTTGCTCTTGTTCTCTACTTGAATTGTGAATGTCGGCTGTGCAGTTAGCAGCCATTGCGTGATTTCAGAGAGGGTGCATCTCACACAGACTCCAACTTCTGGCTGGTGACCCCTACACCAAAAATAGAGTGACAGGTGGGAAGCACAGAAATTTCAGATGCACCCAGATGAAATTCTCTGAGGTAGGTTTGAATTTCAGGGCTATTAACATACACATTTATTGTGGTTTTATGTTTGCTTTCTTGTGTGATTTTTCTTTTTTTCTAATTTGCGTTCCAGAATACTTATTTTAACTGTATCTATTCCCTTTACTCCAGTAGGTCAGGCCAAATACAGTAAGTGCTTCAAGTTAGTCTGTGAATCTCACTGGGATTTCCCGAGGCTCACCTTAGCCTCTGTGCTACAGACTTTGCTTTGCATTAAAACAAACAAACAAAAAAAACAACTGAAACAAAAAAATAGAAAAACATAAACAAAAACAGCTTCATTAAAGTTGGTTCTCTTGGAGGCACACTTTGCTGTAAAATGAAAATTATCAAACTCAAGAGAACTTGGCAAAATCTCAAATAATCTTCTCAGTCCTACTGAGGAAGAGTAGCCATTCCATGAACAGAATTCGCTCCCTTTTGCAGGAAGCAAGAGGCCAACAGCAGATCACTGGGGGATTTTAAAGGAGAAACATACTCGTCTTTAAATTCCACAGTTTGCCAAAACAATTTGTTGTATGGCAGTACTTAAATTGGCTCCAGGTGCAGCACCCAGACAATTTAGAACAACCACACAGTGACCGTTTAGCAAACATTCTTAATTATCTTGTTTTGAAAATAAGAGCTGGGCAGCCCCTGTTGGCCTGTTGTTTTCCTTGCCCAGGAGATGGCACCCTGAGAAAAGCTAATCAGGCGCTTTTCTCAGTCCTTTGTCCTTTCTTCTGGGAGATAATTCACACCCTGCCTCTCCACAGGGCTGCAGTGTGGTAAGGCCTGAGAAGAGCTATCAGGTGGGGACTTGAGCCCTCAGCCTGGCTGAGAACATCTGTTCTGACCCGCAGAGCCACGGAGACACAAGAAGCCATCAGCCTGCCGTTTTCTTCTTTCCTCAGAGTGGGCACTGGGGAGCTTAAAACCCTTTTCCGTCAACGACCAAGACCCTCGGTTTGTTCCTTCCCTTCTCTCAAGAGAAGGCAGTTCTGTCTAACCTGGTTGAAGAATTTCACCGAGAAAAGACCTAGATAAAAGACTGGAAGTTGCACCAGAAAAGTTGAGCGGAGGAAGGAGACTTTCAGGAATCCGGTCCCTGTCCCACATCACAAAGGTCTGTGAAGAAGAAGGGAGGTGAAATCTCAAGGTGAAAACATTGGAGTGAGGATTTGGTACAAAACAAACAGTGAGAAAACAACTGGTTATTTCAAACAGGGCAAAGGGGGGCATGATGGGGTGAAATAAAAAATAACAAAGTAGTTATATTCATTGTTTTTTATAACAAATAACAAATAAAGTTATTTATAACAAGTGTGTGTATGTAATTATAATTCTCAATAGTAAGGTAATAGAATGTTTTACTAAAATTTATCCAAGATAATTACACCAAAATATCCATAGCATATAGATTCTGGATGTGTGCAAAACAGTAAAAACAAAACAAAAATGGAATGTACTGATGAAACTTGGATAGAATGAATGAATTACTCCAGAATTTGGCATATATATATATAATATATATATATACACATATATATCACATTTAAGATACACAGGTGTATGAGTCAGGAATCATTGATTTGTAAGGGATAAAAGCACAAGGCAACCTCGCTAAGGAGAAGAAAACAACAGGATTCCTTGGCACACACTCCTGGGGGTGGGGAGATGTGTGTCAGGTGGAAGAGCGTTCAATGATGTTATCAGGATTCTGTCTCTGTCTCCATCTTTGTGTTGGTTTCATTCTGAAGATAGGCTCTTTCCCTATGGCGGGGAGGAAGCCTGCTGTTAGCTCAATGTTGTATCCCCTCGGTGATTGTAGTGGAAAAAGACCCAATATCTCTAGACTAGTCTCAGTGAAAATTATTATTATTGCTTAAGTCATGAGACTAGTTGTGAATCAATAGCTGTGCTTTGATTGGCTCAGGCTGGGTCACGTGACCACCCTTCAGTTGGCAAAGAGAGTTGGATCCCATGTGAAACAGTCCAAATCAGCGCACGTAAGAGAAAACAGTGCTATTACAATGTATTAGAGTCACAGTCTATGGTAATTTCCTTATGTGCTGAAAATTACTGGATTTCTTGAATTTGGCACATAAAAGTCACATTTCTAATAGAACTTCTGAAACTGGAGAGTAATAGATAGAGTGCCATAAAAATGTGTCATAAATCCATGTCTCTTAGTTTTTTCCTATTTCCCATAAACTATTCATATCAAATGTCCAGGGAAAAGAAACATTAAGTGAGTAAACCAACAAAAACTCCCAGCTGTAGTGATATTTTTAATTTGGGGGAGTGGAAAAGCTCATTTATGGGAAGTGAGTTCAAAAAGTCAAGCTTGAAACCACCTTCATGGCAAAAGAACATAGCAACAGTTTGTATAAATACAAGTAACCTGGACCGAGGGTAGAGCCCACTTACCAGAATGAATGCTCTTCACGTGCAGTCTGCTTCCTACATTCCAGCCAAGTGAGACATCAAACTTATCTGAGTGCAAGTAAATCTATTTTCAAGTCTTACAGGAAAACGGCGCTGTAAGAAAAGCGTGATAATTCTGTCGACTCTGACTTCAGTGGCAGAAAAGTAAAGTTCTTGTAACTGAAACTTAATGATTGTGACGGTGGTACGCTACAGCTACGTTCAGTGTCCTGCTGTGTGAGACAGATGATAGCCAACAAATGCACAAAATGAGTGTCATTCCTCAGAGAAGCAATCCTCCAGCAAGATCTACAGGTGGCTAATTGAAAACAAATCAGTATTTGTTATTAAAGTAATTAAAAACATGTTATACTCTTCAGTGCTATTTATATATATATATAGATAGATAGATGGGGTGTTATAACCTTTGATTATGTAGTATTTAAGTCAATGAATTAAAAATTTTCAGAATACGTCTTATAGCAAAGTCACATACTACAAATGGTGGTGTTGCCATCCTCAGTAGCTTTGCTAATCCTCCACTGTTGAATTAATGATCTTCAGCAGTGATATTCAGAAGTCAATAATAAATTCAAACTTTGTGCAAACCTTACTGATCTTCAATTAAGAGATATTGATGTTAGTGAGTGGGAGGCAAATAAATATTCATCATGAAATGATAATCCAAGTGTTTTATGGTAAATTATTTTGAAAGTCTGGAAAGAACATTACCTGTCCCACACCACCCTTAGAACAACCGATTCGAATTTGAAAATTAGTCTGAGAGTTAAAGGAAAGAAAGTGACAGAGAAGAAGGACGTCTCAAGCTTGCTTCCTTCTTACCCTCCCAATTCCACAAAAACAAGCAAACAGAAACCGTGAAAAGGAAGGTGTGTTTGGCAGTTTTGACAACTACATAACCTCCTATTTTAAGCTTCTCATTTGACACAGGTAAAATAAAAAGTATCTGGAATTTCATGTTGATGACGAGCACAAGACGTATTAAAGTGTTGGTGTTTCTGGGGCCGGTGCTGTGGTGCAGTGGGTGAGGCCTGTATACCATATGAGCACCAACTGGAGTCTTGGTTGCTCCACTTCCAGTGCCGCTCCCGGTTAATGTGCCTGGGGAAGCAGAGAGAGATGGTCCAAGTACTTGGGCCCTTGCCACCCACATGACAGGTCAAGATAGAGTTCCAGTCTCCTATATTCAGCCTAGCCCAGGCCCTGCCATTGTGGCCATTTGGGGGGGTTAATTAGTGGATAGAAGATAGATCTCTCTCTCTCTCTCTCTCTTTCTCTCTCTTGCCCTCTCTTTCTCTCTCTCTCTGATAGAGGTTGTCAGTGGGCTATTTTTCATTATAACTTTTGTTAAGTCTTTTTTTTTAAGATTTATTTTTATTTATTTGAAAGACAGAGTTCCAATCAGAGGTAGATTCAGAGAGAGAGAGAGAGAAAGTCTTCCATCCACTGGTTTACTCCCCTAATGACTGCAACAGCCAGTGCTGAGCTGATCTGAAGCCAGGAGCCAGGAGCTTCTTCCAGGTCTCCCACGAGGGTGCAGGGACCCAAAGACTTGGGCCATCTTCCACTGCTTTCCTAGGCTACAGCACAGAGTTGGATCACAAGTGGAGCAGCTGGGACTTGAATCAGTGCTCATATATGATGCTGACATGGCAAGCTGGGGCTTTATCCTACTGCACCACAGCATAGGCCCCTTGTTAAGTCTTTAAGTAATAAGTTAGTGATATTTATAAGGATCTATGTAGTTAAGAGCTTGGGCCTTTCATTTAGACCTAATTTGAACTCTAGGTGATTTTATGACTTCAGTAAACTAAGTAACACTCTGGCCAATTTTCCCTCTTCCTTGAAATTGGGATAATGTATGCATTCATTTAATAGAGGACCGAGCTAACGAGAGAGCATAGGAACAATACTCTCCACAATGCCTGTGTCATGTGATAGCTATTACTATTTAGTCAAATACACCACAGTATCAAAGGAACTTACTAAAAGCTCTCATTTCTGGATTTCAAAAATGGAAAAAATATTTATCATGATTTTTTAAGTAACTAGAATATATCAAACATTGGGCCAGTAGGCTTGTCTCAATTTCTCATTTTATCCTCTTTGTATGAAGTAGAATTTGTCTTTCCAGATTTATAAATAAAAAAAAAAACTCACGGCAAGAGAGATTAGGCATACAAACTATATATTTTTGAAAACTTTTAGTGATGTTAGGTAGAAATTGTTTTAATAATGAAGGGATTCTCAAAGATTTAATTCATTTTAGTGTATTAAGTGGAGGATATTCTTATGTCTCATAAGTTACAGTTATGTCTAAGTGCTCCCAAAAGATGTATCATTCTTGGGCTCTTCTTTAAAGTTAATTAAATTTCTCAAAAAAAAATGCTTAAAAAAAAAGTGAAATCAACTTCAAGATGCAATGACTTTCAACAGCCCTTGTCTTGACCTCTGGACAGTTTTTTTTCCCATACAGTTTGTTGAACTCTTTACCTGGTATAGAGTTAATCTTCTGTGTATGGGTTTAATTAAAGATAGATCTTAACTGAGAGTGAGACTGGGAAAGGGAGCAGGAGGAGGGGTGGGAGTGTAGGTGGGAGGGTGGGTACAGTGGGAGGAATCACTATGTTCCTAAAATTGTACATATGAAATGCATGAAGTTTGTATGACTTAAATAAAAGGTTTCTTTAGGAAAAAAAAAATGAAAGGGTAGGTGATTGTGCAATGGTTTAGACCCTGTTTGGGATGATGCATGCCACATCAGAGTGCCTGGGTTTGATTCCTGGTTTCACTCCCAGTGCTAGCTTCCTAATGTGCATTCTGGGAGGTACAGTAATTAGGTTCCCACCACTCAAATGGGAGGCCCAGATTGAAGTCCAGACTACTGTCTTCAGCCTGGCCCAGCCCTGATTTTGTGAGCATTTAGGGGAGTGACACCAGTGGATTGAAGATGTCTGTGTGTCTCTGTATTTCTTTCTGCCTTTGAAATAAAATGAAAAGCAAAATGTTTAACAATAACAAATCCCCACAACTCTTTCTCTGAGACTAATTTTAGACAGTAGAAAACGGAAAATTGTCCGTATTGTGCCTTAGGGTATTTTCTGTTAAATTTCTTTAGATTATTTAACCTTAGAGCCTAGGATAGGAAAAGTGCTGCATATATGGGAATGTCTCTGTGTATAACATTCTTTCTTCCTTTGGAAAATGAAAAAGAAAGTGACGTGGAGATGAGAGGCATTCAGAAAAGTCAATGTGTCGGATTCCAAATAAAAATTACAGTGTGCCGGCAAACTTTGTTTTAAATATTTGTCAATCAAAATGATAGACAGTTTATGCTACTATAATGACTGTTTTAAAGTTTACTTTATATATACTTTTATTTTATTTTATTCACTATATATATATATATATACTTTTCCTTTGATTATTGTGTGTATCCCTTGCCTATTTTTCTCCTGGACTATGATCTTTATACTTATTTGTTGAACTATTTATTTTCTGGAACCAATAAGCCTTTGAATATAATTTAAGTTGAAAATATGCTACTTCAACAAATAACAAATTCAGTATTTTATAAAAAAAGAGTTTCAAAATTATAAAAACCCAACTTAATCCTGTACTGGTTAGAATGATTTAATCAGAGAAATAGTTTGATTTTTAATCTTAGTGAGCTTTTATCCTTAGTGAAGTTATACAAATGGACCAATGATATGTAGATCTACTTGTCCCTTTAATTAGGTCTTAAATATACAAAGAAAAATAGCACTTCCTTTGTACCTTGTCTTCCTCTCTACCTCAGAGAGGATCCATCAGTATCAGGAAGTTTTAATTAATAGAGGGAGAATTAATAAGTGGTAGAGGAAGTATGAAAGGAGGTCCGAGATGGGACAGCTGTGAGAAAATTTTGTTTGTTGTAGTTATGCTTTGAGGTTCTACTAACTGACAGTAGATTATTATCTGTAAAGACAAGATAAACCATAAACATGGGAGCCCAAAGAAGATAAGGTTTTGCCTAAGAGGCTCATAACCATAGTGTTTGTCATCACCCTCTGTATCCTGAGGAATAATATCCAGGAAGTGAATTTTTCCCTTCTTGTAGCCTGAACTGCGAACACCTTCTCCTAGTTCTGTCTTTTCATTCTTCCACAATACTGGAAGCAACTAGGCTCTTTCCGTTATTAATGCTTGATATTAACACTTCTAAAACTTGATGGACTGTAATTCTTTATGCTAGTCCATGTCATCATCTGAGATATTCCATAGGACGGAGCTTGGAGGAAGGATTTGTGTGCTAGTATTATTGGAAAACAGTCACACAAAGCAGCAGTGAGAGGTGGGGGAAGGAGAATAGGGAGGTAGGAGAAGCCAAGACAAAGGCCAGTACTGAGTTGGTCACTGCTATGGGTGATAGGAATTCAGTCTGTGTAGGGAGGATGTGAAACACCTCTCAGGACTGTCCACCTGAGGATGGGCAGGAAGAAGCATTAGGCTGACTCTGCCCCCTACTAACTGAGGGTTACCCAGAGTTACTACTGCCCAACAGCAGATGTGTGTCTGCTGAGTGGGATCCGGCAGGACTCTCAGAGCACAGAATCAGAAAGGCCCTGGGCAGCCCATCCCTTGGGGGTGTCAGCACCAAGTGTATCACAACAAGCAATTAGTTGATCTCTAGAGCCATGGCTGGAGTCCGAGGTGGGGTCTAGGAAAAAGAGATTGAGCGTCTGACCAAACACAAAAGTCGTTCTGGGTTAGAAAATTTGAAATGTTTTTATAGCTTAGATGTAGAATCTGGGTTCCACATCTGCACTGTGGGTCATGTTGGAGCAGTTAGGCACCACTTTTGTGTCTTACTTGCTATAATGTAGAAATAATACATGCTCACAGTAAGGATGTGGTAATGAGCACTATAGGAAAAGCATTTGGTGCACATGGCTTAGAAGATGCTAAGTCATATAGAAAAGGAGATTTATAATTGAATCACATAACTTTAAAAAAGACCTTGACAAGGGGCCGGCACTGTGGAGCAGTGGGGTTAAAGCCCCAGCCTGCAGCGCTGGCATCCCATAGGGGTGCCAGTTCGAGTCCCTGCTGTTCTTCTTCTGATACAGATCTCTGCAATGGCCTGGGAAAGCAGTAGAAGATGGCTCAAGTCCTTGGGCTCCTGTACCCACGTGGGAGACCTGGAAGAAGCTCCTGGCTCCTGGCTTTGGATCAGCTCAGTTCTGGCCGTTGCAGTCATTTGGGGAGTGAACCAGCGGAATGGAAGACCTCTCTCTCTCTGGCTTTACCTCTCTCTGTAACTCTGTCTTTCAAATAAATAAAATAATTCTTTAAAAAAAAATCTTGACAAAAATGATTTCTGTTGAATCACACAGCAATCCTTGAGATAAATAGGTCTTGTTATAAGTAAGGGCATTGAGACACATGAAGATCTATGCTTTAAATAAAATCTCTTATCTGGCAAGGGACAATGCCAAGTTTCTGCCTCTTCTAAGTGTTTAATATTTTTTCATTTTTAGCAAATACTAAAACTGCTAAACTGGTCTGCAATTTGTAAATTACAATTTAGCTAAAAATACAATTTGTAGGTCCCAGGCTTAATTGCAATGCATTAATACCTATTTACTTACTGAACTTGGTGAATAGCTCATTCCCTATTATTGATTTTAGTGTCAAAAATTGGGGAAGGCATTACCAAGTCATTTTCCCATGTCAGAATGTATTATAGAAGGAGCAGCACAATTATCTTCATTTACTTCTACCTGTTAATTAAATTAGTTATTCCTGTAGTCTTCTTAAATAAAGTTCTTAGGAAGCCATTGATCTGTTGAATGATTCAGATTAAGGATGAACATTTGGATGTTACTTGTTTTTAAAAAAAGCCTAAGTAACTATGGAAAAGGTACACAAACTATTTTATAATTCAGAGGCAGAGTTACATAAAAATTGATCCAAAATTCATCATTTAAAAGAAATGTTAGTGATCACAATAATTTTACAAAGATTATTCTGGTCATTTTTAAATTTAATGAAAGTACATTGCAATTCTACACCACAGTTTAACAAAATATCATCATGTGTTCTCTTTTGTGATATTGATTACCAACCCAGCTTTCCTCTAAGCCTCTTACATATGCTAGCTCATTTAATCCTCACAGTAGCCTTATCCGATGGAAAAAATTATTTCTATTTTTTAGAAGAGCAAATTGAGGCACCAAGAGGTTAAGGGACTTGTTCAAGTTCATATATTAATTAATATACTAATTAATGGCAAAAATGTAGTTGCCAACCCAAGTGGCAGGGCTCTGATGACTATATTCTTAATCACCTTGCCCATTTTTCCTGCAAAGTTTCTGAAAATAAAGTTGTTGGAATCTGAGTGAGTTTATAAAGCACAGGTGGGTCTAATTACTGACATGGATTTTTGTTCAGTGGATTCTCCTGAGACCTTTCTCAGTTGACATATATAGCAGAACTACCATTTGAAATGTTTAACAAGAATATGAAATGGACCACAGAAAAAATGTGCAGAGGTGCCTGTGTTTATTTTATGTGTCTATGTTTATTTTGGTGGTCTGTATCAAAGTTTTCATATTCCATACCATCTGTGTTGTCTTAGACACCTAGAAACAGAAGTTTAAATTGGTTTAAAAAGAAAATGAGGAGGCCAGTGCCATGGCTCAACAGGCTAATCTTCCACCTTGTGGCGCCGGCACCCTGGGTTCTAGTCCCGGTCGGGGCGCCGGATTCCGTCCTGGTTGCCCCTCTTCCAGGCCAGCTCTCTGCTGTGGCCAGGGAGTGCAGTGGAGGATGGCCCAAGTGCTTGGGCCCTGCACCCCATGGGAGACCAGGAGAAGCCCCTGGCTCCTGCCATCGGATCAGCGCGGTGTGCCGGCTGCAGCGCACCGGCCGCGGCGGCCATTGGAGGGTGAACCAACGGCAAAGGGAAGATCTTTCTCTCTGTCTCTCTCTCTCTCACTGTCCACTCTGCCTGTCAAATAATAATAATAATAATAAAATAAAATGAGGGCCGGTGCTGTGGCTCACTTAGTTAATCCTCCACCTGTGACACCAGCATCCCATATGGGTGCCAGGTTCTAGTCCCGGTTGCTCCTCTTCCAGTCCAGCTCTCTGCTGTGGCCCGGGAGGGCAGTGGGGGATGGCCCAGGTGCTTGGGCCCCTGCACCTGCATGGGAGACCAGGAGGAAGCACCTGGCTCCTGGCTTTGGATTGGCGCAGCGCCGGCCGTAGCGGCCATTTGGGGAGTGAATCAATGGAAGGAAGAGTTTTCTCTCCGTCTCTCTCTCTCTCACTGTCTAGAATTCTGCCTGCCAAATAAATAAAAAAGAAAATGAAATTTATTGGCAGATAAATATGAGTTAAAAATTAATGGTGATTTGGATCTTGACTAATCAAAGAGATTTTTTTCTTTATCTCTTTCCATCTCTAGTTTTGGTATTCTGATTTATTGACCTCAGATAGATGTCTGTATGTGACCTCAATGCTGACCATAGAAACACCAGAATTACATCATCTTGAGGGCTTCCAATCTCAGATGGAAGCTCCTTTCATCCAGCATTCATATCAGTTTCCAGAAAAGAACTGATTGGCTACACATGGGTTCTTGTGTCTGATCCTGGAGTAGTCACTGATTCCTGGGGAACGTGATGCTTGCTTAGTCAACCTGTGTTAATAAAGAGGATGTGTTACTAGAATCACATCAAACAGGTGAAGAACAATTTCACCAACTACATCCCCCACACCCCTGAAGTGAAAAAGAAATGTCAGCTGTGTTACCAATAAATTGTGGTTTCTTGGGTTTCCGAAATCTTCAGGTCCTGTCTAAACTTCATGACAATGGCAATGGTGATACATATTGCTGGACCTTGCTTTCTCATTTTTCCAGGCAATGAGAATGAAGTTGAATCATAGAGATCCTGCCTATTATTTAACATCTTCATCAAAAGAAAAAAACATACATTTGTATTACTTACAATGCGTTCTGCATTGCTTCTGGTGGTTAATCAAAGTAAGCTATTTAATTCGAAATGAAAACATTATAATCTGAACTCTGTGGCCAACATAACACTGTCCATAAAATATGCCTGATAACTTGTAAGCTGCAAGCTCATCTTCCATGGTTACTTCTGAGTCATTTATGTTCCAGTCATGGAAAAACACTGGAAATTCCACAAATGGGCCCTCCTTTTACACGGTAGCATGCTGTCACTCTTATTGGAATGTCTTTATCTGTCGTCTACACTCTTGATTCTTTTTTTTTTTTAAACTTTTATTTAATGCATATAAATTTCCAAAGTACGACTTATGGATTACAATGGCTTCCCCCCCATACCGTCCCTCCCACCCACAACCCTCCCCTTTCCCACTCCCTCTCCCCTTCCATTCACATCAAGATTCATTTTCGATTATCTTAATATACAGAAGATCAGCTTAGTATACATCAAGTATGGATTTTAACAGTTTGCTCCCACACAGAAACATAAAGTGAAAAATAATAGATGATTTTTTTTTTAAATGATGATGAAATCAGAGCAGACCTATTGTCATGTTTAATCCCAGTGAAAGTCAAGTTGGGAATTGATAATTTCTTTCTTTTTTTTTTTTTTTTTTACAGAGGATCAGTTTAGTATGCATTAAGTAAGGATTTCAACAGTTTGCACCTCCATAGAAACACAAAGTGAAATATATTGTTTGAGTACTCGTTATAGCATTAAATCTCAATGTACAGCACATTAAGGATAGAGATCCTACATGAGGAGTAAGTGCACAGTGACTCCTGTTGTTGACTTTACCAATTGACACTCCTGTCTATGGCATCAGTAATCTCCCTATGCTCCAGTCATGAGTTTCCAAGGCTATGGAAGCCCTCTGAGTTCTCCGACTCTTATCTTGTTTAGACAAGGTCATAGTCAAAGTGGAGGTTCTCTCCTCCCTTCAGAGAAAGGTACCTCCTTCTTTGATGACCTGTTCTTTCCACTGGGATCTCACTCGCAGAGATCTTTTGCCAGAGTGTCTTGGCTTTCCATGCCTGAAATACTCTCATGAGCTTTTCAGCCAGCTCCGAATGCCTTTAGGGCTGATTCTGAGGCCAGAGTGCTATTTAGGACATCTGCCATTCTATGAGTCTGCTGAGTATCTCACTTCCCATGTTGGATCACTCTCCCCTTTATTTACTCCATCGGTTAGTGTTAGCAGGTACTAGACTTGTCTATGTGCTCCCTTTGACTCCCAGTCCCTCCACCATGACCAACTGTGAACTGAAACTGATCACCTGGAACAGTGAGATGGCATTGGTACATGCCACCTCGATGGGATTGAATTGGAATCCCCTGGTATGCTTGCAACTCCACTCTTGATTCTAAGGAAATCTACCACTTTCACTGTCATTACAGTCTTGCATTGACCTAACTTTTGTCCCTATCTCCTCCCATTCTGCTCTAGTCATAGCCTTTTGAACTAGGAAGGGTGTGGATGCTTCAATTCATACAGTAATCTCTTCATGAGATAGTATTGTTACCCTCAAATTATCTTTAACGGAATCAAGGCCCTGCAACATTTCACACATTTGGTAAATGATGGAGTCAAAATGTAAATCCAGGCATGCTGATTTCCAAACCTATATTCTTTTTTTTTTTTTTCCTACAGGCAGAGTTAGACAGTGAGAAAGAGACAGAGAGAAAGGTCTTCCTTCTGTTGGTTCACCCCACAAATGGCTGCTACAGCCGGCGCGCTGTGCTGATCCGAATCCAGGAGCCAGGTGCTTCCTCCTGGTCTCCCATGCAGGTGCAGGGCCTAAGCACTTGGGCCATCTTCTACTGCCCTCCCGGGCCACAGCAGAGAGCTGGACTGGAAGAGGAGCAACTGGGACAGAATACGACAGCCCAACCGGGACTAGAACCCAGGGTGCCAGTGCCGCAGGTGGAGGATTAGTCAAGTGAGCCATGGCGCCAGCCCAAACCTATATTCTCAATCACTATAATATATTGCCTCTCATTCAAATGATACTTATCGAATAAGTAGATTAACCACTATTGAGAACAAACCCTAATACTATCACGCGACTGGGAAAATAACAACTAAAATAAAAAGAAATCAAAATGACATCACTTTATTTAGACACAAGACAAGGAAGACAGCGTTTTCACATGTTATGAATATAATGTTGATTGGTTAGAGCTTTTTGGATAAAATGAGGATTGTTTTTGTAGAACAAAATGTATGCTTCTGTGAGAAATCTTTGACCTACTAGACTCAGAGCATTTGATTTAGATGCATACATACACTCCTTTCTAGTATGAACTGTTAATTCAACATACGTATTTAATATTTAATTTTCTCCTGGAGGCAAGAGTCAAACTTATGGTAACCCACCTACACTTGTTCTTCCTTTTATGAAATTTCACTGGGTGTCTGTCCTTTGACATTTCATGAGCAAGATTTCCCAAATGTGCGGCTGAACTTTGTCTGTGTTTGCTTGAAATTCAGCTGTGTTTGGTGAGGTGTGACACATGGAGAACTGAAAACTGGCAGGATGTGGTTATTTTTTCCTGATAACACTGACTTCTAGAGCAAATACCTCAATTAGAATGGAAATAAAGAAGAGATGATGGTTCATGCAAAAACTAACCAAACAGAAACTCCAAGTAAACAACAACAACAGCTAAAACCTTTAAAAAAATCATATACTCTCTACAGGAACAGAATATGGATCGAAATATGGACCCCAAATAGTAGAATTGGTCATCATAGTCCATATCTATATGGAATATGAAAATAAAGCTGCCATTTAACAGCTTTATTTATGTCATTCCTAATATAATTCCATTTAAAAGATCATTGTTCTCACTAATTTGTTGGCTTCTCCCTAGTTAAAGATAACTGGTCCTATTTTTGTCTGTACTCTACCAATTACTTGAAGAATGTTTCAGCTCATTTCAGATATGTTGCTCAGTGCTGAGAACTTCACTACCTTTCTTTCATTCTTCAAGTAGAGTGCTCTCTATTTTTGACTCTTCAAATGCTATGTCTTGAGATTAATTGCAAACAAGTAGCCACAGAAAAAAATTATTTTATCTTAAAATTAGATACTATTTTTAACATCTTCATCAAAGATTTATCATTAAGTCTTTAGAGCTATGCTTCTGTACACTTGTTTAAACTTGTCAATATTTACACTCTCTTTAATCTGTTCATGCACATAAGATAGGCAGAAATGAGAGTTCCACGAGGAATTAGTTCTCAACACTCAGGGATCTTTATACAATAAGTTCCTAATGAATTCATGATTATTTTGTTTAATCCACTCCATTAGAAAATATTGGTACTGGCTGCCTGTAACATGCTCACACACGTTTCTACTTCAGTGTTTTTATACTCCTTTCCCAGGGGATGGTCCCAAGGACTCACACAAACTTGAAATCTGATTCTTTATGTGTGCTGACACCTGATGGGACTCCTAAATCTCTTCTCCAATCTGATCTCATCTCAATTGTCCAGAGCTTTGAGGTCTTACATTTGGTGACTCAGTCAAATCTGATAAAGCTTGTACCTAGAACTCAGCACAGAGAAAGGATATCACTAACTCCAAGCGGATTTTCCAAGATAGGAATTTAATGTGTCAGTCTGAACTATTACTACTGACCTGGGCCTCCTGAACTCCAGACGAAGGTTCTTCTGCTCTCAGCTCCTGCAAACCTCAGTCAGTCACAACTCTGCCCATTGATATCCTTTCCTGACCTTGATCTACTGGATGATTCCTAAACTTTGCTTCAGCCCATATGATTATTTCCATCTTTACAGTGAAAAATGATGATCCTGGTTCTTATAACCTGTATGTGGACAAGACACTGGGCTGCACAGAGCATTGACAAGGTGGAATAGTTGAGTTACTTTTCCTTCCTCACGAAAGAACAATGATTACTAATACATGGGTGCATATGTGGTGTATACTGGGTGTCTAGCTTAAATAATTTGAATAGTAAGTCCCCTGTTTCTGGAATAATAAGGATATCAATGCATATACATACATACATTAAATTCCAACTCCAGGGGATGTGCCAAATGAGGGACTTGATTTATGGATTTCTAATTTGCCCTGGTAATGATTTTCATCCTCATCATCATTTATGGATTTACATTTTGAACTGTAATATATATTTTATATGTTTAATTTTAAGTCATCATCAGCACAAAGGTATTATCCTCCTCAGGGAAATAAGTTCATAGATGCTAAATATAACAGCAGAACAAGAATTTTAACTGATAAAATTATTGTTTTCACAATATAGGACAACATTATAAACATCAAGAGACAAAAAATGGAATGTCAATAAGCGATGCATGTATCTAGCTACATTGTTTGTAGGTAAAGAGATTTATTGCTCTATATGACAAACAAGTGAACAATGGCATCCTGAGTCTAAAAGTTACAGGATAATGAGCCTGATTCTCTTCACATACAATTCACCAACCTTTTAAACCTTTTACCCAAACGTTTCCACATTAGAAGCTCAAAATGCACCCCCTCCACCTCTGTCTCTCTCCCTCTTTCTGGACAACCATAACTATGGCCAAAAATAGCCTTGAAAATATCAGGCAAACTATATAAGCAATGCTTCCCATTATGTGGCTGATATAATTATTGAACATTTGCCCCCCATTATTTCAAATAGCTAATCTTTAACTGAATTCTTTTTTTTTTTTTTTTTTGGTTAAGACTTATTTGAAAGTCAGAGCTACACAGAGAGAGAATGAGAGGCAGAGAGGAAGAGGGAGAGGGAGAGGGAGAAGGAGAGAGAGAGAGAGAGAGAGAGAGAGAGAGAGGCCCTCCTTCCAACTGGAGGTCCACTCCCCAGTTGGCTGCAATAGCTGGAACTTTGCTGATAATAAGCCAGGAGCCAGGAGCCTCTCCCGGGTCTCCCACCCACCCAGGTGCAGGGTCCCGGGACCTGGGCTATCTTCTACTACCTTCCCAGGCCACAGCAGAGAGCCAGATCGGAAGTGGAGCAGCTGGAACTCGAACTGGTGCCCACATGGGATGCCAGCACCGTAGGCGGTGGTTCTCCTGCTACGACACAGAGCCCGCCCCTACCTGAATTTTAAGTGAGAGCTGATTTCCAACAACAACAAGTAGCATTGGCTGAATGAGTAACTATTGAGATGCAGCAGACTCTGGGTAAATCTACTGTCTTTGAGACTAGAAAATGGAGTTTCCTGAGGCTCATAAAGTTAATATTACTTGCAATAAGATTTCCTTAGAGATGTTATTTTATGGTGGGATACTCTAGATTTATGGCACAGTTCCAGCAAAGGTTCTGGATTCTTTCTTCCAGCGCCTTATACATTCATGAATCAAAACACAGACTCAGAAATCAATGGGAGTGTAAGCCTTAAGATCACAATTCCAAAACATTGGTGCAGAAAAAAAAAAAAAAAAGAAAGAAAGAAAGAAAGAAAGAAAATACTTTGAATGAAAGCTTAGTTTAATTTACTAGTTAGATTTTAAATTTTAAGGACTATTGACAATTTAAAATGGCTGGGAGATCAATAAGAAAAACAAGTTGCTCCTCTTCCAGTCTAGCTCTCTGCTGTGGCCTGGGAGTGCAGTGGAGGATGGCCCAAGTGCTTGGGCCCTGCACCTGCATGGAAGACCAGGAGAAGCACCTACCTCCTGGCTTTGGATCAGCGCGGTGTGCCGGCCGCAGCACGCTGACTGCAGCGGCCATTGGGGGATGAACCATCGGGAAAGGAAAACCTTTCTCTACGTCTCTCTCTCTCACTGTCCACTCTGCCTGTCAAAAAAAAAAAAAAGCTGAACAAAAACAAAACAAGGAGCTAACCTGCTCCTTTCCTTTGGAGTAAAGGAGAGGGGGGGAGAGAGAGAGAGAGAGAGAGAGAGAGAGATTTCATGATTTGCAATTCCATTGATTCAGGGTTCGTATCCCCCAGGGTGCACTACCACACCTTGGCTTTGGCTCTGCTGTTGAACAATGGTACAGATGTGAACTCAGACCATGATGCTTATTTGTGGCACATTGTCCTTCCTGGCAGTTTCTTCCTGGTTCTGCTGTAGAGGAGCAGTGCAAGAAGGGTTTTGGCAAGCTAGAAAAACCAGAGTTCAAAAATTACCATCAATGGGTAATTCTAGATAAACACAAGATCCTTGTTACTTGCCTGTGTCAGCTGGGTCTGGACCAGGCTAAGACCTGGAGCAAGCAACTCCAACAGGTCTTCTCCCACATATGTGACTGGAACTAGGAAACTCAAGCCATCATATGCTGCCTCCCAGACTGTACAATGTCAATGCTTCACTTTAAGAATTTACATTATGGCCGGTGCCACTTGGTAATCCTCCACCTGCAGCGCCGGCACCCAGGGTTCTAGTCCTGGTTAGGCCGCCGGATTGTGTCCTGATTGCTCCTCTTCCAGTCCAGCACTCTGCTGTGGCCCGGGAAGGCAGTGGAGGATGGCCCAGGTCCTTGGGCCCTGCACCGGCATAGGAAACCAGGAGGAAGCACCTGGCTCCTAGATTCGGATCAGCGCAGCGCGCTTGCCGGAGCGGCCATTTTGGGGGTGAACCAATGGAAAGGAAGACCTTCCTCTCTCTCTCTCACTGTCTAACTCTGCCTGTCCAAAAAAAAAAAAAAAAAAAGAATTTACATTATTAGAACTTTTATATTGATTGCAAATATATGTTAATAGCAAATGAGTATAATTTACATGTTACTCTGCTCAATGCTCAGTTATTAAGTATTACAGACTTGTAATTCTTAATCTGAAACCTTTGAGGCTAGATATATTTTGAAAATTATTTGAACTTTAGAAAGGAAATATAAGGGCTGGCACTGTGGAGTAGCAGGTAAAGCCTCTGCCTGCAGTGCTGGCATCCAATATAGGCACCGGTTCGAGCCCCATCTGCTCTACTTCCAATCCAGCTCTCTGCCATGGCCTGGGAAAGTAGTAGAAGATGGCCCAAGTCCTCAGGCCCCTGCACCCACGTGGGAGACCCGGAAGAAGCTCCTGGCTCCTGGCTTCAGTTCGACGCAGCTCTGGCAGTTTCGGCCAATTGGGAAGTGAACCAGCACATGGAAGACTTCTCTCTCTCTCTTTCTCTCTGCCTCTCCTTCTCTCTCTCTGTGTAACTGTGACTTTCAAATAAATAAATAAATCTTTAAAAAAAAGGAAATATAATTTATGTACATACTATATAATATGAAGTACCTTTAGCTTCATCACAGGTACATTTCTGATCAGATGCATGAATATATGATGATGTAAATTTAAGTGATATTTATGTATGAAATCTAAATTTATGTGATAGTTAAAGACCATGAATCAATTCAGATCAGGTTTTAGTACATACATATGACTTCTGAAAGAACTTGATTTTCATGTATTTTTTTTTGGCAGATAAGAGAGTTTTTGGGGGTTTGTTTTTGTTTTTTGCATGTTAAGAGATTGATGACCTGTAGTTGTTTCTAATTCTTTAAAAACACACACATAAGATGTAAGGTGAAAGCAAATGATGTAATCATCCTTGTGGTCCTCAGAAACTAATAACTAAGTAAATATCATATAAAGATGGCTATTTAGCCTTGGGATTCAGATGATCATGTCATGGGGCTGGTGTTGTGGCACAGTGGGTTAAGTCGCTGTTTAAAACACAGGTATTACAGTACTGGAGTGCCAGTCTGAATCCTGGCTATTCTGTTTCTGATCCATCTTCCTGCTAATGTGCCTGGGAAGGCAGTAGACAGTGGCTCAAGCACTGGGTCCCCTGCCACCCATGTGGGAGACCAGGGTGGAGTTCCTGCCTACTGGATTTGGCCTAGCTTAGAGCCATTTGGGGAGTGAACCAGAGGTTGGAAGATCTCTCTGTATTTCTCTCTCTGTGTGTGTGTGTGTGTGCACCTATCACTCTGCCTTTCTAAAAAAATAAATATACAGAAGAACAAATAAATAAATCAATCTTGGGGGCGGGGGGCAGACGGTGCTCGTATCCCACACTTTTGATTTCCAGTTTTGGCTCTGGATTCCAGCTTTGTGCTATTGTAGTTCCTGGGAGACAGCAATGATGGCTCAAGTAATTAGATTCTTGCTACCCACATGGGAGACCTAGGTAGAGTTTTCAGCTGAGCCCCAGCCCTACCTGTTGTGGGCATTTGGGGAGTGAACCAATGGATGTGAGCTTTCTCTCTCTCTGTTTCTATTTATCTCTCTTCTTCTCAAATATGCAAAAAATTACATAAACTACAAAATACTAGGTTTTAGAACAAACAATTTTTGCATTTGTTAGTAATTTCCTTTCTTCTCAATCCTTTTTCTTCCTAGTTTTCCCTTGATTCTGATAGGACATGGTATTATGTGGTGATATTTGAAGACAGGACTTTTGGGAGATCATTAAAGTTAAAGGAGGTCGTAAGTAGGGAGTGGAGAGGTTCCTAATCCGATAGAGCTGCTGGCCTAATGAGGAGCAGAAGAAAGAAAGATCTCTATTTTCCATGAGCTTGCATTGAGGAAAAGGCCATGTGAACACTCACCTAGAAGACAACTGTCTGTCTGCAAGCTAGGAAGAAGACCCTCATCAGAAACAGAACACACTGGCACCTGGCTTTGGAACATTCTGGTCCCCAAGAAATATGAGAGATAAATTTCTGTTGCTGAAGGCACTAAGTGTGGGGTGCTTTGGTTACGGCATCCTGAGCAGCATAAGGCATCAGAACATTGTGAGTATGCACTTATGGTGTTATGAGAGGTATGCAGGACAGTGTGGGAATGTGGCCCTTAGGACTAACTTGGATGCAAAGCTTGGCGCTGTCAGTTGGTAAATTTGTAACCTTGGGTGAGTGATGCAACATCTCTTTTCTAAAATTCAGGGGTGGGGTGGGGAGTATCTGGCCCATGTGGACAGTTTGAAGGAAGTCAACTCCACGTGTACTCTGCCAGAGAACTTGCCGCTGAAGAATGGGGTAATGCATGGTTTTTGTCTCTTTTCACAACCTTTCTTTCTTAAAAAGTATACCTCTTACCCATCAGGAATCTTACTATGATGCGTTCAGTTGATATATTAATTTCAGTACCTGCATGAAGTAGTATTGTTAGTAGTGTTGAGACAGTGAATAACACTAATATCTAAAGTTACTTTTTTTGCAGGTCTAGTGATTTATAATTTTTTCATTCAACAAAATGAAGGAAGACCTCATTTAGTCTTTGAGTGGTGGATCACTGAAAATATTTAGGGATAAGAAGAGCAGAGAAATCTTCCACTTCCATATACTTTGACATGTGAACATGATGCTTAGCTTGTGTGTCCCTGATCATAACTTCAAAGAAATATTTTTGGGGGGCTACTGTGTGGCACAGAGGGGTAAGCTACCATTTGCATCACAGGCATCCCATGTTGGAACTCCAGTTCATGTGCCCCAGTGTGAGTTCTGGCTGCTCTACTTCGGATCCAGCTTCCTGCTAATGTGCATGAAGCAGATGATGGTCCAAGTGCTTGGACCCCTGCTTACCAATGGGGGAGGCCTCGATGGAGTTCCTAGCTATTGGCCTGGTGGATACCTGGCTGTTGCAAACTTTTGGAGAGTAAATCAGAAGACAGAAGATCTCTCTTGCTCTCACTGTCTCTTCCTCTCTCTGTTTTTCTGGCTTTCAAATAAATACATTTAAAAGTATATTGAATTTTTAAGTCTGTATTTTGAATTGAGGTTGGTGGGTCTTCAGAATGATCTAGCTTTATAGGCAGAGAGCTACCACTCTGGCGGTAATCGCAAACCTGTCCAGACTCAACGGGAAGACACACAGATCCCACTCTTTGGTGGACAGTTGTTAACGTCACATAGAGAGGGAGCATGAGGAGGAGGGTAAGCATATATTATTGTACCATCTTTGAAAAATGCAGAATAGCATATATTTTGGAGGGAATCCTAGGCCATCAAAGTTGCCAGGAATGTTTTTGTTTTTATAAATGGAGAACCTTGAATATATCTTTGAAATCAGGTATTGCCTTTGTTTTAGGTTAGAAACACAAACATTTTAATAGGAATTTTCATAATGTAAGTTAATATCCTGTTCTGGAATTACAATATATATCAAATGATGAAGAGTAAAATTGTTGTTCATTACAAATAAACATTCTGAATTTAGAAAAAAATTACATATGGAGAACATGAAAATTCTGAACTAAAGATCAAGCTATGTAAATAATATTTTTTAGATCACAGAAGCAGAATAATGGCACTTTTGTGTGGTTCAGTTATCTTCATTTTCTTCTATCTTTAAATAGTTACTTAAATTAGAAAGAACTGGTATTTGTTCTCAGAACCACACTACATATGTTTGAAGTTTTTTGAGTATATAGAGTTTTTACAGATGGATGACATTCCTGAGATGCTAATTCATACTAGATTTTTTTCTCACCCATTCTTGTCCCTTTCTTCCTCCCATAAAAATAAAAAGTTCATTCTGGTTTCACAAGGACTAAAGGGAGATGACTCCGGGTAGATAAGGAGGGCCTCTGAGAAGAACAGCTAGAGAGAGCTATATTTTCTCTTCCCTAGGGTTTGGGGAAGGGATGATGAATGTGCTGAGGAGATTTGGGTGTCCCTAGAGTGAACTGACTGTGTTGCACAGTTATCGGCCTAGTATGTGCCATGAAATCCTAGTACATCAGCCACTTCTCTCCACACATTCCCTTTGACCTCAGGTCAGTCCACTTTCTGGCTGCTCCTTCTGAACAGAGTGTTACAAATGAAATACATATTTGATGAGATTGTGTCCCCTTTTACTGGTGAATTCCCAGTGCTTGGTATAGTGAAGTCTATAATCTGTATGTGTTAATAGTTGTGCACATTTGAACGCTAAGATACTGGCCTTTTTCAGTTCCTTAAAGTTTCTATGATCTTTCTCACCATACAGCCTTAGCATAAGCTGTTCCCTCTGCCAGAGTATTCTTCTTACGCCTAGTCTGTGGCTTAGAAAATATGCATTTATCAAATATTTTTCCTCAGAAACCTTTTAAGAAATACAAGTTTCCTGCATTTGATAAGTACAACTTTAGGAACATAGTGATTCTTGCATTCATCAAATATTAGCTTACATGATTTCCAAGGGAATCCATTTTAATTCTCTAAGCTAGGGCAAAATTTCTTGCTGTATATTCTCATTGCACTTGGTACTTCTCTTTTTTGGTACTTTTTTTATTTAAAAAAGATTTACTTGAAAGGCAGAGTGATGAGAGAGAGAGAGAGAGAGAATCTTCTATTTGCTGATTCATTTCCCCAAATGACTGGAATGGCTGGTGCTGGTCCATGCCTAGGCCAAGAGCTTGGATCTTCCACATGAATGGCAGGAGCCCAAGTACTTGTGCCATCTTCTGCTGCTTTCCCAGGTGCCTTAGCAAGGAGGTAGATAAGAAGTGGGGCAGTTGGGACACGAATGGCATTCCAATATGGGATGCTAGGGTGCAGGCAACAGCTTAGCTCACTGTACCACAACACTGGCCTTCTACTTTATAGTAATTTTAGAGTCTCTGTTAAATAATCCATGGTTTCAGTTATTATCATATATCTTTTATTCCACTAGAACAGATGTTGACAAACCATGGCCTCTATACAAAATAAGCCAGATACTTGTTTTTTTTGTAAATAGTTTTATTGGAACACAGCCCTGCTCATTCACCAACATAATGTCTGTAGCTAAAGTAGCAGAATTGAGTAGCTGTGACAGAGACCTTTTCAAATCTTGATGTGTTTACTAGTTGAATCTACAATGTAAACCCATAGCAGTCTGAAAATGTCATGAAGTGATTGTTTCTTTTTTCTACCATGTCTCTTATCAGTCTAGTACAAAGTCATTGGTGTTAAGTAGTCTTTCTGTCCCTACATCACCTTCACTACAAATCTCTCCAGAATTTTACCTTCTACCCTCCTTGTAGTGTCCCTTCTCATAGCCACTGATCTTATCAATGAAGTATGGTGGAGCGGAAGTGGAAGTTCTTTGGAACCCTCAAACAGAAACATCTGCACATCCAAACTTTCACTTGCTAACATGGACTTCCTATTAAAACTTAATTATACCACATTCTGATCCTAAAAGTTTGCTGCTCTCCTCAGTCTCACCAAAGATGCTTTTTCTAGAAAGGATTTAGACATGGAATCAACATCAGGATTAAACTATACTTGCACCTATGGGTACATACGTGTGTTGAGACCAGAGATCACTCTCTGTGTGTCTTTGTTCTTAGTTTCATAAATAACTCATTTTGCAAGACAGAGAGTGACAGAGACAGGCAAACAGATAGTGATCTTGAATCTTCTGATTTACTCCCCAAAGAACTGCTCCTCTCGTCCCTCCACACACACACGACTGAGGCTGGGCCAGGCCAAAGCCAGGACCCAGGAACTCAATGCAGGTTCCCCAGGTCAGTGGCATGGATGCAAGTACTTGAGCCATCATCTGTTCATCCCAGAGTGTGCTTTAGCAGGAAGCGGGAGTTGGAAACAGAGCCAGGATTGAAACCATGCACTTCTGATATAGGATATGGGTGTCCCAAATGGGATCTTAACTGTTGTGCCAAATGCTTGCCGCTGTGTGTATTGACTGAGAAAATAAATAGAGACAGAAATTGCTTCAGAGGTTAACAACAGGAAGCTGCTGTGTCCCTATGTTGGGAGGAGATACAGAGAAAGTGATGTTGCTGAAGGGAGGGGGCTGATGCTTCATGGCAGAAACTGGATCCTTGGGGAAGATGGAGCTGTTCCTAGAGAAATTACCAAGACAAAGAGAGAGGGTGAGAGCTGCCCTGGTTTCCTCCTTCTCCAACCAATTCCCATTGGCTAAACCTAGCAGGAGGAGGTGCCTAGGAAGGCTGAGAATTTCAGAACAGAACAGCAGAGGGACAAAGAATGGCAATGGGCATAAGTGGACCAAGCATCATTTAATGGGACACAGAATAGGTCAATAACGCTAAATTTCTTTTTCTTCCAGTTCCATTGGCCTTAGGTTCTGTATCATACCACTAAGAAATAGAAAAGAAAAGTGCTTTCATAAAGTTCTCCAGGATCCCAAATCAGGACAAAAGCTCTAAGAATACGAAGGGCTGTCCTGCTCTGAGCCTCTGAGCTGATTGAAACCACTGCTTTTAGAAGGTAGTTGCTAGGTCAGGTTAAATGAATGTCACTCTCTCAGCTCCTGCATTCACTTCAGCACTGCCTCTCTTTTGCTTGATTTTTCAAAGGTCTTTTGTCTCTAAGGCTCATCCCTACATCCTGCCCTGAAGAAACTTTTTCCCATTTATTGCATTTCTTCAAATTGGATTACTGTAATGTTTCACACAGGCACATTCAAAACACTGGATTTTGTGGTGATACTAACTATGTTGCCTTTTTCCTTTGGGTTCTGAACATTTGAAAAAATAGGTATAGAAGTGAGTTAGGGAGCAAAATATCAGCTTTGCTGCTGAAAAAGAAACTACATTAAAAAAAAACTGCATTGAAGAGTGCAATGGGAGCTTGAAGATAAATGTGCTTCTTCTTACTGAGTGGAACTTAACAGAGAGGACACCAAACTTTAGGCTGGGGTCCTGCACACGCAGTGTCATTTCCCTACACGAACCGGTTAACAAAGTTAACCCTTCCATGGAGGATTTTCAGATAATGAGGTGGAGGGAGTGACTAGAAGTTTTCCTCCATGTTCCTTTCTCTGGGGAGTGTAAAAGAAGTCCTCTTTGTTCAAAGGAGAGAAGACAGACAATAGATATCAATTTTCTACCTAGGGTAAACTCTCAACCATACATCTGAAACCTGACTTTGGTACAGTTCAGGTCCACTGGTACGAATTTGCCTGCAAATGAGACTTTGCTAGTTTTAAAATTTGCCTTATAATTTTTTTGCCTTGAGGAGGCAGTTTGGCAGTCGTTAAGATGCTACTTAGGATACCCACAACCAATATTGGAGTGCCTGGTTTAAGTCCTCGCTACTTCTCTTCTGATCCAGATTTCTGCTAATGTGCACCTGAGAGGCAGCAGTGATAGATTAAGTACTTGGGTCCCTGCCACCCATATTGGAGACCTGGGTGGAGTTTCAGCCTCCCCGTTTGGCCTGGCCCAGCCCTAGCTGTTGCGGGCACTGGATTGTAAACCCACAGGTAGAGCTCTCTCCATCTCTCTGCCTTTTAAATAAGAAAATAAATTAATAAAAAATAAAAATGAAAAAGCTTCCTTTAAAATTCAAGTATTATAAATATGTTGTGCTCTGTTATAAAAGTTCGCATAGTATAAGCAAAAATATATTATACACTGAATATAATCAAAACTCTTGATTCAACTCTCAAAGCTAGAGTACTAGAATCGTGGTTGAGAATGTTAACTAATTTTGTGATTGAAAATAATTAAGCATGCCTCCTTGAAAGAAAATGTAAGTAACAAAACTAATAGCAGGTGAACTTTGTTATAAATGTCTAATTTCATTTATTTCAGATTTAGTAAAAAAAAAAATTGAAACTCTATGTCCTCTAGGTGGCAGCAAATGAAATCATTTACAACAGTATTTCTGATAAAATAGAGAGGAAGGGGAGTCCCTATTGCAGTAAGTTGTAGGGGGAGAGCTAAGAATTTATATAGAAGCCACAGTTTGCAAAATGCACTGGCATATTAGACTAAAGAGACCAAACAAATTGCGATTACAGACTGCCTTGATCTTCTAAACTAAAACTCTCAATACCCATTCCTTCAGAATCATGTGTTCGTGTGTTCTAAGACAATCTTACAGATACACTAATGTCACAGTAACTTCCTGTGATGACTGGGGCACAGTTTGACCAGGTTCTCCAAAGCTTCTTGTTCCGGAGGCTGGGTTTCCAGTGTGGCAATGTTGAGGTGGTAGAACCTTTAAAGGGTAGGGCTCAGTAGGAGTTGATTAGGTCATTGAGAGCATCAACCTTGGAAGACACAGGCTATGTTCTGGAAGGACCACACCTGGTTTCATTGGGAGTGAATTGTTATAAAAAGAGCAAGTCTGGCCCCTGCATCTCTCTGGCTTCCTGTCGTGCATTGAGATTGCTTCTGCAGGTGCCACTATTGTTGCAACGTGATCTGCCATTAGGTCCTTACCAGAGGCCAAATAGTTTTGGGAGGAGGAGGAGGCTTCATCTTGGACTTTCAGCCTCAAAAACCATGAGCTGGGTTAACCACTTTTCGTCATGAAATACTAGGCTCAGGTATGTTGTTATAGTCACTGAGGACGGCACTCTTCATACTAGTGTTCTGAAAACGCAGTCATTGGTGATGACAGAGGCACAGATTCTGATGGACCTGTGCTAAGAACACTGTGTGACAAACTCCAGTGCCCAAATCCTTCAGGTACCCTTCTGTAAAACATCCTTGGTATCCATGCTCCCTTGCTGCTATGGAGGTATTCCTAACTGTATTGGCTAATGCGCTTTATTTAATACATTTTCTTATTGGTTGATATGCTTTATTTATTATATCAATAAGGCACGTTCCTTTCAAAATATAGTAAAGGATAATCTCCCAAAGTTTCTATATATTGAAATATATTTATTTCAAGTAATATAAGCAACATGTTATCAACAGTAAAAAAAAAAAAAAAAAAGAAAAAGAAAAGAAAATCTTTAAATGTGTATAGTGACAAAGACTGTTTCCTTACCTGACTTTAAATAGGCACCTTGCCCAAATCAGTCTTAGGAAAGATCCTGCAAAGTCATCAGACACTTGATGTCTGGTCACACTTGGTATCTGGTTAAGTTTCCCATCTCCTATAACTGATGAAGAGCTTGGCCAACCTTTAACAGGAATCCTGTTAGGTCAGGTTAGCAAGACTCTCCATATCACTGATGTTTCCTCCCAGAAATTTTCTACCTATTGATGCTCTGCTATGATTTCAATGTTCCATCTAAAACTCTTGTTGAAGTTTAATTGCCCCTGCAATAGTAATGGGAGTTGGAATCTTTAAGATGTGTTTATGTCGTGAGGGCTATGCCTTCATGATGGATGAAGACGACTGTTACAATACTGGGTTAATTATTGTGACAGTGGGTGTTATAAAAATGTGTTTGACTCCCCCAGCTTTTCGTGCTTCTACTTCCTTTTGCTCTCATGGTTTCTTGCATTGTGATGACCTCTGCCATGTTATGGCACAGTGTGAGGGTGTTCACTAGATACAAACCTTTGCTCTGGGACTTCTCACCTTCTGGAACTATGAGAAATGAATTTTGTTTCTTTACAAATTTTCTAGTCTGTAGTATTATGCAACAGCAACAATAAATGGACTAAGACAAGCCCTCATTCTGATCTTTGACTGTAAATTGCCACTTGTACTTGTTGTATTCAAAATGAAGTACAATTTCTTTCCCTGTTTGCAACAGTTTTGAACAAAAATAATTTTTAAAGGTTTATTTATTTGAAAGTCAGAGTTACAGAGAGAGGGGGAGAGAAAGAGAGAGAGAGCGCCTCTATCTGCCGGTTCACTCCCTAGATGGCGGAAATAACTAAGGCTGGAACAGGCAGAGATTGGGAGCCAGGAACATCTTCCAGGTCTCCATTCTTACAGGGCTGGAGGGGCCCAAGCTCTTAGGCAATCTTCCACTGTTTTTCCCAGGCTATCAACAGGAGCTGAATTAAAAGTGGAGCAGCTGGAACTCAAACTTGTACCTATATGGGATGCCAGTTTCATAGGTGGCAGCTTTATTTGTTATGCTAGAATGCTGGCCCCAAAATCTTATTTTAACAAGTGTCAGAATAATTTTTCAGGGCAGGAGTTTGATGCAATGGTTAAGATGCCACTTGGAGATGCACACGCTAATGGGAAGCAGGAATGAAGTAGCTGGGTCACTACCATCTGTAATGGGAGATTCAGATTGAGTCCTAGTCTCCTGGCTTTGGGCTGACCCAGCTCCAGTTGTTGCAAGCATTTGGGAAATGTACCAGGAAATGGAAGGTCTCTCTCCTCACCCTCCATTTCAAATAAAAAAATCAAATAAATAATTTGAAAAGAACAATCTCTCTTCAGCAATCCATGTTTAATTTTTATTGTTTTACTTGTTCTCAAAAATATAACCTGTACCCTAGCAAAAATTCTAAATGGTTTTAAATTATTTTAAAAGTGCATTATCTCTAGCAGAAAGTTTCTAAATGACCTTTTCATCATTTAACTTCTCTTTCAGCAGTATATAACTCCACTTGTTTTCCTGAATGGTCTATGAAGGGTCTTCAAAAAGTTCATTTTGAATATATATTATAAAAAACTATGTACAGATCTCTTTTTTTTTTTACCAAAATGAGCTCATCTTTGTATTTTAAATTTTATTCTTTTCTTTTCTTTTTATCTGATAGGTAGAGAGGACAGATGGAGAGAAATCTTCTATCCTTTGGTTCACTCTTCAAATGCCTGTAACAGCTAAGGCTGGGTCAGGCCAAAGTCAGGAGCCTGCAACGCCACCACACCGCGGTCCCTGTGTGACTGGCAGCGATGCACAGACTTCTCCCATCATCTGCTGCCTTCCAGGATGCGCATCATCAGGAAGCCGGATTGTAAGTGGGGAAGCCAGGACTCAAGCAGGCACTCCCAAAGCAGCCTTCTCAAGGGATGGCTTAGCTACTGCACCACATGCTCACCCCACAGAATAAACTTATTTTAATTCCATTTTCCACAAAAGTTTTGAAGTATCCTCGAAGTATCTCCAACTCTAATCCACTCTACCATTTTATGCACTGAAATTCCAGGCCTCACTAGTAAAAGAGTAAAGAGAAACATGTTTAATTCATCATCACACATTTCTTGATTGTTGGACCTCAGCTTTTCCAGTTTGAGTTCCTTTTTTCCACAAAGATTTCAGTCAGGGAGCCATTTTTGGGTATCTGCATACTATTTCTTTTTTTGGTCTAGATACTTCTCTTTCAGAATAGTTTTTGTCACTGAAGCTGTTTCAGGAAGCCTATCATAGGATCAACTCTCTTTCTAAGTGTCTAAAACTTTACCTCATATGTACCTCACAGCACACATTAATTTAGGATGTTGTGTTTCTTGTAAACATTATTACTTGTTTAAGTTCAAATTCCACCAGCTGGTTAAGGACAATCTCAAGTGTTGCCCTTTCTCTATGACCTTCGGGGATGATGTTTGCTGATATAATTTTATATACTTGATTAATTATTTTAATTGTGGGACACAGTGTGATAATTTGATTCATGTATTCAATGAGTGATGGCCAAATCAGTTTGGTTAGCATTTACATCTTTTTTAACATTAAAAATTTTAGAGTAACGACACCTTCAGGAATCAATGAAGTAAAGTGTGACATTGCCACAAATATACACGATGTGTTCCAATCAAATCAAAGCAACCACTGTTTTCACTGCCAGTAAATTTCCCCTTCAACTGAGTCAATTTTTACGTACTGAATGGGGACACAACTTGTACAGAGCTACACATGGTAGCTGTTTTCTATAATATAGTGGTTCATGATTCTGATCATTTGAAAAATAATTCCTTAAGTGCCTACTCTGCCAGGAATGGGGCTAGACACTTTTTTAATCTATTGTTTCTAATCCTCACCCTGATTATCCAAATGGCTAATTATTATCCTCATTTTACCAATGATGAACCTAGGGTCGGAATGAAAGACTTACCCCAAATCAAAGAGTAACTAAGCAGTGGTGCAGGATCCAAAGTCTGTGCACATCTCTACAATGATGCTTCCTTCCTCCCTGCTTCCATTCTTGTTTTCCGCCAAGTGTTAAAAACTATGTAGCATTTCATTTATATAGAGGTTTTCTAATGTCTATAAACTAAAGCAATTGAAAACAAGCCAAAAAAGAAAAGAAAATACAAAGTAAAAATCCTGTAAATCATCAAGAAAAAATAGTATTTATAGCACTGGCATACTTAATATACTTTAACTTAGAACTTGCAGATCTTATATTTTGTGTAGAATATATCGTGTTTGACAATATAATTGTGGGAGGCAGCGTATTAGAAACTAATACAAGCTCACGCTCAATGAGAGAGTGAGCAAGAATCAGTTTTCAGGGAAGTTAAGCAAATGAGGACTGCTTACTAAGAGAAAACAGTTTTATATTCTTTAACACAGGTCACTCCTTTAAGCCACATTGTGGTAATTTGCACCATCAAGTTCTCTATTTTACTGACTCACTTTCTAAAATGGCTATATGAACTGCAAAATGAGTAGCTCTTCCTACATATTGAGAAGTTTTAGCTGAAGTAGATATTATGTGGAAAATATATAATAGCATCTCATTAATTGTCTAATTCAATGTAGTTTCTTGAATTATCTTAAGCTCTTGGAACACTAAACTCATCAGGTACTGCTTAGTTGGTAGCTCTATTTCAATGTGTGTATTGAAGTTTCATGGGATAGTAACTTGTAAACTTTGAGAAAACATGCAAAATGATTGCAATATCTATGGTTTTCTAGACCCAAAGACAATTTTTTCACTTTTAATCTTTTCTTTCTTTCTTTTAATATTTATTTATTCATTTAAAAATCAGAATTATAGAGCGAGGAGAGACCTTCCATCTGCTGGTTCACTCCCCAGAGGACCACAACAGGCTGTGGTTGGGCCAGGCTGAAATCAGTAGCCGGGAGCATCATCTGGGTCTCTCATGTGGGTGGCAGGGGCCTGTGTACTTGGGCCATCTTCTGATGCTTTTTCCAGGACACCAGAGGGAGTTAGATGGGAAGTGGAGCTGCTGGGACTCAAACCGGCACCCGTATGGGATGCTGGCATTGCAGGCAGTGCCACAATGCGGGCCCTCACATGTAGTATTTTCAGAAGTGGAATGTGTTTTGTGACTCTTCACATTTTCTACAAAATCAGGGATTGATATTTTAGGAAAATATACAAAGATATATTGATTTTAATTTAGTTGGAGCAAAACTTGGAAACAACTCAGTAGCCATCAGTATGGAAATGATTAAATAAGTGATCGTGATGTCATGCCATGGAACTCTATCAAACATTGTGTTGTCGCATGAAGATGGAAAAAGTGCGATGTTTACTAAGGTTCAGTGTGGAAGGCAAATACCCACTATTTCTTTCTTTTTTTTTTTTTAAGATTTATTTTATTTATTTGAAAGAGTTACAGAGAGAGGTAGAGACAGAGAGAGAGAGAGAGAGAGAGAGAGAGGTCTTCCATCCACTGGTTCACTCCCCAGATGGCTGCAACAGCTGGAGCTGCGCTGACCGAAGCCAGGAGCCAGGAGCTTCTTCCGGGTCTCCCACGCGGGTGCAGGGGCCCAAGGACTTGGGCCATCTTCTACTGTTATCCCAGGCCATAGCAGAGAGCTGGATGGGAAGAGGAACAGCTGGAACTAGAACCGGCGTCCATATGGGATACTGACGCTTCAGGCCAGGGCTTTAACCCGCTGCGTCACAGTGCCGGCTCCCCACTATTTCTAAATTACGTAGACTACAATTCTGGTGGCTGGTTCATAGTGTCCTCTACTATGTAGTAAAAATCTCATGACTAAATGTATATCTGAATAAACATATATGATTAAATATATATCTGAGTTAACATATGAGCATATGCTGAACATATGTGAATACATAATATATAAAACACGTAGACAACATATGCATGCTTATATAATGGATATAAATATATATTTCATGTATACATATGTGTAATACATATACATATTTAGTAAATATAAACATATGTATATGAACCTGAATAAATGTTTACATTATAAAGATATAATTAAGTCATTTATCCTGGCTTTAAAAAATAAATTTATTATAAAAATGGAAAAAGCAATGATTTGCTAGTCAAATATTTAATGAGGCTACAGTTAAGGAATTAATAAGTGAAAGATGTCATTTCTGTTATTTAACAGATTCTAGCTCTACAATAACTTATAAAGTTAACTTTTGAGAACTAGGAAGGAACTTCTGTAATCATTCTCTCCTTTAGGGCAGTCACCAGTCACCAGTGACTATGAGCATGTGAAATGTGACCAGTCCAAACTGATGTATGCTGCAGATACAAAACACACACTAAATATGTAAGACTTCATAGGAAAGAAAGAATGTAAAATAGCTCACTAATAAAAATTTTAAAATATTGATAATGTATTAAAATGATAATATTTTGGACATATAGTTGAAATAAAGTGAAATATGTTGTTCAAATTAATTTTACCTGTTTCTTTTTATTTTTAAGATGACTTATAGGAAATTTTAAATTACAGTGTTCAGCGTCGCTGAGGATGTAGAGAAATGGTGATAAGGGATGTAAATTGGAATAGCCATTTTTGGAAAGCAATAGGGAGGTTCTTCAAAAAATTAAAAATAGAACCAACCGTTTGATCTACCAATTCCACTCTTGGATATATATCCAAAGGAATAAAAATCACAATCTTAAAGAAACACCTTTACTTCCAATGTTCTTGCAGCATTATTCACAATAGCCAAGATATGGAAATAACCAAAGTGTTCACTGATGTATGGATGGACAAAGAAAATGTTAGAAATGTTAGATACATTATATATTTATATGTATGTGTATATAGTTTAGCCTCTGAAAGGGAATAGTGCCATTTGTAACTACACAGATGAATCTTCAGGACATTATCTTAAGTAAGAAAAGCCAGTTACAGAAAGTCAAATACTACATGATCTCACCAATACATTTGTAATGTCTTTAGACATTGCAAATGATCTCTGGATGTCTGTGGGTGGGGTGGGGGTGGGAGGGCAGCACTGAATTAGAACAAAGCTAAATTCCACTGTCTCCCTGTACTGCTTTTTTTCCCCCTTGAAGAAAGGACTTAACTTCCCTGAGTCATGAAAAACCAAGAGAAATGTCCATTTCAAGCATGTTGATAGATAGGGAATAGGAACACAACAAACTATAGTTCTCTTCTTTGCTTTCTCTTTGTTTTCATTTTTTGAAAACCAAGAAGTTATCATAGATTCTAGAAATGGAAACATTATACTTAGAAAGCAGTTTACCTTGTAGGATTTTAGTGTGGTAAACAATGAGATAATTCTAAGCCAGAAATAAACCCAAGCAGTAAACACTGGAAGAAAAATTGTGATTATTTTTAAATATTTTAGGTTTTATTTTTAATTAAATTATGTTGTAGTTTAATTATAATATTGACAAGTTTGAAATTTAACAATTTTACAGATTTAGTTCATTTTCATTTATATTATTACCTCTGATTTTCACAACATACTTGTGAGATATATAAGGCAGAAAGAATCCTCATTTATAAATAAAATAAGGATTTTTTTGGGTTCAGAGAACTCAGTTGACTTGTTAAAGATGTTTGGTTACTTATTGTGGCAAGTGGATCTTGTGTTAGGTTTCTAATTCCAAAGGTAGTATCTTCAATTATTTAATAGCTGCCATTTACTAGACTCAATCTATTATTTGAATTTTAGGCTGCATTTGTAGTTGAAGTACAGAGTATCTTTAAAGATTTTACTGTATTTTTATTGCTATATAATTCAACTCAAGATTTGAGGGGGATGAACAGACTGGCTTGTTTTTTTTCAAATGCTTCTTTTTAAAAATTTACAAAAATTATACTTAAGTTGCCATTTAGTAAGGGTTATGAAAGAAAGCTACACAGAAACACAGAGTGGACTCTTGCTCAAATTTACAAGGTTCTGTGCAGATTAATGGACAGCTTTCCTCCTTTACAATGAGCACGTGCTCTGGATCACAGGGATGAGCTTTAGATCACTAGCTAAGAAGTCTACTCTCTGAACTGAAACCAGTCACTTTCGTTGTAACTAATGCTCTATTTCAGTAGCCCTATCTGATGGTATTCTGTCAAAAATTACCACTTCACTTCCCTAAATAGTCAGACAAGAGTCCTTTGGAATCACATGAGAAATGTTGATAACAGTAATAAGAAAAGTTGAAAAATGTAAATATGCTAAAAAAAGATATCTCAAGTCAAAACTGTATTCCTGGAACAGAAAAGGTTATGAAGGATGGAAAAATACAAGGTTACTTAGTCCTAGAATAAGGACACATGAAAATGTTCTAATGAGTTAACCTCAAAAACTCACCGATCCAAGAAAAAATATTTTGGGTTTAAATGTTAGCTTAACTGGAGAAATTTAGAATTCCCTTTGTGACTCTACTGGAAGGAAGCTCCTTGATCAAAACAACCTGGTTGTTTCAACAGGGTCAATAAAAGTTGATAGCTCATGGAATGTGCTCAGTCATGGGTCTGAGCTGAATATATAGAGATCACCCTGAATGGTATTTCTGTCAAATGAAAAATGATCCTGCAAAGGTGAAGAAATGGAGAAGGGGAAGGAAGGTAGGAGGAAAGAAGGGAGAAGATATGACGTCCCTGATCAGTCTGGTTCTAAAGGGTAACAGAAACATTTCTATACACTATGAGTATTTTGAAGACACGTCTTTATGCGAATGTTCAACTACCAACTGAATCTTAGTATTATCTGTAAGGGACAAGAAACATTCCGAAAACTGATATTGCACACGATCCTGAAAGCCAATTTTTGCCCACGTGGTACCTGTTTTCATTTGTGGTTCTTTTAGTCCTCCCTTTCCATTTCATGGTCACTTTCTCTCAATCCATTCTCCAACCAAAATATCTACTTAGTGAAAAGTACAGACAAGCTTCTTTTGAATAGATCTTACTGAATTATTTTAGGAATTTTATATTTCAGGTTATAAGATTCATATTTACTATTGGAAGCATGGGGTCAAGACCACAAGAAGAAAGGAAGCTTGAAGGATCCTATGGTTCATCATTAAATGCTTTCTTGAGGCTCTCCCTCCCCTCTTTGTCAACAAGAGTCTTTGCAGTCTTACCCTGTTTCAAAGTGGCCTGTAGAGGCTGCATCATCCACATCTGTGGTTCTCAAACTTGTCAGCACACTGGAAACGGTGAGACATTTTTGAAAGAAATCATTCCTGAGTCTAACACTCAGGAGATTCTGAAACAATGGACCTGGATATTCAAACCTTTATCTTTCTCAAATATTTCTAATATGAAGTCAAGGCTAAGTATTTCTGGTACAGCCAGTGATCTGAAGGCAAATGTAGAAGTGAGGGCAATTTTCTGAGACTCATGAGGTTATAACCAATTATAAGTGAACAAAATATTGAGTCCTTTGCTAACACTATTCAAAAATAACTCTTCAGATACAGGACTTAGAGCAAGGAGTAATCGTCTGGATAAATCAACCTGGGAGTCAATGTTTCACCAACAATGCTTGTCAAGGAGCTCCCAGTTAGAACTTTGTTTGCACAGGCTTTGGTTTGAACTACTAACCACTTTTAAACTAGCATTGATCATTGATCTTTCTTATTGATTTTTAGTTAAATTCTGCTGTCAGAGATCACATTTGATATGATGCTAACATTTTAAATTTGGTTGATATTTAAGTATGACTGAGAATATGGCCTATCCAAAACATAATTTGTAGTCTCCTGTTGTTGGGTAGAATATATAAAAATGTCAATAGGTCAAGTTGGTTGACACTCCTGTTCAAGTTTTCTACGTCCTTGTGATTTTTGAGTATTGATTTACCAATTCCTGGGAAAGAGGTTAAAATTGCCACCTACATCTGTGGATTTGCCTGCAAGCATTTTTCTTTTAGTTCTATAAGTTTTTGGTTTATGTATTTTTCAGCTGTGTTACTACAGGAATACTCTTTTTGGATCATTTTCTTTTCATGTGGAATGCTTTTGTACTCAGATTGACATTCTTGTACATATGTATGCCCATGAATTTGCTCTTTTTGTATCCATCTAACAATATTTAAAAAATTCATTTATTTACTTGAAAGACAAAAATACGCATGTGCACACACACACACACAGATCTCCCATTTGATGGTTTACTCCCTAGCTGCCTACAGCAGCCAAAACTGCATCAAGGAGAAGCCAGGAACTGAGAATTCAAAGCAGTTCTCCCACATGGGTGGTAGGGACTGAACTACTTGTGCCATCACCTGCTGCCTCCCAGTGTATGCTTTAGAAGGAAGCTGGAGTCTTGAGAAAAGCCAGAACTTGCACCCAGGTACTCCAAAACGGGATGTAGCGATCTTAATATGGAATCTTAACCACTATGCCAAATATCAGCCTGAATCTTTGCTTTTTTGATGGAGTGTTTAGACCATTTACTTAAAATTTTTTAAAGATTTATTTATTTATTTTGAAAGTTAGAGTTACACACATACACACACACACACACACACACAGAGAGAGAGAGAGAGAGAGAGAGAGAGAGGTCTTCCATCTGCTGGTTCACTCCCCAGATGACCGCAATGGCCAGAGCAGGGCCGATGGGAAGCCGGGAGCTGGGAGTTTCTTCCGGGTCTCCCACGTGGGTGCAGGGGCCCAAGGACTGACCTATGGCACTTCCATTTGCGCTGGTCTGGTGCTCTCTGGGTTCGCAGCCATCAGAGAGGACTTCCTGCATCCCCCTCCCCCGCCCTGCCCCGGAAGGAGGAGACAGCAGTGGACGTTCTCCCAGGGCAACGGAGCAACGTCCTGGTGCGGGCGGGCTCGGGGTGCAGGTACCCGTTGTGGCCCAGCCCTGCGAAGCCCACGTCCCGTGGTCTTGGAGTCGCTGCTGGCGGCGGAAGGCCAGGGGCCCTGATCCCCCTGGTTGGTGCCATGCCTGGGGCCAGGAAAGGATCGGTAACTCATGTGGAGCCCAAGGCCTTGGCAGGTCGCGCCAAGGCTGAGGGCGCCAGGGAGACCCCAAAGCCCCGGAAGAAACCTCCCTACCTGTTCCCACTCAGCGTGATGAGGTTGGGCAATATCGAAATTAGAGAAAGAGAGCGGCCCCCTGCTCCCGAGACGCTCTCAGAGCCAGAACAGAGCCAGGAGGAGGGCTCCTGCGGACTGGGCTGTGTCAGTTTCCCGTGCTGTCAGCGTTTGAATGACATTCGCTGCTTCATGGTTATCTACTTCATCCTGGCCTCCTCTCAAGGTGGGCCCGAGGGGCAGGGGCCTCCTGGGGAGGGCAGGGGGGAGGCAGCGCCCAGAGGTAGGATGGGCCAGGACGCCCTGTGGTGGCTCCAGCAGGAGGTTTGGGGTCTCTGTTCTCAAGCTGTGGGTGGAATAGAGAAGCAGTTGACCCCTGGCACCTTCAGGTAGGGCTCCTGTGGTTGCAGCCCCTCCTGGGCCACCCCAGTGACACGTTGTTGGGGGGAAGGGGCCAGGTCTGTGGATGGGCGGGCTAGGTTGAGGGGCTGTTGAGTTATTTAAAGGCTGCACGTGATAAGAACCATGTGAGAAGAACAAAGTAATTGTCATTTATTTATCTTGGGATGCTCCAAGAAAATTCTCCGAGGGAGATATGATTGAATTAAATTGTGATAGTTGGGTGGGGCTCTGATGGCCAGGGACTTTGGGAATAAGGAAATGAGAAGGGGCCTGCACGCTTTGTTTCTGAATCCTAAATAACAAGATTGGCTGCCTAATGATTTCTTAGCATCAACACAGGATAAATAGTATTTCTGTTATTTACTGCCTCTTCCCAGGCCCTGATGGAGTGACCAGGGCAGAGAAACAGTCAATAAATACGTATTCCAAACAAGGCAAAGCAAAAATACACATTGAGTGCATAAAAGAGTAAGAAAAGGAGGAAAAGACGCATTGTGGCTCCATTTGAAGAGGAGCCTGAGAACTCTGAGAAGCTCCCCAGGGGACCCCTCCCCAGCCTGCTGGGTGGGAGAAAGAGCTGCAAGCATTATCTCACTTAATGCACTCCCATTTTTCAGTGGGCAGTGAACAGCAGATTTCTGAGCCAGCAGTTGATATTGAATGGGTTTTGCACCATCACTTAACCTGATTATATACAGGCCATTAGCTCAGTTTGGGCATCATACTGAGACTTCCATTCATAAAAATGGTATGTCTCTGTATTTATCTATTTATCAGCTTGTCTCTTTCTTTCCTTTCCTCCTTTTCTTTCTCCCCTTTGCTTTACATAAATATTATCTATCTACCATAAAAATTCAGCCTTTCAAAAATGATACAATTGAATTTTAGTAAATAAATACAGATGTGCAACCATCAGTGCAGTGGCGCTTTAGTCTTTCTATCTGTACTCCTTTGCAGTCTGTTCCAGCTTCCACCTCTCACCTGAGGTAGCAAGAGACCTGCTCACCTGCATTTTCTAGAAATTGATATACATGGATTCATAGACTGTCTAGTCTTCTGTGTCTGCCTTCTTTTGATAGCTTGGTGCTTTTGAGATTCAGCAACTTTGTGTGTATTAACAGGTTGTTCTGTGTTAGTGGCATCCCACTGTATGGAATTGGCACACTTTATCCACTGAGTACTTGCCTGGATATCTGGGTTGCCTCCCGCTTTTTGGCTAGAGTAAATAAAATGGCATGATGTGGAATAGGGAATACAAAGATTTGGGAAGACAGGGATGTTGACTAGACATACTAATGTTACTTGCATAATCTCTCTCATCTCTTTTCCAGTTATATTCCACAAAAAAGCCAAGAAAATATTCCCTTCTCTAAGGCACTGGGAGGTGCATTTATTAGAACAGGATTTGCATCTTTGGAAAGCTTTGTTAGGCCAGGTGAGATTGTAAGGGATACTGTCGTTGAGACGGGTTCTCAGATTCAGTGGAGTAGCAGTAACGGTTTTTTGTTTTAAAGGCTATTTTTCCTGGTATTAATAAAGTCACTGCAGTCTTATTTTAATTACTGCTTCCCCAGCTTATTGTTCCATTGTCCTTTCTACATGGCTAGTCTATTTGTGGTGTGTTTCATTATTTCCCTCTGATTTGTGTTCTTCTCTCCTTCGTTCTAAACACTTTGAGATTATTTTTCTCTTAAATGTCTATCTTAAGAAGGCAACTTGGACTATTAATTTTATAACATTCTTGTTAATTTTATAACATTCTTGTTTCTAGTTTGTCTGAGAGCTGTGGGTTATTGTTAAGCTGTTTAGCATTCTTATTTCTAATATTGGCTCAAAGTTGTAATTTGCTGTGCAAGTACAGTTCTAGCAGTATTATAAAATTTTTAATAATTCTGTGTTTTTATTTGATCATTCATTTCACTTACCTATGAGCAATAATCAATGACAAATTTTGCTGCTGTTAGTTCAAACCAACAGTTATTGATTAGGTCAATAAATAATAAGAAAAAAATTCTTGTATTCAATATTTATTTTATTTAATTGAGTTATAGTGAGAGATGGAGAGACAGAGAGAGAGAAAAAGAGAAAGAGAGGTCTTCCATCTGCTGGTTCACTCCCCCAAATGACCACAATGGCCAAGACTGGGTCAGGCCAAAGCCAGGAGCCAAGAACTTCTTCCTTGTCTCTTGAGTAGGTGTCAGAGCCCAAGCATCTGGGCTGTCTTCTGCTGCTTTCCCACATACTTTAGCAGGGAGCTGGATAGTAAATGAAGCAGCTGGACTCCAACTGGCACCCATATGGGATGCCAACACTGCAGGCAGTGGTTTTACCTGCTATGCCACAATGGTGGCTCCTACTTTTTCTTTTCTTTTTTTTAAGAAAACTTTTACTTAAAAAATACAAATTTTGATAGTACAACTTTTGGATTATAGCGGTTTTCCCCCCATAATCACCCTCCCACCCGCAAAGCATCCCATATCCTACTCCCTCTCCCATCCCATTCTTCATTAAGATTCATTTTTAATTATCTTTATATATAGAATATCAACTTAGTATAAACTAAATAAAGATTTAAACAGTTTGCACCTACACAGTCACACAAGGTATAAAGAACTGTTTTAAGACTATTTTACCATTAATTCTCATAATACAACACTTCAAGGACACAGATCCTACATGAGGAGTTAAGTGCACAGTGACTCCTGTTGTTGATTTAACAATTGACACTCTTATTTATGACATCAGTGATCACCCGAGGCTCTTGTCATGAGCTGCCAAGGCTATGGGGCTCCTACGTTTTCTTTACTTAATTTTTCTCTAACATTCTTCCTTTCTTTATGTGCATATGATTGTGTGACTTACATTATTTTCTCCTTTTTTCTGAAGAAATTCTTTTGACTTTTCTTAATTGGCAGATCTGCTTGTTATAATTTCCCCAATTTCTGTTTGAAAAGATCTGTATTTTCCTATCTCTTTGAAAGATAATTTCCTTGGATGGTGAAATCTAGCTTGATTTCTTCTTCTTTTAATGCTTTAATATTTTACCCCAGTCTTTTTCTGCTTGCATGATTTATCTGATTCTTATCCTTGATCTTTGACAGATGATGAGCAATTCTTCCCCCCCCCCCTTTGGCTTATTTCAAGCCTTTCTCACTGTCTTTGATTTTTTTTTTTTTTTTGACAGGCAGAGTGGACAGTGAGAGAGACAGAGAGAAAGGTCTTCCCTTTGCCGTTGGTTCACCCTCCAATGGCCGCCGCGGCAGGCGCGCTGCGGCCAGCGCACCACGCTGATCCGAAGGCAGGAGCCAGGTGCTTCTCCTGGTCTCCCATGGAGTGCAGGACCCAAGCACCTGGGCCATCCTCCACTGCACTCTCTGGCCACAGCAGAAGGCTGGCCTGGAAGAGGGGCAACCGGGACAGAATCCGGCGCCCCGACCGGGACTAGAACTCAGGGTGCCGGCGCCGCAGGCGGAGGATTAGCCTATTGAGCCACAGTGCTGGCTTCTCACTGTCTTTGATTTTACACAGTTGTAGTATGATATGTCTGGATAAAATATTCTGCACTTTTAGTAGTGTGATTTGCCTGGGTGTAAATGTTATGGTGTTTTTTTTTTTTTTTTTTTTTTTTTTTTTTTTTTGACATGCAGAGTTAGACAGTGAGAGAGAGAGACAGAGAGAAAGGTCATCCTTCCATTGGTTCACCCCCAAAATGGCTGCTATGGCCAGCATGCTGCTGCGCCTATCCGAAGGCAGGAGCCAGCTGCTTCCTCCTGGTCTCCCATGCAGGTGCAGGGCCCAAGCACTTGAGGCATCTTCCATTGCCTTCCCAGGCCACAACAGAGAGCGGGACTGGAAGAGGAGCAACTGGGACAGAATCCGGCACCCCAACTGGGACTAGAACTCTGGGTGCTGGTGCTGCAGGTGGAGGATTAGCCAAGTGAGCCGTGGCGCCGGCCCTATGGTGTTTTAACTTTCTGCAATTCTAGGGTCATGTGCCTGCGTGTAAATGTTCTGCAGTGTGAGGATGATCTGCCTAAGTGTAGATGTGAGGACTTACTCTCCTTTGGCTTCTTCCTCTGAGCTGCCTCAGTCTGTGCTTTAATATCTTTCATTGGTTTTGAGAAATTGTCAGCCATTTTTTAAAAGATTTATTTATCAGGGAGAGGGAGAGGGAGAAGGAGGAGAGGGAGAGAGAGAGGGAGCTCTCTAGATCCTGTCCACATACAGTGTTAATGAAACTTTACCTTCAGGGAAAGTTCCCTGATCAACAAAAGTTGTCACTCCCCCTCTTCATGGAGGAACAACACTAAACCCTGCGCTGTTCTTTTATCTGCTCGGCCCTTCCCGGGTTTGCTGCTGGTTCTTCCCGGTTGGCTACCGTCCCTTCCACCTCTGTGGAAGGGCGGTTCCCCCTGCCACTTTCCCCACTTCCACGGGGGAGCGGCACACCGCCGGCCGGCTCTCTCGGGGGCTGCACAGGTGTTCCTTCAGATAGATGTTCCTGGTGCGTGTTGTCTCTCTCCTCCTTTATAGTCCTCTTCCACCAATCCCAACTCTGCTACCCACACACCGAGTACGCTGCTCTCCTCCAATCAGGAGCAGGTCCTGCAGCTTGTTGGTTGAACTGGAGGCAGCTGTGTAGAAGCTGTTTCCTCCTCTCCCAGCGCCATATTGTGGGAGAGCAGATGCATAGAATAAGTCTTAATTCCAGTAACTTAGTCTAGTCCGAGTTGTTCCCAGTTGCTCCCCACAAAAAGTGATCTGGATCAAGTGTCTAAAATTAACTCTTCCCCATACTGAGTGGGCGAGCAAGTGTTTGGTGCTGCTGTTCTGCTACTCACTTGGTACGCTCACCAGATTTGTCATGGCCCATGCTTCAGCATGCAAGATTCATGGTCACCAGGATGCCTGTTGGCAACGTTTCTATGTGCAATAGATCCTGAAAAATCAAGTTAGAGTCTAAGAGAATAGTCTAAGCATTCTTGCAGCCATGGCATTTTCATTTATTGGATAGTGTATATTATCATTATTTATTAATTTTATTGTTTGACCTTGCTGTTTTATGTTCCGATAAACCCCTTTAACACAGTGACCTCAAATGTAGCACATGGCATACTTAGGAAAATTGAAGACTTGCACATTGTTAACATTTACTATTTATCAAAGAGCCGTAGTGATATGACTGACCACATGAAAATGGTTCAGTGGAAGTCCTTGGCTTGTAGCGACAAAGGAGCTATAAACATTGCCTATAATAAAGTTATAATTTCTAAATAATAAAGTTCTTATTGAAGGCAGGACTTTAGGGAATGAAATAGCTGCTACAATAGACTCCTATAGTGGAAACTTGAACTTTACAAAGATCCTGGGGCTTGCCCGACTGCTTCTGCCTGCTTGACAGAATGATGAGAAGTCTAGGTCATGGTTAGCAAGCTTCTGAGCTTCTTTCAGGGTTCTCTAAGGCTCTCATCATATTTATCCACATGCTGTTTATTTTGATAGTACTAACCCATATTCACAGATTCCAGAGTTACAATATTAGTTGAATTCATAGGCATATTAGATCCCTTATGTCAAACTTGGGGCACTGATTTTAGAGCTAAAGGGATTTAGGCAGAATTTGGTGAATCTGAGGATTGGAACCTCCAATTCCTTAACCTCTACTTCTAGTAGGAACAACTATTTCTCTTTTATTTGAAGAGAAGATAATATCTTGATCAAAGACACTGAATTGACCTCCTGAGCCTCCCTATCACCCCTTATCGTTTCCAGACTCTATTAGAGTTAGAGCCAGCATCCCCAGAAAGTCTGTCCTAGGAGGATACATCATGCCCTTCGGTGATGTTTCTTGGGAACAACTGGTTTGTTGCACAGTAGAGTGAATTGGGATCTATGCATGTGAGTTGGGATCAAGGGTCATGTAGAGTTACCTCTTCTAAAATGAAGGAAAAGTTTCTTCACTTGCAAAGCCCATTATTAACAAAGAGACACAGTTTTTTGGTGGGCCTGTTTATATTTTGAAGGTAGAAGTATGATATGATAATATTATAGTTCCATACAGGAGCAGTCCTGAAAGTAGAGGAAAAAGGAGACCCTCTCAATGGATAAAACACTGAATAGTACATTGGAGTGTCCATGTTGCCTAGATACCATTTCGATCATTACCTGATGGTTTGACTGTTTGTGGCTTGGAAGGCCAGATCATGTTATGTCTTTCTAGATGGGGTGAGTTATCACCCAAAGAAATCCATTGCTGAGGAGGCTCTCAATGATGAGGTCCTGCTGCTTTCCCTAGACATTTTTTCTCTTGTTTAATGGCCTCTTTTTCTTAGGGACAACTACATAGAAGATGGAGGTTCACAATAGCTGAATGCATGGCCTTACCTTCATCAGAGCTGGCTGATTGCACTCCTGAGCGGCTGCTTTGCAGCCAGGAAAAGTCAATGCAATTTAGGAAATGGCCCTATTTTTCGGTGAAACAAATCAGTTACCTGGAGATGGTTTGATTATGGATTTTTGCCTCTGCTATGGAATGAGCAATAATATCACTTCAGAGAAATACATACTTACTTTGGATATAGGTACTCCTTTTTTTTCATCATATTTCTGCCAGCACTACCATAATCGGACTTGATGAATGCCTTATCCACCATCATGATCACATTTACCATCGCATTACTACTAATCAAGGAACTGATTTTATAGCAAAAGAAGTATAGCCAGGGAATCATGTTAATAGAATTTACTGATCTTACTTCATATCTCAATAACCAAAAACTCTTAGCTTTATTGATAATTATAATGGCCTATGGGAGACTCAGCTAAGATCCCAAGTAGTAGACAATGATCAACAATATTTTGGGGCTGTCATATAGGATTAGGGATCTACTTTGAGATAGCAACATATATGTATGTTAGCTGGGATCAAGGGGCAAAGATGGGGTGAGTAATGGAAGAAGGAAGTTCTAAATATCGACTGTGATCTAACAACCATTTTGAGAAATACAATTTGTAGCAGCTATGGATTTTTCTCTTACCTATTTATGTGTACATAGGTAAACATATAAATGTATTTGTTGTGTGTATATGTGTTTATGCATGTATATACAGTCATACACTGCACAAAGATGTTTGGTCAATGATAGAATGCATGTGATAGTTGTCTCAGCAAAATTACATTGTCTAGTGGTGCCATAGCAATATTAGTATACTCTATGATGGTTGCACAAAGATGAAATCACCTGATGTTGCATTTCCTAGTCATTAAGCAATGTATGATTGTGTTCTAATTCTTTATTTTATCTCTGCCTATTTCATTTTTCCATTCATATTTTACATAAGGTAGGTAGGTTTGTAAATTTGTTTCTGTGTTACTGAGGATTCCTGAATTAGAAGGAAGAACTAATATCTCCCAACCTAGAGATGGACAGTGACTGACAGAAATTATTTCTTGCCTGTATTATTCTCCTTGACCCCATCCAAAGTGAGAGTTGAAGAAAATTCTTTCCCTGGTGCAGTCAAGTTTCAACCTCTTGTTTTCTGCTGCTATTGTTCTGTTAAGTGAGTTTAGGTTACAATTATGGCTTGTGATTTTTCTGGCAATTCAACCTCTAAGAAATATAATCAGGCTGTGATAATGTTTGCTTAATAACTTGCAGTTACTTTTAGTTTCTAGGTTAAGGAGAATCTATTCCAGTTGGTGGAAGCTTTGTCAACCTTAGCCTAAAGTGGATATAGTGACTGACTGGGCTATGTCTCTTGTTTTGGGGAAAGAGTGGTAGCATGTTTGCAAACATCAGTTGGAAGCATATTTATCTAGTTTGAAAGTTGACGTGGGATGAAAGGAGAAAATAGTACTTTCAAGGATGAAGTGTACAAGTTATTTGTCTGTTGGCTGTAACCTCCATAGCCTCCTTCTTGACTTGCTCTTATTTGTAAGGGGAGCAGCAGGCTACAAAGCTTGTTTTTCTTACTTCCATGACCACTGAACTCCTGTTGGCTTTCACGTACGGGTTACTAATGAGAGACTGTGGTAGATTTGAAAAGGGGCAGAGGGAAGCCTCTTTCCTTCCCTCCCCCTTTTCTGGTGGTTATTCCTGGCAGCAGAAGCAATGTAGGTACTTCCATCAGTAGCACTGTGCTCACGGGGTCTGGCTGTAGCAGTAGAAGCAACTGGTGGTTGTGAGCCGGCTGTCACAGCATTAGGGAGCATCAGGGCCCCAGGATTCCTACAAAAAGAGGTAGTGACTACCCTGTCAACAATAGCAGCAGCCCATGCTACAGTAACTATGGTTACATAGATGATATGAATTTTGAATAGTGGCTGGTGCCGCGGCTCACTAGGCTAATCCTCTGCCTGTGGCGCCAGCACCCCGGGTTCTAGTCCCGGTTGGGGTGCCGGTTCTGTCCTGGTTGCTCCTCTTCCAGTCCAGCTCTCTGCTGTGGCCTGGGAAGGCAGTGGAGGATGACCCAAGTGCTTGGGCCCTGCACCCACATGGGAGACCAGGAGGAAGCACCTGGCTCCTGGCTTCGGATCGGCGCAGCGCGCTGGCCATAGCGGCCATTTTGGGGGTGAACCAATGGAAGGACGACCTTTCTCTCTGTCTCTCTCTCACTGTCTAACTCTGCCTGTGGGGAAAAAAAAAAGAAAAAAAATAATGAATTTTGACTAGTAACCACTTTTCCTTTTCATTCTGGAGATCAATTTAATTTTTTTTCAAACACTTAGTCTGGCTATTTTTCTACTGTTTGGGTGCCGAGTGATAGAAATGCACATAGTATGGCGCCATTTATTTAATATTAAAGAAAAGGAAAAAGGTATCTCTACTGTTTGAGGGGGTGTATATTGTGATGAAAATGTTAAAAATAAAAATGGAAAATTTCAAATACAGGATACTGGTTACAGAAGGGAAAGAAAAGAATGTGTTGGACCTCAACTATTTTGATATTTTATTTTCTATTCTAGATGACATATAAACAAAAATTCAATGTATCATTTACTAATTTTTAATAATTAAAATATATATTATAGTAAACAATACTCATACTCAGTGAGGTGAGTTTATACAATTAGTATTCTTTAGGAAATTACTTGTAGAGATAGCTTAAAAATTGGTTTAAAAATTTAATTAGCAAAATTTCATAGAGGTTAAGTTCTATTAGTGTTTTAGAAAGGGAATCATGTGCTTACAGATTTTAAACTTTCATAATGAGGTAAAACAAATATAAATCAGGTTAAATTAAGTTTTGCTTTGTCATGTTTATAATGGTGATCTTTTTTTTTGTATCTTAAAAAGTACATTATTGCTTTCTTTTGTTCCTTTTTACATTTTAGGTATTGTGTTTGGTCTTGTAGATCTGAGCATTAGCAATTTTCAGAAGAACTATCATCTGAAAACTTTTGAAAGTATAGTATTGACATCCAGCTATGATATTTCATCTTGCCTGGTAGCAATATTAATAGCATACTATGGAGGGAGAGGAAACAGAACAAAATGGACTGCATATTCCTCCTTCTTCATAGGACTTGGATCAATTTTACTTGGTCTTCCACACTTACGTGGTGAAAACAATCAATCTAAGCTAAACATTGAAGGTAAGGTTTTTAAAATATAATATCATATGCCAAATCAAAACTCATTTAAACGATTGGAACTTTAAATAGACTGTGATACCTGTCTGTCTGTCTGTATATCCATCCATCTATCCATCCACACAGGTTTATTTGACAAAGTATCCCTTTTAATTGTGGCTCTCTTTAAACATATATATCATATTCATATACCCTTTCATATAATAGATGGACCTAGAAAGGAGAAAGAATATTTTGGGAAAATTATTTTGTGAAACTGTTCATTCATTTATTAAATATTTATTTATTTATTTATTTGAAAGGCAGAGTTACAGAGAGGCAGAGACACAGAGAGAGTTCTTTCATCTACTGGTTCACTCCTCAGATGGCCACAAAGGCTAGAACGGGGTCGATCCAAAGCCAGGATCCAGGAGCTTCTTCCAGGTCTTCCATGTGGGTGCAGGGGCCCAAGGGACAACTTTAATACATTAATATATTTATATCCTGTGTAGTCAATGTTAAATAATATGTTGTTATGTCAGTCTATGAAGCATATGATATGCGTAAATGAGAGTGCTTGTAGACATTCAAGGAAAAGTGGAATTAAAACATAATTTCAATTTGGTGCAAGAAAAACCTTTGAAAGTCACACATAACTTTTTCATAATGCACATTTAAAAATACTCTCATAGATATTTTCAACATATTCATTGTAGTTATAGAATAGCTTGACAGCTCGTTGAACTGGAAGATGACTTATAGGAAGAGTGGGATAGAAAACATGTCATTCTTGTTACCTTAAACCTTGGTCTGGTCAGAAAGGGTTAAAAGTTAGAGAACACTGTTTAATACATCTTAAAAATGCTAATCAGATCTCAATATGAATCATGGGAGTAGAATTAGTACAATCTTCCTTTTGTGTTTTCTTTAGATTATATATATATATATATATATATTTTGTTAGTGACTATTAACACAGAATTATCTAACAATACCTATTTAGTGTATTTATTGGGTGCCTCTCATTTGTACTAGAGTAGGAGAAATAAACAGTCTTTGCTACAGAAGTGCTCATTTCCTACACCTCTCTTTGCATATAGTTCACTTATTGTGTTTGAAGTTTAATTCTTACACAATGACTTTTTCTGTGTTGACGTGCAGTTCATACACACACACACACACACACAAACACATATTGACATGTTTACATTCTCTTATGTGATTCTTTTTCTTCCACCCTTCTCTTTTCTATCTCCTGAATGTTTTTACTCCTACTCTGCCCTCTGCTTTTATTTTCCAGTTAGTTACCTGTTACACTAAGCTTCCCTTATGAGTTGTTTGAACCTTGGTGAAGTCCGTTTGCCCCTATTTCCCCTTCAAAATCACGATAATTTTCCATACTGATGATAAATTGACCTTCAATTTCTGTGTCTCAACCAGTGTGTATGAGGGATCCTCAAAATGTTCATGAAAAAATATAATTGAAATTTATTTTGGTGGAAAATTTTTTGAATATTTCTTTTTTAAAATTTGTAATTAGTTTTAAAGATTCAATTTGGCTTGTAGATAAAATCCTAGAAATATTCTCTCTGTCCATCCCTTCTCCCTTTCTTTGTTTTCTTTTAGTTTTTGATATAACATGTTTTAAATTTACATTACAGTAAAAAGGGTTAATATTTCAATGAATAAGAAGTTTAAAAAGTGAAAAACAAAATGACAAATGACCCAAGGTTAGTGGGAATATAAGACAGCTTATATAAACAGCAGCTGAATGTAAAAATGAACATGCCACCCAATTACAGAAAATTTTAAAGTGATCACAACTCATTAAAACTATAATAGTATAACGTTCTTAACCACTGGTTTCACAAAGGAATGAAAGTTTTACAAAACTGAATTTGTTGCAATACTGATCTCTTTTCTTCTTCTTCTTTTTTTAAATTTTAGTTTTCATATATCAGGGAGAACATATGATATTTGTCTTTCTGGGTCTGGCTTATTTCACTCAACATGATGTCCTCCAGTTGTGTCCATTTTGCTACAAATAGTAGACTTTAATTCTTTTCTACAGCTGCATAACATTCCATTGTGTACATACATTTGAAAAATCCATTCATCTGATGATGGGCACCTTGGTTGATTCAAAATTTTGGTGATTGTGAACAGTGTAGCTATAAACATGTGGTACAGTTATCTCTTTGATACTTTCATTGTGTTTTGGGTATATACCTGGTAGTGGGATTGCTTGGTCATGTGGCAAGTATATTTCTAGTTTTTTAAAAATGTCTACATTGTTTTCCACAGTGGCTGCACACTAATTTACATTCTAACCAACAGTATATAAGTGTTCCCCTTTGTGCACCTCCTCGCTAGTATTTGTTAATCTCTATGTTTGGGATTTTAGCCATTCTTATGGGGCGAGGTGGTTCATTGTGGTTTTGATTTGGATTTCTCTGATGGCTAGTGATGTTGAGCATTTTTTCATACACTTCTGGCCATTTTAATTTCTTCTTTTAATAAGAGTCTATTGAAATCCTTTGCACATTTCTCAACTGGATTTTTTGTTGTTGTTTAGTTCTTAAGTTTCTGATATATTCAGGATATTAAGCCTTTGTTGGATAGATGGTTTGCAAATTTTTTCCCCATTCTGTTGGATGTCTCCTCACTCTATTAATTGTACCCTTTGCTGTACAAAAGTTTCTGAGTTTCATATTGTCCCATTTGTTTAGTTTTGATTTTGTTGCCTGTGCTTTGGGGGTCTTGTCCAAGAAGTTGTCCCCTATACCAGTGTCTTGGAGTGTTTCCCCTACATTTGCTTCCAGCAACTTCTTAGCCTCAGGTGTTACATTTAAGTCTTTGATTCATCTTGAGTTGATTTTTGCACATGGTGAAAGTTATGAGTCTAATTTTATTCTTCTACATATATACATCCAGTTTTGCCAGGACCATTTGTTGAAGAGCTTAACTTTACTTCACTGTATGTTCTGAGCACCTCTGTCAAAAATCTGTTGGCTATATGTACGTGCATTAATTTCTTTTTTTTAAGTTTTTTTTTTATTTGACAGGTAGAGTTATAGACAGTGAGAGAGAGAGATAGAGAGAAAGGTCTTCCTTCCATTGGTTCACCCCCAAAATGGCCGCTACGGCCGGTGCTGCGCTGATCCGAAGCCAGGAGCCAGGTGCTTCCTCCTTGTCTCCCATGTGGGTGCAGGGGCCCAAGCACTTGGGCCATCCTCCACTGCCTTCCCGGGCCACAGCAGAGAGCGGGACTGGAAGAGGAGCAACCGAGACCAGAACCCGGCACCCATATAGGATGCCTGTGCCACAGGTGGAGGATTAACCAAGTGAGACACGGCACCAGCCCCCTTAATTTCTTGTCTGTCTATTCTATTCCATTGATCTATGCATCAGTTTTTAAGCCAGTGTCATGCTGTTTTAATTATTATGGCTTTATAGTATACTTTGATGTCAAGTATTGTGATGCCTCCAGCTTGATTTTCTTGTTCAGCATTGCTTGGTCTTTAGTGATTCCAATTGAATTTTAGGATTGTTTTTTCTAATTTTTTAAAGAATGTCATTGGTATTTTGATAGGAATTGTGTTGAATCTGTAGATTGCTTTAGGTAGTATAGACATTTTAATGCTATTGATTTTTGCAATCTGTGAGCAAGGAATATATTTCCATTTTTTTGTGTGTCCTTGATGTTTTCATCAGTGTTTGATAATTTTCATTGTGGAGATCTTTCTCTTCTTTGGTTAAATTTATTCCTAAATATTTCATGTTTTTGTGGCTATTGTGCACTGGATTTCTCTTTATGTAAGTTCATCATCAGCATACAAAAAAGCTATTTTTTGTATGTTTCTTTTGTAACTTGCAACTTTAATGAATTGGTTTATCAATTCTAACAGCTTTTTGATGCAGTGTTTAGGTTTTTACATGTACAGCATCATGTCATCTGCAAACATGGATAATTTGACTTCCTCTTTTCCACGTTTAATGCCCTTTATTTCTTTCTCTTTCATAATTGCTCTTGCTAAAAGTTCCAGTACTGCATTGAATAAGAGTAGTGAAAGTGGACATCCTTGTGTTGTTCTAGATCTGAGGGGAAATGTTTTGTTTTTCCCCATTCAGTATGATATTGTCTGTTGGTTTTGATATATAGCCTTTAAAATTTTGAAGAATGCTCCTTCTATACTTAATTTCTGAAAGGTTTTTATCATGAAGGGTGTTGAATCTTAACAAATGCTTTCTCTGCATCTATTGAGATGACCATATGGTTTTTATTCTTCATTATATTGATGTGATTTATGATGTTTATTGATTTGCAAATGTTGTACCACCCTTCTATTTCTGGGATAAATCCCACTTGATTGTGATGTATCATCTTTTTGCTGTGGTTTTGGATTTGATTTGCTAGTATCTTTTTGAGAATCTTTGCATCTATGTTCATTAATGGTATAGATCTGCTGTTTTCTTTTTGTAGCATGTCTTTGTTTGGTTTTTGTATCAAAGTAATGTTGGCTTCATCAGAAGAGTTTGGCAGAGTTCCATCCTGGTAAATACTTTAGAATAGTTAGAACAGTTTTGGAGTTGGTTCCTCTTTGAATGTTTTGTAGAATTCAGTTGTAAAGCATTCAGGTCCTGGACTTTTCCTTAATGGAAATCTTTTGATTAGTGCTTCAGTTTCATTTCTTGTTATGGGTCTGTTTAGATCGTCTATATCATCTTGATGCAATCTTGGTAGGTTATATGAATCTAGGAATTTATCCATTTCTTTGAGGTTTTCCAGTTTATTGGCAAATAGTTATTTATACTAGTTTCTTATGATTCTTTGTATTTCAGTGATGTCAGTTGTAATGTGTTTTTTTATCCCTAATTACATTTACTTGTTTTTTTTTCTTTTTTTGTTAGTCTGGCTAGAGATTTATGTATTTTGTTTATGTTATCAAAAAACCAACTTTTTGTTTTGTTCATCTTTTGTGTTTCTTAGATTCAATTCCATTTATTTCTGCTCTAATCCTTATTATTCCTCACCTCCTGGTTTTTGTTTTGTTTTTGTTTTGTTTTGTTTTTGAATTTCATGATTTTTTTTGCTTTCAAACTTTTATTTAATGAATATAAATTTCCAAAGTACAGCTTATGGATTACAATCGCTTCCCCCCCATAACGTCCCTCCCACCCAAAACCCTCCCCTTTCCCACTCCCTCTCCCCTTCCATTCACATCAAGATTCATTTTCAATTCTCTTTATATACAGAAGATCAGTTTAGCATACATTAAGTAAAGATTTCAACAGTTTGCTCCCACACAGAAACATAAAGTGAAAAATACTGTTTGAGTACTAGTTATAGCATTAGATCTCAATGTACAGCACACTAAGGACAGAGATCCTACATGAGGAGTAAGTGCACAGTGACTCCTGTTGTTGACTTAACAAATTGACACTTTTGTTTATGGCCTCAGTAATCACCCTAGGCTCTTGTCATGAGCTGCCAAGGCTATGGAATCCCCCTGAGTTCACTGACTCTGATCATATTTAGACAAGGCCATGGTCAAAGTGGAATTTCTCTCCTCCCTTCAGAGAAAGGTACCTCCTTCTTTGATGACCCATTCTTTCCACTGGGATCTCACTCGCAGAGATCTTTCATTTAGGGTTTTTTTTTTTTTTTTTTTTTTTTTTTTTCCCAGAGTGTCTTGGCTATCCATGCCTGAAATATTCTCATGGGCTTTTCAGCCGGATCCGCATGCCTTAAGGGCTGATTCTGAGGCCAGAGTGCTGTTTAGGACATCTGCCATTTTATGTTTTGTTTTTTGACAGGCAGAGTGGACAGTGAGAGAGAGACAGAGAGAAAGGTCTTCCTTTGCCGTTGGTTCACCTTCCAATGGCTGCCGGGACCGGCGCGCTGCGGCCGGTGCACCGCGCTGATCCGAAGCCAGGAGCCAGGTGCTTCTCCTGGTCTCTCATGGGGTGCAGGGCCCAAGCACTTGGACCATTCTCCACTGCACTCCCTGGCCACAGCAGAGAGCTGGCCTGGAAGAGGGGCAACCGGGACAGAATCCGGCGCCCCGACCGGGACTGGAACCCGGTATGCCGGCACCACTAGGTGGAGGATTAGCCTATTGAGCTGCGGCGCCGGCCCCTCACCTCCTGTTAATTTAGGGTTTGGTTTGTTCTTGTCTTATATGTCCTCAAGATGCATCATTAAATCTTTGAGACATTTCTCTTTTTTTAAATGTAAGAATGTAATGCAATATGTTTCAGACTTAACATTGCTTTTGCTGTATGCCACAGGTTTTGATATGTTGTATTTTCATTTTTATTTATTTCAAGAAAATTTTTCATTTCATTTTTGATTCTTCAGTGACCCATTGATCTTTCAGTGGCTTGTTGTTTAATTTCCAAGTATTTATGAGTATCCTATTGTTCTTATTGTTGACTTCTAGTTTTGTTTATGATTGAGAAGACACATGATATGATTTCAATCTTTTTAAATTTGCTCTTGGCTTTTGACCTAATTTGTGGTCTTTTCTGGAAAGTGTTCCATGTGCCAATGAGAAGAGTAAGCATTCTGTGACTGTTGGGTTAAATGTCCTGTGATTGTTTATTAGATCCATTTGCTCAATAGTATGTTTCAACTCTGATGTATCTTCATTGATTTTTTTGTCTGGATGATCTGGTCATTGATGAGAGTGGGGTGTTGAAGTCAACTGCTATTATTCTATTGGAGTATTCCTCTGCCTTTAGGTCTAATAGTATTTTCTGTATATGTCTGAGTCATCCTGTGTTGAATGTATATATTTTCATGATTCTTATGACTTCTTGCTGAATTGAATTTTTATCAAAGTATACTGTCCTCTTTATGTCTTTTTTTTTTTTTTTTTATCTTTTATTTAATGAATATAAATTTCCAAAGTACGACTCATGGGTTACAATGGCTTTTTATAATTTTTATTTGAATCCTGTTTTATCTGATATCAGGATAGCTATGCCTGCTTGCTTTTGGTTTTCATTTGCCTGGTATAACTTTTTCCAACATTTCACTTTCAGCCCATGTGTATCATTGTTTGTGAAGTGAGTTTCTTGTAGGCACCATATAGTGGGGTTATGGTTTTTATCCATTCAGCCAACCTAAGTCTGGTGAATTTAGTCCATTTACATTTGAAGATAGTATTGATAGATAAGAACTAAGACCCGTCATTTTGTTGCTCGATGTTTCTGTCTCCTTTTTTAGTGAGTATGTTGGTGTCAATTGTATTTTCAACAGACAAAGAGCGAGAAGTCTATCTGCTGATTCACTACCCAAATGCCCACAATAGTGGAGTCTGAGTTAGCCAAGAGTCAGCAATTCCATCCTGGTCAGAGGCCTGGTCCTGACAGAGGCCTTCTCAGGCACTTTAGCAAAAAAGTGGATTGGATGCAGAGTAGTTGGCCATGAGCTGGCACTCTGATATAGGATGTCATCTTCAAAAGTGGTGGCTTAATCCACTATCCCACAATGCTGGCCCCCAAAAACTGTTATGGTGCAGAAAAAGTGTACTATGAGAAACTATGCATTTGTTCTGCACTTTTGTGTGTGTGTGTGTGTGTGCAAAACAAACTCAAGTGAAAACTAAGTTTTCTGTACTAGTTCAATGTGTCACATTCTGATCTTTATTCTACAGCTTAAATTTAAGTGAGTACCCACACATACCCACGGTTTCTGTACACTGTCCCTTTACGGAGAATTCCCTTAACATCGCTGGTCCAGCTCTTTGTTACTCATGTAACAAAAACAATTTTTTTCCCTTACACTATGACCTCCAGTGTAGTGATTCTATTTATTTATTTAACAGGTAGAGTTATAGACAGTGAGAGAGAGAGAGACAAAGAGAAAGGTCTTCCTTTCCGTTGGTTCACTCCCCAAATGGCTGCTACGGCTGGTGCTGCGCCGATCTGAAGCCAGGAGCCAGGTGCTTCTTCCTGGTCTCCTATGCGGGTGCAAGGACCCAAGCACTTGGGCCATCCTCCAACTGCCTTCCCCAGGCCACAGCAGAGAGCTGGACTGGAAGAGAAGCGACTGGGACTAGAACCCGGCGCCTATATGGGATGCTGGTGCCACAGGCAGAGGATTAACCAAGTGAGCCACGGCACTGGCCCCAGTGTAGTGATTCTTTCTTCCTCTATCATATGCTACCTTTATTTATAGTTTATATTTATTTATAGTTATTACTTCCTTTATTTATAGTTTATATTTCTCAGTCAACCTTCAGTACAGTGATATATACTTTCCCCATGTATCAGATAGTCCTTGTTTCTTCCTTTTGTTTTTTGATATTTGTTGTTCCTTATCTGAAGTATTATGTTCCAGACTCACTCTAATCATTATCCTAAAGCTCTCTTGTCTCAAGGCCCTTTTTTCGTCTCTGGCCTGTAAAGCTTTGACCCCAACATGCATCTTTTATATTAACAGTACTTGGACTGCTGATTAGTCCTATAATAAATTTGTGCTGTCAAGCTCATTTTGTGTTCTCAGTTGGACCTGTTCACCTGAAAACCTTTTTTTAACCTACAAGAATTTTAGACTATTTGCTTAGTTCTTCCATGTTAGGATAGAAACTACATATTGTAAAAGAAAATTGATTTAACTTTTTTTAAAAAGATTTTTATTTATTTATTTGATAGGTAGAGTTACAGACAGTGAGAGAGAGAGATAGAGAGAAAGGTCTTCCTTCCATTGGTTCACCCCCCAAATGGCTGCTATGGCCGGAGCTACGCCGACCCGAAGCCAGGAGCCAGGTGCTTCCTCCTGGTCTCCCATGCGGGTGCAGGGGCCCAAGCACTTGGGCCATCCTCCCCTGCCTTCCCGGACCACAGCAGAGAGCTGGACTGGAAGAGGAGCAACCAGGACTAGAACCCAGCACCCATATGGGATGCCGGTGCCACAGGCGGAGGATTAACCAAGTGAGCCATGGTGCCAGCCCTGATTTAACTTCTCAACGTAGAATTTATAATTCCACCTATATTTGCATGTTGACATGCTTGACTTCTTCCTGCCTGTTAAAGCATGAGCCATGTCCTCCTGCTAAATGTACCCGCTCTCTGGCTTCTTGGGGGACTTTGTTCCATTGGTGATCACCTCTCGGAAAATTCTCCACGTCTGTTGGTGTCCACTCATTAGTCCTCAAAGGTGCCACAGTTATTCCAATTCTTAAATAATAAAATAATAGTAAACATAAAGTCCTTTTTATGTTACTTTGTCCAAACTCTTCAATTTCACTGACACATATTTTGAAAGAATTGTTCATGCACCCAGATGTTTATCTCCCCTATTCTTTATTTGGCTCACTTTAACCTGTTTTGAATCCAGAGTGGTGTAGAATTATTTTTACCAAGTCATCAAGACAATTAGTGCAAATTGATATTATAAAAATCTTATATATTTCTTCAACTATCACCAATATTTTGTAATATTGACTAATTCCTCCTTCTTGAAATTCTTTGCTCTATTGGTTGCTATTTCCAGTGGTCATATAATTTATAGTCCATAATAAACTTTTTAAAAATAGCATTAAATTAGTAGTTTTATACTACTAGTGGAAACATTATTTTTAAGAAGTTGGACAATAGGATGCTCAGTACTGTCACCCCTAGGAGAATGGAAACAAATGAGCTTTCAATGAGAAAGCAGTGTACATAGGTTGGGGACACAATTTATTGTTATCAGGAGCATGAAGGACCTCCTTGAGTTTGTATGTTTGTTTATTTATTATTTTTTAAAGAGTTAGTTATGTGAGAGGCAGAGTTACAGACCGAGAGATGGAGAGAGAAAGAGAGAGAGAGAGATCTTTCATCTGCTGGTTTACTCTCCAAATGACAACAATGGTTTCTTCCAGGACTCCCACAAAGGTGCAGGGGCCCAAGCACTTGGGTGATCTGCTAAGCCATCAGCAGAGAGCAGCATCAGAAGTGGAGCAGCTGGGACTCCAACTGGTGCCCATGTGGGATGCTGGTGCCACCCCACCGGCAGAGGCTTAACCTACCATGCCACAGTGCCAGTCCATTCTTTGAGTTTATTAATCATGCATTTGAAGTGATATTTGCATGATTGTGTGCTCTTCTCTAGCCACATACAACTTGAAAATATAGGTGCAGAGTGGGGAGAAGAGTTGATTGTAGTAAGTTTACAATTTTACCAAGTGATTGCGTGATTTGAAAGACATCAAATGAGTGACATAAGGAATGATTGGGAGACGCTGGGATAATGAAAAGGAGCAGGATCAGTGGATTGTGGGTCCTGGTGAGTTTTAACGATTATTATTGGAATTGGGTTTCTAGAGGGAGTGGACTGGAAAGGTAGGGATGGTTAGAGTGTAGGTGTTTGGCATTGCAGTGAGTGATTTGTAGTTACTACATTTGACATTTAAAATGAGTAAGTAAGGTAGAACTAGTGTAGTGCATGAAGGGAGAGGATTTAAGGAATGAAGAGGCTTGACAGATCATAAGTGAATTACCAGCATTTGAAATACATTTCTAGGGACTTTATCCTAAGACACAGGGATCAGCTATCACACACACAAAAGTAAACCAGCTGAAAATATCTGTGTTCTATTTTGCAATCTGCAGCTTAAGGTTTCCCACAATAACATTTTAAGAACACTTATCAGCCGGCGCCGCGGCTCACTAGACTAATCTTCCACCTAGCAGCGCCGGCACACCGGGTTCTAGTTCCGGTCGGGGCGTCGGAGTCTATCCTGGTTGTCCCTCTTCCAGGCCAGCTCTCTGCTGTGGCCAGGGAGTGCAGTGGAGGATGGCCCAGGTCCTTGGGCCCTGCACCCCATGGGAGACCAGGAGAAGCACCTGGCTCCTGCCATCGGATCAGCGCGGTGCACCGGCTGCAGCGCACCGACCGCGACGGCCATTTGAGGGTGAACCAACGGCAAAGGAAGACCTTTCTCTCTGTCTCTCTCTCTCTATCACTGTCCACTCTGCCTGTCAAAAAAAAAAAATTTAAAAAAAAAGAATACTTGTCAAATTTAACTTCCAATGTTCACAACCAGTGTGATCCAATAGTGTTGTGTGGAACTACCAGTCTAATAACAAGTGCAAATATGTGGATATTTATTTTGTACTATTCTATAAACATACAAATTTTAAAAACCGTAAGAAATATGCTGCAAAGTGAGATAATTCAAATTTAATGGATAATCATGTAATGACTATAACAAATATTTTTTAATGTAATTTAATTTAACAATCCACTGATCCTGCTCCGTTTCATTATCCCAGCATCTCCCAATCATTCCTTATGTCACTCATTTGATGTCTTTCAAATCACGCAATCACTTGGTAAAATTGTAAACTTACTACAATCAACTCTCCTCCGCACTCTGCACCTATATTTTCAAGTTGTATGTGGCTAGAGAAGAGCACACAATCATGCAAATATCACTTCAAATGCATGATTAATAAACTTATTAGCCCTTGTCTTAAAATTCAGTGAGAAATTAATTGTGGGAAATTATGTAAGCAGAGTAACACAAAGTTAATGTAAAAATTACTAAACAAGTGGATGTAGAACTCAAGTCATAAGGTAATCTTTTGGCCATCGCCATGGCGTAGCGGGGTTAATCCTCTGCCTGTGGCACTGGCATCCCCTATGGGCACCGGTTCCAGTCCCAGCTGCTCCTCTTCCAATCTAGCTCTCTGCTGTGGCCTGGGAAAGAGTAAAAGATGGGCCAAAGTCCTTGTTCTCCTGCACCCACATTGGAGACTGGGAAGAAGCACCTGGCTCCTGGATTTGGATCGGGCGTAGCTCCGGCCACTGTGGCCATTTGGGGAGTGAACCAATGCTGCTATGGCCTGGGAAAGCAGTAAAAGATGGCCCAAGTCCTTGGGCCCCTGCACCCACATGGGAGACTGGGAAGAAGCACCTGGCTCCTGGTTTCGGTTCAGTGCAGCTCCGGCCATTGAGGCCATTTGGGGAGTGAACCAATGGAAGGAAGTCCTTTCTCTCTGTCTCTCCCTCTCACTGTCTGTAACTCTACCTCTCAAATAAATAAATACAATCTTCAAAAATAGAAGGTAATCTTCAATAAATAAGATGATTTACAACATTAGAAATACTTTAAAAACTTTGAGAGGGAGGGAGGAGGGAGGGAAGGTGGGGGGGAGAGAGAGAGAGAGAGAGAGAGAGATTTCCCATTCACTGGTTCACTCCCTAAATGCCTACAACAGCTAGAGCTGAACCAGACCAAAGCCAGGAGCAGGAATGCAATCCAGATCTGACCCTGTGGGTGTCAGGGACACAGATATCTGAGCCATCACCTGCTGCCTCCCAGGGAGGAATGCATTAGCAGGAGTCAGAGTGGAGTTGAAACTTAAGCCCAAGCACTTTAATAGGGCATGTGAGTGCCCCAAGAGGTGTCTTAACCGCTGTACCAAACACACACCCCACATTAGAAATCCTTTTATCTTGGAGTCAACAGTCCAAGGACCTGGACCCTGCACTAAAGAGGAAAGTCTATGTGTATATACATATATAATATATATTATGTGTATGTAAATGTATAGGTACAAGCACACATTGATGCACACCTGTGTATGCACAATCATGCTTGCACACTTATGCTTTGGTTTATGATCCACACACTTTTCTAGTATAGGTTTACTTTAATTATGGTGTTTTCCTGAAAATGTGATAATTGTACTGCTGCATTCAATGTGCATAGAGTGTTAACTAAAAGAGAAAAACATAATTTTGGAAAGTGTAAATATTTGATAAACTACTTTATATGTGTTTATATTTGACTTTAATTAAATTAACAACAATGTAATTATCTTTTCAAAAGATATTTGTGACGAAACGAAGGTCCTCGATATTTGCCCAAAAAGCACGTCATTATTTCAGTCAAAATATGTATTCTTATTCATCCTCGGGCAGACTGTGCAGGGAATAGCAGGAATGCCTCTTTACATCCTTGCAGTCACCTTTCTTTATGACAGCGTCGACACACACTCGTCTGGCATCTATTTAGGCAAGTGTTTGCTTATCTTCCACTTTGGTTGAGTTTTCATTGAACTTCTGTACTTTGGTGTATATATCTAAAATCATATGGCAGTACTAACTGCTGGCCCTTATGATGACTTTGCATAAACTAAATGTCTTTTGGGTCTCTGATATGTTTAAGTTAACTGAACACCAAAATATGTTCATCCTATCAAGAACAGAAGTCATATGCTATTTAATTGAATACAGTGTAGTGTCTCCTATTAACAATGTCTTATGCTACTCTCTCCTACAACTAGTAACTCTAACTCTGGGTATATCTTAGAATAATCTGTACTTTTTGTGTTTAATAGATTTTAGCCCTGGTAGATTGTTTATTTACAGGATTAGGTAACTATGTTTTTTGAAAGCTTTATTTATTTTGAAAATCAGAGTTACAGAGAAAGAGAGAGAGAGAGAGAGAGAGAGAGAGAGAGAGATTGATTCTATCCATTGGTTCACTTCCCAGATGGCCACAACAGCCAGGGCTAGGCCAGGCCACAACCTGGATCCAGGAGTTTCATCTGTGTCTGCCATGTGGGTTTAAGGGGCCAAGCACTTGGGCTGTCTTCTGAGGCTTTTCCTATGCACTAACAGGGAGATGGATAGAAAGTGAAGCAGCTGGGACACCAACTGGCACCCACTTGGGATGCGGGCAAAACAGGCAGCAGTCTTACCTGCTGTGTTACCATGCTGGCCCTAGTAACTATTATTTTTGAAAACAAAAGATATAAACTTGTTTTTATGTGTAAAGGTGGTATAAAAATAATATTCTCCAATAAAATAATCATTTTCTAACAGAGATAAGAAAAGTCATGTTCGTATTAAAATAGATGATACTCAAATTTGTGCTTTTTTTTTCTTTTTGGTTCTACTGAATAGCAAGCAATAAAAACATGCATCTACCCACTGTAGGGAGAAGCTTACTCTGTTGGCACTTTTGGTCCTCTCTCAGCTAAGGTGAGGGATACCAATGACAAGATCTCATCTTACTATAGTACCACAAATTAAAATTAAATGAGAGAATTAATATTTATATTAAGCATAAGCATATAAATTAAATAAAGGCAACAAATTATGTAATTGCGTTATGTTTTTTAAATACATCCATTGGATAATGTGCTATGATTAGTTTAATGCATCAGCTTGGCTACATTATGGAACCAAGTTATTTGGTCAAACAAGAAGCAGATTTTTTTAAAAAAAATGTATTTATTTATTTGAAAGGCAAAGTTACAGGCAGAGAGAGAGGCAGACGCAGATAAATCTTCTATCTGCCAGTTCAAAATGGCCACAATGGCCGTGGAGCTTCATCTGAATCTCCCATGTGGGTGCCAGGGGCCTAAACACTTGGGCCATCTTCCACTGCTTTCCCCAATGAAGTAGCAGGGAGCTGAATTGGAAGTGGAGCAGCTGGGACACGAATCAGAGACCAAATGAGATGCTAGCTTCACAGGAGGTGGCTTAACCCACTCCTCCACAACGCCAGCCCCATAGTCAGTAGATTTTTTAGTAAAGTGTGTTACTTCCATAATGTGAATAATCTCTTCCAATCAACTGATGGCTGTATAGACATAAAGTCTAAATTTTCTTGAACATGAATCAGTTCTGTCTTGAGACTGGACAATTAATTGTTATTTAATTTTCCATCCTGCTGACCTCCCCTTTACATTTGGGAGTTATTAGACCTCGTGATTGTATCAACCAATTGCTTAAAATAAGTCTCTCTCTCTGTCTCTCTCACAAACGCGCATGCACAGCACACATATACGTTATAAATATCTCCTATTGGTTCTCTTCCTTTAGAGACATCTGCTAACACTCATTCAGAATGTGGGGTACAACTTGTGATACACTGGATTAAGCTGCAGCTTGCAATGCCTGGGTCTCCATCAGAGTGCTTGGGATTGAGTCCTGTCTCCACTTCTGCTTTTGATCCAGCTCCTCTCGAACATGCCTGGGAGGGAGCAGCTGATGGCTCTCAAGTACTTCAGTCTCTGCCACCCGCATGGCAGACCCAGATGGAATTCTGGTCTCCTGGTTTCAGCCTGGCCCTGGCCTGCTGCTGTAGACATTTGGGAAGTGAATTGGGGGGGTGGAAGATTTCTCTCTGTGTTCCATTGTCTTTTAATAAGAAAAAAAGTAAATATTGAAAAAGAATGCCAGGAAAAGTACTCAGAAAGTGGTCTATTTAAGTCAGTCATTTTAATCATTTTAAGACAGAGCTGGTTTAGAAGTTGCTTGATGCTCAATAATCATTTGTAGGTTTTGCAGAAGCTGCAATAATATTTGGATATGCCTGTGGTCATGCAATGGGAGCACCACTCGTTAAGGTTGCTGAGAACAGTACTTCTTCCAGAAAGTAAGTCATTTTCTTGGTTTACATTCTATGAAATATTTATTGACTAGATAGCATAGCTTACAACCATGTATTTATATATTAAATTTGTAAGACCCATATTTTTAGAAAAATGCAGGCAAATGTGATTAATATTGCACATATGTTCATATGAATTAGAAGCAATGCATGGAATTTCAGTTTTGCAATATGAAAAAGGTCTGTGGCAAATAATGTGGTACATAGGTAACATTCCTGTATATGGAAAAATGGTTAAGATGGTACATTTCATATGATTTAATAAAAAATTAGGAGGAATTAGTAGTAAGATTTTCATTATAGGTAATGTTTTAAATTATATTTCAAGCAAAGATAGCAACATATTTTATATGTATTTAAATGAACACATGAAAGATGATACCACGAAGTACGGTGGGCTAGTGGGGAGGTGAGCAGCAGAATGGCAGGAAGGTAATAGTTCCTTTTTGTGAAGTGGTTTACTGCTTGGGACAGTTAGGGCTCAATCCCACTGGAGGACTCTGAGGTACAGTATAGAACGTGTCTCAGAGTTGTCCCAACAGCTGCGTACAGGAGCTGGCATGCATACCCGCTCACATCTGGTCGTCACTGGTTGAGGAGCAGGCCTCAAGTTCACATGAACCCCCTGGGGACTTCTGACATGCCTTCCGGAGCTCTGAGCCAAAGTGTTTCCCATTCAGAGCTTCTGTGGAATTGGGACACTATTATAGGACAGGGACATGTACAATGGCATTTTACCCTCCAGACTAAGCATCTACCCCAAGAACTTCTTAATACAGACAGGAAACTAAAATTTAAAGACAATTGAAAGAACTCATTTGTCATGTACCCAGCAAATAATTAACATCTATAATACGTGAAGAATTTCTACTAATCTGCAAGAAATAATGAATCAATATGAAACAAGAAAGGACATGAACAACACATTCAAATTAAACAAAAACAAGAGGCCCAATAAATGTATGTATGAATTATGTATGAATTACAGTCCTGATAACATACTCTTTTTGGATAATTTAACAATATAATTTAATAAAAAGGGCTATTTAAATCATATGAAAAAAACTTAAATATATCTGAACAGGAAGAGTTCATACTAAGAATTTAGCAAAAGAAAAGAGCCAGTATCACTTTAAGACCTGAAAAGACAAGAGGAGTCAGAAGTACAGTAGACTATACAGACAGCTAAATAAATGACTGTAGAGGGGGAAACATGGCCTTTTATTCAACAGTCATAGCTAAACCACTGACATGAGAACGACTATCCAGATCTCAGCTTCCTCCTGTTCTCACCCTGCCTCAGAGCTCTTGCAGTCCCCACACAGGCCAAGCCTACACAGGGAGCCAGAGGAGAGAGGAGCCTGCTGGTAATGTCTGTGCGTATGGTTCCACCCTTTCAAGTAACACAGCAGGATGGGAAAAATACAGGTGGAACTGCGGCAGCAAACATAATACATGTATCCAATGTAATCCATCACTTCTGTGCCTCAGAATCTATTCCTGCTTTTAGAATGGTGAAAAATATCTACATATTGGGTAAAAAAATTCTTGGGATACGCTAAAAAGTGATAATGGCACACGCCCCTACCCAAAATAGTGTCTGCATTCCACAGAAGGCTCTGGGTTCCAATTCCATCAGAGACGTGGATGGAGTTACTGGCTTCCAGCACAGCCCAATCTTGGCTGCTGTGTGTATTTGGGGAGTGAACCAGCATATAGGAGCCCTCTCTGCCTGCCTGCTTCCCAAATAAATATTTTAAAAAGTTCTGACCCTCTACAAAATTAATAAAATATTTGACTGCATATTCTCCAATACTTTTAGAAATATATTTCTATATTAGATCTAAATTCAATATTCTTTTTTTACTATAATATGAGGTGTGGGCCAAGACTCTATTGTTTTTTCCTCAAAGGAATTTTTAAATGTACTGGTGAACTTGATGGATCATTCTTTATTTTTAAAAATTGATATTTTAAAACAGCTTTTTTATAAATCAAATTTTCCCCTTTCTATAGACTTAATTCTTTTGTTTTTGTTTTTTTTTTTTTAACTTTTATTTAATGAATATAAATTTCCAAAGTAAAGCTTATGGATTACAATGGCTTCCCCCCCATAATGTCCCTCAACCCGCAACTATCCCCTTTCCCACTCCCTCTCCCCTTCCATTCACATCAAGATTCATTTTCTATTCTCTTTAAATACAGAAGATCAGTTTAGCATACATTAAGTAAAGATTTCAACAGTTTGCTCCCACACAGAAACATAAAGTGAAAAATACTGTTTGAGTACTAGTTATAGCATTAAATCTCAATGTACAGCACACTAAGGACAGAGATCCTACATGAGGAGTAAGTGCACAGTGACTCCTGTTGTTGACTTAACAAATTGACACTCTTGTTTATGGCCTCAGTAATCACCCTAGGCTCTTGTCATGAGCCCCCTGAGTTCACCAACTCTGATCATATTTAGACAAGGCCATGGTCAAAGTGGAAGTACCTTTCTCTTATTTTTGTTTTTGTTTTTGACAGGCAGAGTTAGACAGTGAGAGAGAGAGAGAGAGAGACAGAAAGAAAGGTCTTCCTTTCCATTGGTTCACCCCCCAAATGGCTGTTACTGCCGGCGTGTTGAGCCAATCCGAAGCCAGGAAGCCAGGTGCTTCCTCCTGGTCTCCCATGCAGGCGTAGGGCCCAAGCACTTGGGCCATCCTCCACTGCCTTCCTGGGCCACAGCAGAGAGCTGGACTGGAAGAGGAGCAACCAGGACAGAATCTGGTGCCCCAACCAGGACTAGAACCCCGGGGTGCGGCACCGCAGGTGGAGGATTAGCCTAGTTAAGCCTAGACTTAATTCTTTTATCTCTAATGTGATTTCTGCTGTATTGTAACCTTATCAAATTCTTCGCTTACACTTTATAGTTTTCTAAGTTGATTTCTGTGGGTCATCTTGCTATACAATGAAATAAACATGTAATAATCATATCATATGCAATAGCATAATGTATATAGTTAGAATGCATAGCTGGGTTCAAAAGTGAAGCAAAAAATCCTTTGAACTATTATAGTTACGATTATATTGTTATTATAATATACTACATATTATAGTTAGCTATAATATTAACTTGATATTATAGTTAGGAAAGAATCTTACAGCTCTAGTGAAAATCCAGAGTTGATCTCTGCGTGTAACCACATATGACTGGCAGATACTATAAATCAAGATTGCAATGCCATGTCATCATGAGTTAGAGTTTGTAGTCTTGTAGAATGTGGGCACATTCTCCTCATTGTATGAAAGGCAGTGGATGTGCCAGGTCTTGGTTGCCAATAGTCACCTGTGAAGACAGAAGACAGAGAGCTTAACAAGCAGTCTTAACAGTAATTGGGAATAATCACTAGAAGGAGGAATCCACACCAAAGCTGGGAATTGATTTAAGGGACTAGAAGAAAGGCATTCAAAATGTATGTGATATTAAGGGTCAAATGCCAAAGGATCAGTTGTGGAAATTACAAGGCTGGGTTTGCCATAAAAGTCTAGGTGCTTCATTTAAAGGGGCAAGGTTTATTTATTTATTAATTATGGGTGTAAGGGAGAGATCCTGTTCACTCCCTAAATGCCTGCAACAGCCCAGCCAGAGCTGTAGTGGAGAGCAAGGAGCAGTCCAGTCGAGGCAAGGCATGATTTTAAAGAAAGGGTTAAAGGTATAGTCTTCTAAATACATGACTCTGGTAGAGAAAAAAGTCAAGCAGGAAAGAGCAAGCCTGCTGTTTCACCATAGCAGTGCCAGGGAAAGGAAGGAAAGGGCAAAGATTAGTATCCAGCAAGAAGAGAGAAACATAATTGGAGGACTGGCTAGCACTCTGTCTCAACAAAACCAGCAAACAACAGTGACAAATTCACGTATAAAGTTTCTTTTCTCTCTCTGATTATGACTTAGTTTTTAATAAAACACCCAAAGTTGAAATTTTTCATTTCTCTCTGTTATAGCAATATGGGTCGTGGTGGTAATCTAAAACTCTGGTGGAATTGGTGGAATAGTTTTCTTCTTGCCTCTCTTATTGCATGGTCTACATTAATACCACTGTTGTGCTTTCCACGTAATATAGCAGGTGACTACACAATTCTCATTTATTAAATTGGAGATAACTGTTTCCCCCTACTGCCCTCCTCAACTCCCTTCCTCAGCCTGCGGATGAGCTACATTTCTTCATGACTATGCCACTTCCACGTGCAGTGGCCTGTCATAGAGATGCAGTGTCACCAAATATTTCATTTTCACGCCACAGTCTCATTACTACATATCTTTGCTTCTCATTATTTCCTTTCAAAATGCTTTATATCTAGAGGCCAGATGGTATTTTTTAAAAAATGAAGTATATTTAAATCTATTTAACTCGCATCATTTAATATATGTATTTCATTCAACTGTTGGAAGAAATAATCATCCTTAAACTTATTTTGGTAACACTAAAAATACATGTAGTGAGAGAAGTACAACAGTATATTTTGATGGTACAAAATATTTTTGATACTATCAAAGATTATTCTTTTATATTCCAGGGTTGTGCTGCAAAATATGATAGCCACATGCCAAATGTGGCTACTTAAATTTTAGGCTAAGTCAAAAGTCCATTTATTCAGTCATAGGAGGTACATTTCAAAAATTTAGTAGCCACATTCAACTAATGGCTTGTAGTACTGGATGGTACAAATATAGAGTATTTTTGTCATCACAGAATGTTCTTGAGGACAAGACCGTTTTATAAGAAGGTGTCTTTTAATGAAGTTGATCAATTCTTCAAAAATAGCTCACTTGCAATTCCAGGGAATACTGGGTTTATTAGGATTAGGGTGTGTGTTTGTGTGTTTTATTCATTTTTTACGTTTTTGAACATGCCATAAGTTTATTTTTTTAAATAATTGTTAACATGTAGGTACAGCAAAGATAACAGCTGGGAAGTGTAAAAAGACTTATTCAAGTGACAATCTCAAAGATAAGGAATTTGGAACTAGTATCAAGGATTTGTTTGCTGCACTTTGGGTAAAGTATTTTATGTGTACAACCTGATTAAGTTGAATTATATATTTTTATAATAATGGACTTAAGAAAATAACCAATAAAGTTGTAAACTTAAAGCTAGAGCCTCTTAATTGTCTTGTTAGATTTCCAGATAACACAGAATAGGGCCTAGCTTACCTAAATAGCATTGCCAAGAACTTCGCTAGTGTTATAGAAAGGTATCTGATCTTTTCTTCCTATTTCTTTTAACTTTATGTTTATAGTATTTTGTGTTTGTTTCTCCCCTATGAAAATAAATAAGGCATTTAATCAGATAATGTGTAAGTGTAAACCTTACGGTTTTTATTTTGTTTAAATGACATTGAAGAGAACTCCAGAAGTTAACAAATACTCCCACAAGCATCATGTCACAGAAAATATCTCAGTGTCAGTGGAGAAGAGCTCTTTGTTTCTCTAGATGGGAAGTAAAGCCTAAGGTACAGATACTATGGAATGAAAAAATAAAAACTTCAAAATATTAATATTATTTTTAACTTATTTTCTCCTACTCATAACTTTATTCTCTATGCTGCCTACAGAATTGTAGTCCTCACCAATTTTATCAAGTTCCTGCCCAGATTACATGACAGATGAATTTCACAAGTTTTTAGTGGGACTTTCCAGACTCTTTGTGAAAGTGTCAAATGGGGACCGATACTACGGTGTAGTGGGTAAAGCTGTCGCCTGCAGTGCCGGCATCCCATATGGGTGCCGGATCAAGTCCTGGCTGCTCCACTTCCAATCCAGCTCTCTGCCATGGCCTGGGAAAGCAGTGGGAGATGGCCTAAGTCCTTGGGCCCCTGCACCCATGTGGGAAGATCTGGAGAAAGTTATTGGCTCTTGGCTTCAGAACAGGCGCAGCTCCGGGCCTTGCGGCCAAGTGGGGAATGAACCAGCAGATAGAAGACCTCTCTCGGCCGGCGCCGTGGCTCAATAGGCTAATCCTCCACCTTGCGGCGCCGGCACACCGGGTTCTAGTCCCGGTCGGGGCGCCGGATTCTGTCCCGGTTGCCCCTCTTCCAGGCCAGCTCTCTGCTATGGCCAGGGAGTGCAGTGGAGGATGGCCCAGGTGCTTGGGCCCTGCACCCCATGGGAGACCAGGAAAAGCACCTGGCTCCTGGCTCCTGCCAGGATCAGCGCGGTGCGCCGGCTGCAGCGGCGGCCATTGGAGGGTGAACCAACGGCAAAGGAAGACCTTTCTCTCTGTCTCTCTCTCTCACTGTCCACTCTGCCTCTCCTTCTCTCTCTCTATGTAACTCTGACTTTCAAATAAATCTTTAAAGAAAAAAAAAAGTATCAACTGAATTTTCTTCCCTCATTTCCTCAGAATTTTATCCCTGTCTGACACATACTCTGGTTAAACTTCTTCTTTCCTGGACTCATTTGGCCCTTCTATGGTTCTGTGAATTTATATAGATAATTTCTTTACTTCAAATATCCTTACATTTCTTCTGCATTCTAAGAAAACATCTTTGTCAGATCCTACTAAATATTTCTAGGCAAAATATTTCTCCCTCCTTAGCACTTTGATAGATATTTATTATAATTTATGTATGCAATGTATACACACATATATGTATCATGCTTTTTATAATATTAGTCTGATTATTCATAAAATGAATGGATATATTGTATAAAATCAGAAATCTTTTTACTTGTTTCTATTCACCTAATGTTTATTTTTTATGAACTTCTGAATCATTCACAGTAGTTAATGATTTCCCATTAAGATTTTTATGTAATTTTAATTTTTTTAAACTTTTATTTAACGAATATAAATTTCCAAAGTACAGCTTATGGATTACAATGGCTTCCCCCCCATAACGTCCCTCCCACCCGCAACCCTCCCCTTTCCCACTCCCTCTCCCCTTCCATTCACATCAAGATTCATTTTCAATTCTCTTTATATACAGAAGATCAGTTTAGCACACATTAAGTAAAGATTTCAACAGTTTGCTCCCACCAGAAACATAAAGTGAAAAATACTGTTTGAGTACTAGTTATAGCATTAAATCTCAATGTACAGCCCACTAAGGACAAAGATCCTACATGAAGAGTAAGTGCACAGTGACTCCTGTTGTTGACTTAACAAATTGACACTCTTGTTATTTTTAAAAATATTTTATTTATTTATTTGAAAGTCAGAGTTATACAGAGAGAAGAAAGGCAGAGAGAAAGAGAGGTCTTCCTTCCGTTGGTTCACTCCCCAATTGGCTGCCATGGCCCATGCTGCGCCAATCCGAAGTCAGGAGCCAGTTGCTTCCTCCTGGTCTCCCATGGGGGTGCAGGGGCCCAAGCACTTGGGCCATCCTCCCCTGCCTTCCCGGGCCACAGCAGAGAGCTGGATTGGAAGAGGAGTAACTGGAACTAGAACACGGTGCCCATACGGGCTGCCGACACTGCAGGTGGAGGATTAACCAAGTGAGCCATGGCGCCAGCCCTGTAATTTTAATTTTTATAAATAGTACATGTACATATTTTAATAAAACAAAAATAATGCAATTAATGATAAACTCTTTTATGTTGTTAATGATTAAGATAACATTTATAGAAACATCACAAAATTTAAACATAAATGTTTTAAGCTTTGATTTTTATTTTTTTTACATTATTGATACACAAGAAACAATAACAGGTGGATTCCAATATTTATCTCTTGGAAATAGTGTGCTTTGTTCATTACTATTAGGATAAAAAAATAATATAGTTACCTGATAACAACTTCTTAGGCTTCTACTTGTGTGCTTCAGTAGCTGGAGGATGTCTTCCTCTAATGTTTGTCAGAAGGTGGGACTTCTAGGATGGCAGAATAAGGGCCTTGGCAAATCCTCACCTCCAAAAAACGATGGTGAAATTGGTGTAACTGTCAATGACCATTTCAAAATTGTGGAAATTAACCAGAGGCGTAAAACAAGCCCAAAGCATTTATTCAAGAAAATTTCGTGAGCTTTGTTTGGAAGAATGAGATCTGCGTCATTTAAATTGTTCCCTTTTCCTTTACTTCCATGGTCTGATCAGTGTGAAGGCTGGCAGTCTTCCTGCCATAGGAGGTGAGTGATCTGATTTGTGGCCTCATGGAAAATCAGGGGCATTATAGTCAACAATAATGATATCGGTGGCAAACAGGTATGAAAGGCCAACTTCACAGCCACTAGAGGCATCACTTCTTACTGGGGCAACAACAGATGGGTCAAACATTTAAAATGTACATCTGTGCAATGACATTGGACTTTGAAGGTTCTGATATATTCCTGAGGATCTGAAAGTATTTTCATAATCAGAAGAGTTCAGAGGTGGTTCCAGTTACCAACCGGTTCCTGGGCATCCACACAAGCTTACTTTGACCACGGGAACGTAACTGAGGAAAGGCGGAGTGGTTGCATTCCCAGAAGAGAGAGAGAAGTTTGCAGGGGACGTCTGTGGAAAGAGGAGATAAGCCATGGAGCATCATGAACAGTATAACTACACAGCAGTGAGCAGGGACACCACCAGTGACCCCTTGGCTGGGGGCTGGAGGAGTTGTCAGCTTCTTGAAGTGAGGTGAGAGAAGACTGCAGCAGCCCATGCCACTGTAACATTGCCTGAAGCAGAACACTGTGGACCACACTGACTTCGAGTGCAGCCTGAAGCACTTGTGCGAGGCAGGGTGCCCACCTAACCCCATAAAGGGAGAGAACATTTCTTTCTTCTCATCCCCCAAGAAGGGTGCCCATTGACTATGTGTCTCACACGTTTGTGCTACTAGGGGATTCTAACCAGAGGGATAAATCCATCTTCCCATTGACTGTGAGTTTGGTCTAGATTTTTGGCAGGGGTCAGGGCATCCACTGAGGACTAGGAGGTACTCCTCTCTCCCTACTTTATCGCAGGCACCTAGACTCAAACAGCCAAGGTGGAGCACTGACAGGCAGCTGGCTCTGGGAATTCCTCTCTGTGGATGGGGCAGTCTTGTGGTACTGAGAGACACAGATCCTTTGTGTGGCTCATGTGCCAGTGTGGATAGGGTATATAACAACTGTGGGCTAACCCCAGGCACTATTGACAGAGAGAGGATGAGGCTGTAATCACACCAGATCATACCCTCCTCCCTGCTGGCAATAGAGGAGGTCTACCATCCCCAACTTGGTTGTCACCCTAGTCTCTTGTCCTACCCTCAAGCACTGACCTGAGTTCCCTGGCTCCACCCAGCATACATCTCTGGATATCGACTGAAGGACCAGAATCTCCACTAAGCCACAGAGGCATATTTTAAAGATAAAATCCATCAGAGGAGAAAACCAGATGTTTCCTAGAAATGCCTAAAACTAAACACAGAAACACAAGAAACAACAAGAAAGACAATATAACTCCCCAAAAGAAACACAGCAACACTTCAATATTAGAATGTGAAGATGAAGAGATTGATGAAATGCATCAAAAGGAATTCAAAAGAATGATCATAAGTTTACTGAACAACACAGACAAGCAAATGCATGAGATAAAGAAATTAACACATGACATGGATGAAAATTTTCTGGGAAATAGAGATATTAAAGAGAAATCAAACTGAAATATTAGAAATGAAGAATTCAACATGTCAAATAGAAAATACAGTGGAAAGCCTTAACAACAGACTTGGTAAGGCAGAAGAAAGAATATCTGGTTAGAAGACAAATCTTTGGAAATATCTGTCAGGCAATATAGAGAAGGAGGAGGAGACAAAGGAGGAGGATGAGAAAAAGAAGAAAAATTAGAAAAACTGAAAGTAATGTTCAAGATTTATGGGATACTATCAAATGACCAAACATAATAGAAAACTTCCCTAATTTGGAGATTGGAAAAACCTAATGCTGGAAGGACATAGAACTCCTAATAGACGTGATCAGAGATGAACTTCACAACAACAGGTTATAGTCGAGCTTACACCAATAAAACATAAAGAAAAGTTTCTTAAATATGTATGAAAGATTACCTCTAGAGGATCCCTGATTAGACTAACAGCTGATTTCTCATCAGAAACCCTACAAGCTATGAGAGATGGAGAGACATAGTCCAAGTCTTAAATGAGAAAAAAAAAATCTGTCAACCCAGAAACCCAGAATGCCATGCCCAGCAAAGCTCTCATTTATAAATGAAGATGATCTTACAAAATAAACGGAAATTGAAAGATTTTGTCACCACTCTTTCAGCCTTATATGATACTTATGACGTGATATACACAGAAACAGAGAACAGTAGTCATCATTATGAAAGAATGTGAAGGCAGGAAATCTCCTAGTAAAGATACAAAAGAAATCCAAAATGAACAATAGGAATATTTAAGGAAAATGACAGGAACAAGTCATTACTATCAATAATAACTTTGAATGTAAATGGCCTAAATTCTCTAATAAAAGATGTAGACTTGGGTAAATGGATTAAAAAACAAGACCCATCCATTTGCTGCCTGAAAGAAATACATCTCACCAAGAAAGATACACGCAGAGTGAAAGTGAAAGGATGGAAAAAAATATCTCATACTAATGAAAAGAAAAATGACTAAGTGTAACTATCCTATTATCATAAAAAATAGACTTTAACATAAAAAAAAGCTGTTAAAGGAGTCAAAGAAGGGCTTTATGTAATGATTAAGGGATCAATTCAACAGGGAGATGTGACTATAATAAATATATATTCACCTAATTCCAGGGTGCCTGGCTAGTTAACACCAATGCTGATGAATCTAAAGGGAGATGTAGATTATAACACAATAATAACAGGAGACTTTAACACCCACTTTCATCCTGAACTGATCAATTATAAAAATATCAACAAAGAAACAACACAACTAATACGGACCAAATCTATCTAATTGATATCTACAGAACATTTTGTCCCACAGTTGCAGAATACACATTCTTTTTATCAGTGTATGGAACGTTCTTTAGGATAATCCATATGCTAGGCCATAAAACAAGTCTCAAAAATTAAAAAAAAAAAATTTACATCATATGATATATTTTTTCTGACCACAATAGAAAGACTGGGAATTAACAATCTAAGAAACACTAGAATATATGCACACATAGAAACTAAACAACATGTTCCTCAATGAACAATGGGCCATAGATAAAATCAAAAGAGAAATAAAAAATGCTAGAAATGAAAGAAGATGACATCACTGTATATCATAACATGGAATAAAGTAAAAGCAGTGCTTAGAGTGGAGTTTATAGCAACTAGTGCCTACATCAAGGGATTGGAAATATATCAAATAAATGAGCTATCAATGCATCTCAAGGACCTAGAAAAACAAGAACAAACCAAACCTCAAATTAGTAGAAGGAAAGAAATAATTAAAAATAGAAAAAAAATATGTTCTCCCTGATTGGCGACAACTAACTGAGCACCAAAGGGGAAACTTGTTGAAGTGAAATGGACACTATGAGAAACAGTGACTTGATCAGCTCTGGTCCTCACGGTTGATGTACAATGTAATACTTGATCCATTTTAGTATTTTTTTTTTGTTCTAGTACCATTGGTTGAACTCTGTAATTAACACACAATTATTCTTAGGTGTTTAAATTTTAACTGAAAAGTGATCCCTGTTAGGAATTTGGAAAACATTATGTTGAGTGAAATGAGCCAATCCCAAAGGGACAAATACCACTTGTTCTCCTTGATAGGTGACAACTAACTGAGCACCAAAAAGGAAACCTGTTAAAGTGAAATGAACACTATGAGAAACGGTGACTTGATCAGCCCTCACCCTGACTGTTGATGAGCAGCTTAATATGTTATGCCTCTTAGTATTTTTTTTGTTTGTTTGTTCTACTTAATACTTTTGGTTGAATACTGTAATCAATACACAATTCTTCTTAAGTGCTGAAACTTAACTGAAAAGTGATTGCTGTTAAATATAAGAGTGGGAATAAGAGAGGGAAGAGATGTGCAATTCGGGACATGCTCAAGCTGACTTACCTCAAACAGTAGAGTTAGAAACATACCAGGGGATTCGAATTCAATCCCATCGAGGTGGCATGTACCAATGCCATCTCACTAGTCCCAGTGATCAATTTCTGTTCACAATTGATCGTAATGATAGGACTAAGAACCAAAGGGATCACATAAACAAGAATAGTGTCTGCAAATACTAGCTGATAGAATCAAAAAGAGAGAATGATCCAACATGGGAAGTGAGATACACAGCAGACCCATAGAATGGCAAATGTCCTAAACAGCACCCTGGCCTCATAATCAGCCCTTAAGGCATGCGGATATGGCTGAAATGCCCACGAGAGTATTTCAGGCATGGAAAGCCAAGACACTCTGGGGGAAAAAAAACCTAAATGAAAGATCTCCACGAGTTAGATCCCAGTGGAAAGAATGGGTCATCAAAGAAGGAGGTACCTTTCTCTGAAGGGAGGAGAGAACTTCCACTTTGACCATGGCCTTGTCTAAAAATGATCAGAGTCAGTGAACTCAGGGGGCTTCCATAGCCTTGGCAACTCATGACAAGAGCCTAGGGTGATTACTGATGCCATAAACAAGAGTGTCAATTTGTGAAGTCAACAACAGGAGTCACTGTGCACTTACTCCTCATGTAGGATCTTTGTCCTTAGTGTGCTGTACATTGAGATTTAATGCTATAACTAGTACTCAAACAGTATTTTTCACTTTATGTTTCTGTGTGGGAGCAAACTGTTGAAATCTTTACTTAATATATGCTAAACTGATCTTCTGTATATAAAGAGAATTGAAAATGAATCTTGATATGAATGGAAGGGGAGAGGGAGTGGATAAGGGGAGGGTTGCGGGTTGGAGGGACGTTATGGGGGGGAAGCCATTGTAATCAATATTCTGTACTTTGGAAATTTATATTCATTAAATAAAAGTTAAAAAAAGAAAAAAATAAAATTGAAAACAAAAAAAGCAATATAAAAGGTCAGCGACACACAGAGCTGGTTTTTTAATAAAAAAGTAAACAAAATTGATACACCATTGGCCCAACTAACCTCCCCTCCCCCAAAAGGGAGAAGACTCAAATTAATAAAATCAGAGATGAAAAAGGAGATGTTACAATGGATACCACAGATATATAATGAATCATTATATATATAAATATATGTATAATATATATATAATATATATATCTATATATATAGATATATAAAATGAATCATTAGGAATTGCTACAAACAGTTATATACCAACAGATTGTAAAATCTAGAAGAAATGGATAGATTCCTGGACACATACAATCTACCAAAATGAGTCATGATTATAGAGAAAGCTTAGATAGACCAATAACCAAAGTAGAAATTCAATCAGTTATAAAGACCCTCCTAACAAAGAAAAGCCCAGGACCAGATGGCTTCACTGCAGAATTCTACCAAACCTTTGAAGAAATAATTCCCTTTCTTCTTTAACTATCAAAACATTTTAAACAGAGAGAATCTCCCTAAATTCCTTCTATGAGGCCAGCATCACATTAATACTAAAACCAGAAAAAGATACAACAAAGAGAAATATAGGCCAGTATTGTTGATGAACACAGACACAAAAATCCTCAACAAAACATTAGCTAATCTAATCAAACTACATATAAGAAGTCTCATTCACCAAATCTAGTGGAATCTGTCTGTGGTATTCAGGGATGGTTCAACAAATGCAAATCAATAAATGTGATACATAATATTAACAAATTATAGAATAAAAACCATAACCATATGATTATCTAAATGGATACAAAGAAGACCTTTGATAAAATACAACCTACTTTTTGTTATAAAAGCCATAAGCAAATTTAGTATAGAAGAATACTCCTCAACACAAATAGGGCAATATATGACAAATCCACAGACAGTATCATATTGAATGGGGAATAGTTGCAAGCATTTCCAGTAAGATCCAGACAAGGGTGCCCACTTTCACCGTTGCTATTCAGTATAGTTCTGAAAGTTAGTCAAAACCATTAGGCCAGAAAAAGAAATCAAAAGGATACAAATGGAAAGGAAGAAGTCAAATTATCCCAGTTTGCTGACAAGATCCTATTTAAGATTCCACTAAGAGACTATTGGAACTTGTAAGAGGGTTTGGTAAAGTTGCAGGATGTAAATTCAACTCACAAAAATCAATAGCCTTATTATATACAATGATATGGCTGAGAAAGAATTTGTAAGATGAGCCCCATTCACAGTAGCTATGAAAAATTTGAATATCTTATAATCAGTTTAATCAAGGATGTGAAAGACCTCTACAATGAAAATTAAAAACATTAGATAAAGTAATAGAGGGTGACACAAAACAATGGAAAAATCTTCCATGTTCATGACATTGAATTAATATCATCAAAAAGTCCATACTACCCAAAGCAATTTACAGATTCAATGTGATTCCAATCAAATTATGAAGGGCATTCTTCTCATATCTAGGAAAAAAATGCTGCTAAAATTCATATGAAATCACAAGAGACCTTGAAAAGCTAAAGCAATCTTAAACAACAAAAACAAATCTGGATGCATGACAATACTATATTTCAAGACATACTACAGAGCAGTTATAATCAAAACAGCTTGGTACTGTCACCAAAGTAGATGTGTAGACCAGTGAAGCAGATTTATTCCCCAGAAATCAATCTACACCCAACTAATCTTTGATAAATGAGCTAAATTCAGTACCAGGAGAAAGAAGAGTCTCTTCAACAAATATTGCTGGGAAAATTGGACTTATCCATGCAGAAGGATGAAACAATACCCCTACCTTACAATCTTAAACCATAATCCACTCAAAATTGATCAAGGACATAAATCTATGACCCAATACCATCAAATGACTAGAGAACTTTGGGAAAACTCTACAAGACACTGGCATAGGGAAACACCTTGTGGAAAAGACTTCAGAAGCAGAGGCAATAAAGGCAAACACAGACAAAAAGGATCACATCAAAATAAGAAGCTTCTGCAAAAGAAACACTCAACAAAAGTAAAGAGGCAAACAACAGAATGGAAGAGAATATTTGCAAACTATGAAACTGATAAAGCATTAATATCCAGGATCTATAAAGAGCTCAAGAGACTCAAGCATCAAAACAAGCAATTCAGTTAAGAAATGGGTAATGACATGACTAGGCATTTTTCAAAGTGTGAAATTCAGATGATGAAAAGATTCATGCAAAAATGGTCAGTATCATTAGCTATTATGGAAATGCAAATAAAAACCACAATGTTGTACCTCACCCCATCAGAATTGCTATCCAAAAGTCAAAAAACAATAAATCTTTGCAAGCATGTGGTGAAAAATACACCTTAATACATTTTTTTGGGAACATAAACTAGTACAACCACCATGGAAGACATTGTGGAGATTTCTCAGAAATCTGAAAATAGATCTATCATATCACCCAGTCATCCCAATCCTGGGAATTCACCCAAAGTAGATGAAATCAGAGTCTGAAAGAGTGATCTGTACCCTCAAATGGTAGCAATAACTGGAGCCAGGAACTTCCTCTGGGTCTCCCACCTGGGTACAGGGGCCCAAGGACTTAGGCCATCGTCTGTTGCTTTCCAAGGCACATTAGCAGGAAGCTGTATTGGAAGTGGAACATCCAGAACTTGAACCAGCATCCATTTGGGATGCCAGGGCTGCAGACAAGGGCTTTAACCTGCTATGCCACAGTACCAGCCCCATCCCCCCAGATCTTTCCAACAAGTAACCAAGATCACAAACAAATTTATAGATGGTATGTATAGTAAATTAAAATAGAAATGGTCAACTAGTATCTGTGGTTGATGAAAAATATCTATTGAAAGATTGCTATTTGTATAAATATGAACTGTATATTTCTGTTTGAATGACTTAATATATGTGTTTTCCAGTTTAGACTGGGAAAGGTAAATTTATGTAGATTATTAATATATAAATTTGTATCCTTGATCTAACAAAAATTATTAATATATAATATTTCTGCTTCAGATTCTTATGAAGAATCCAGTGTTTATATTACTATGTCTGTCCAAAGCATCAGAATCTTTAGTTCTTATTGGAGCCTCTGAATTTTTGCCTAGATATTTAGAAAATCAGTTTATATTAACACCCACTGTGGCAACTATAATTTCAGGTAGACTTTCCTTATTATTCCTATTTAAAAAAATTGTATAAGATTTTCATGTATATGAAATATTTCAAATAAGCAGAAAATACAAGGAATGACATACTTGTTGTTTGCCCAGATATAAAAAATATGATGGCACTTTGCTGTCATTGCAATGTTCTTTGACACATGAAATCTTGTAAGGATGTCTGTGCCTCTCTACGGACCATTCCTCTTCCTCCTAGGCATGGGCAATATTCTTTTGAAGTTACGATCATCCTTTTCATACAGATTCACACATTTTTAGTGCTCATGTGTTTTTCTATATACAAAATATTTCTTTTTTTTTTAACTTTTATTTAATGAATATACGTTTCCAAAGTACGAATAATGGATTACTATGGCTTCCCCCCCATACCGTCCCTCCCACCCACAACCCTCCCCTTTCCCACTCCCTCTCCCCTTCCATTCACATCAAGATTCATTTTTGATTATCTTAATATACAGAAGATCAGCTTAGTATACATTAAGTAAGGATTTCAACAGTTTGCTCCCACACAGAAACATAAAGTGAAAAATAATAGATGATTTTTTTTTAATGATGATGAAATCAGATCAGACCTATTGTCATGTTTAATCCCAGTGAGAGTCAAGTTGGGAGTTGATAGTTTCTTTTCTTTTCTTTTTTTTTTTTTTTTTTTTTTTTTTTTTTTTTACAGAGGATCAGTTTAGTATGCATTAAGTAAAGATTTCAACAGTTTGCACCCCCATAGAAACACAAAGTGAAATATATTATTTGAGTACTCGTTATAGCATTAAATCTCAATGCACAGCACATTAAGGACAGAGATCCTACATGAGGAGTAAGTGCACAGTGACTCCTGTTGTTGACTTTACCAATTGACACTCCTGTCTATGGCATCAGTAATCTCCCTAAATATTTCTAAAATCCATGAGTTGTCTTATACATACTCTCCTGTTTCTTTTGTCATTAAAATTATGTTGTTCAGATTTATATTGACATATTTAATAATTGTTAATAGTGTGATGGTATCCCAATTTAAGAAAAAAATCACTGTTTATCTACTATAATACTAATGGATATGAAGTCTATTTTCAAAGTTTCATTTGCTCAAAATATCCACTTTGATAACATCATTTTGACAGTCATCCATATTTCCATTGTTGTAAATTTTTATATAATAAAATAATTGATCATTTTAATTTGTTATCTTTTTAATTAATTTATTTTTCCACTCTACCTTCATATCTTCTATTGATTGACTCATGTTTTAATCACTTTTCCCCTTTGGAAATTTTATGTATTCACTAAGAGTTCACACCCTCACTATTAAGTATATTTTTATGTGTGGCCATGTTTAGTAGAGTTCACAAATTTTCTATATTTTCAAACAAATTGCTAAGTAATATTTTCTGTGCAGGCTATTGCAATTTTTGCTTTATTCTGATATGTAGTTTACCTACTTTGTTTCCTTATGCAATAGAATGCATTTTAATGCTCCCTCATGGTTCAAGAGTACTTTTATGCCCAGAATGAAATTTCTCATTCTTAGCTGTAATTTTTCAAACATCATTTTTTTGGGTATTCCTTCACTACTTTTTGCACAACTGCTGTAAACGTTTTATGGATGCCATTATTTTATTATAATTATCTTTTTAAGAGAAATGCTACTTTTTAAAAACATTTAAAAATTTTTCCAATGTATTTCAAAGATGCTACAGATCATTTCCATAGATACCGAACACCCCAGTTACCCTTTTACTAACACCTTTCTTTGGTACGGTAGAGTTGTTACAATTAATGAATCAGTACTAATACATGTTTACTAACTGAAAGTAATAGTTTATTCAGGTAGTCTCAATTTTTGTCTAATCTGTTTACAATTAAAAAAAACACACATCATATTTAGCTGTCTTTCTCCAGACGCTCCTTTGGGTGATGGTGGTTTCTCAATCTTGCTTTGTTTTGATGGTCTTATACTTGTAGTGCTAGTATTATATTTTGTAAGATTTTCCTCTAACAGAAATTTTATAACTTTTTCTCAATATTGGACTGGGTTTATGGGTTCTGGATGGAAGAGAACAGGGGTTGAGTGACATTTTACAACCTCATATAAAGGAGACATGTTAGAGTAGTCATTCTAGCTGTGTGGTTTTTTCCTGTTTTTTTTTTCTTTTTTTAACTCTTATTTAATAAGTATAAATTTCCAAAGTTCAGCTTTGGATTATAGCAGCTTCCCCCCCGCCATGACCTCCCTCCCTCCTGCAACAATCCCATCTCCCACTCCCTCTCTCCTATCCCATTCACATCAAGGTTCATTTTCAATTATCTTTATATACAGAAGATCAATTTAGTATATACTAAGTAAATATTTAAACAGTTTTCACCCTCACAGAAACACAGAGTATAAAGTACTGTTTGAGTACTAATTATACCGTTAATTCACATAGTACAACACGTTAAGGACAGAGATCCTAAATGGGGAGTAAGTGCACAGTGACTCCTGTTGTTGACTTAACAATTTGACACTCTTATTTCTGATGTCAGTAATCACCTGAGGCTCTTGTCATGAGTTGCCAAGGCTATGGAGGCCTTTTGAGTTCACCGACTCTGATTTTATTTAGACAAGGTCATAGTCAAAGTGGAAGCTCTCTCCTCCCTTCAGAGAAAGGTACCTCCTTCTTTGATGGCCTATTCTTTCCACTAGGATCTCACACACAGAGATCTTTCATTTAGGTCATTTTTTTTCCAGAGTGTCTTGGCTTTCCATGCCTATAATACTCTCATGGGCTTTTTAGCCAGATCTGAATGCCTTAAGGGCTGAGTCTGAGGCCACAGTGCTCTTCAGGACATCTGCCATTCTATGACTCCACTGTGTGTCCCGCTTCCCATGTTGGATTGTTATCTCCTTTTTTATTCTATCAGTTAGTATTAGCAGATACTAGTCTTGTTTATGTGATCCCTTTGACTCTTAGTCCTTTCATTATGATCAATTATGAACTTAAACTGATCACTTGGACTAGTGAGATGGCATTGGTACATGCCACCTTGTTGGGATTGAACTGGAATCCCCTGGCACATTTCTAACTCTACCATTAGGTATAAGTCCGATTGATCGTGTGCCGAACTGTACATCTCCTCCCTCTCTTGTTCCCACTCTTATATTTAACAGGAATCACTTTTCAGTTAAATTTAAACACCTAAGAATTATTGTGTGTTAATTACAGAGTTCAACCAATGGTATTAAGTAGAACAAAAATATACTAAAAGGGATAAAGTATTAAGTTGTTCATCAACAGTCAGGACAAGGGTTGATCAAGTCATTGGTTCTCAAGGTGTCCATTTCACTTCAACAGGTTTCCTTTTTGGTGCTCAGTTGTCACTGATCAGGGAGAACATATGATATTTATCACTTTGGGACTGGCTTATTTAACTCAGCCCTAATGTTTTCCAGATTCCTCCATTTTGTTGCAAAAGACCAGATTTGATTTTTTTTACTGCTGTATAGTATTCTACAGAGTACATATCCCATAATTTCTTTATCCAGTCTACTGATGATGGGCATTTGGGTTGGTTCCAGGTCTTAGCTATTGTGAATTGAGCTGCAATAAACATTAAGGTGCGGATAGCATTTTTATTTGCCAATTTAATTTCCTTTGGGTAAATTCCAAGGAGTGGGATGGCTGGGTCGAATGGTAGGGTTATATTCAGGTTTCTGAGGAATCTCCAGACTGACTTCCATAGTGGCTTGACCAGTTTGCATTCCCACCAACAGTGGGTTCGTGTCCCTTTTTCCCCACATCCTCGCCAGCATCTGTTGTTGGCAGATTTGTGTATGTGAGCCATTCTAACCGGGGTGAGGTGAAACCTCATTGTGGTTTTGATTCGCATTTCCCTGATTGCAAGTGATCCTGAACATTTTTTCATGTGTCTGTTGGCCATTTGGATTTCCTCTTTTGAAAAATGTCTATTGAGGTCCTTGGCCCATCTCTTAAGTGGGTTGTGTGTTTTGTTGTTGTGGAGTTTCTTGATCTCTTTGTAGATTTTGGTTATTAAACCTTTATCGGTTGCTAAGTTTACAAATATTTTTCCCATTCTGTTGGTTGCCTCTTCACTTACCTCACTGTTTCTTTTGAAGTACAGAAACTTCTCAATTTGATGTAATCCCAATTGTTAATTTTGGCTTTGACTGCCTGTGTCTTTTCCAAGAAGTCTTTGCCTGTGCCTATATATTGTAGGGTTTCTCCAATGTTCTCTAATAATTTGATGGTGTTAGGTCATAGATTTGTATCTTTAATCCATGTTGAGTGGATTTTTTGTGTAAGGTGTAAGACAGGGGTCTTGCTTCATGCTTCATCCAGTTTTCCCAGCACCATTTATTGAATACATTATCCTTGCTTCAGAAATTGGTTTTAGAACCTTGATCAAATGTAAGTTTGCTATAGATGTTTGGATTGATTTCTAGTGTTTCTATCCTGTTCCATTGATCTATCCATCTGTTTCTGTACCAGTACCATGCTGTTTTGATTACAGCTGCCCTGTAGTGTGTCCGGAAATCAGGTATTATGATGCTTCAGGCTTTGTTTTTGTTGTACAAGATTGCTTTAGCTATTCGTGGTCTCCAATGCCTCCATATGAATTTCAGCATCATTTTTTTCCAGATCTGAGAAGAATGTTTTTGGTATTTTGATTGGTATCTCATTGAATCTATAAATTGCTTTTGGGAGAATGGACATTTTGATGATATTGGTTCTTCCAATCCATGAGCATGGAAGATTTTTCCATTTTTTGGTATCCTCTTCTATTTCTTTCTTTAGGATTTTGTAATTCTCATCATAGAAATCTTTGACGTCCTTGGTTAAGTTTGTTCCAAGGTATTTGATTGTTTTTGTAGCTATTGTGAATGGGATTGATCTTAGAAGTTCTTTCTCAGCCGTGGCATTGCCTGTGTTTACCAATGTTGTTGATTTTTGTGCATTGATTTTATATCCTGCTATTTTGCCAAACTCTTCTATGAGTTCCAATAGTCTCTTAGTAGAGTTCTTTGGATCCCCTAAATAAAGAATCATATCCTCTGCAAAGAGGGATAGTTTGACTTCTTCCTTACCAATTTGTATCCCTTTAATTTTTTTTTCTTGCCTGATGGCTCTGGCTGACACTTCCATTATTATATTGAGTGGCAGCAGTGAGAGTGGGAATCCCTGTCTGGTACCAGATCTCAGTGGAAATGCTTCCAACTTTTCCCCATTCAATAGGATGCTGTCCGTTGGTTTTTCATAAATTGTTTTGATTGTACTGAGGAATGTTCCTTCCATACCCAGTTTGCTTAGAGTTTTCATCATGAAAGGGTGTTGTATTTTATCAAATGCTTTCTCTGCATCTATTGAGATAATCATACAGTTTTACTTCTGCATTTTGTTAATGTGGTGTATCACATTGATTGATTTGCGAACGTTGAATCATCCCTGCATACCAGGGATAAATCCCAATTGGTCTGGGTGGATGATCTTTCTGATGTGTTGTTGCATTATATTGGCCAGAATTTTATTGAGGATTTTTGCATCTATGTTCATCAGGGAAATTGGTCTATAATTCTCTTTCAGTGCTGCATCTTTTTCAGGTTATATGAATTAAGGTGATGCTGGCTTCATAGAAAGAATTTGTGAGGATTCCCTCTTTTTTATTGTTCTGAATAGTTTGAGAAATTGGAGTTAGTTCTTCTTTAAATGTCTAGTAGAATTCAGCAGTGAATCCATCTGGTCCTGGGCTTTTCTTTGTTGGGAGGGCCTTTCAATTTCTGTCTCAGTTATGGGTCTGTTTAGATTTTCTATGTCTTCATGGTTCAATTTAGGTAGGTTGCATGTATCCAGGAATATATCCATTTCTGATAGATTTCCCTGTTTGCTGGCATACAAGTCCTTGTAGTAATTTCTGATGATTCTTTTTATTTCTGTGGTGTCTGTTGTTACATTCCTTTTTACATCTCTGATTTTATTGATTTGTTTTTTTTAAACTTTTATTAGTAAATATGATTTTGCAAAGTGCAGTTTATGGATTACAATGGCTTTTCACCCCCTTAACTTCCCTCCCACCCGCACCCCTCCCATCCCCCGCTCCCTCTCCCATTCCATTCTTATCAAGATTCCTTTTCAATTATCTTTATATACAGAAGATCGATTTAGTATATATTAAGTAAAGATTTCAGCAGTTTGCACCCACACAGAACACAAAGTGTAAAACACTGTTTGAGTACTAGTTATAGCATTACTTCACATTGGACAACACATTAAGGACAGAGATCCCGCATGAGAAGTAAGTACACAGTGACTCCTTTTGTTGACTTAACAATTTGACACTCTTGTTTATGGCGTCAGTTATCTCCCCAGGCTCTAGTCATGAGTTTCCAAGGCTATGGAAGCCTCTTGAGTTCGCTGACTTCGATCTTATTTAGACAAGGTCACAAAGTAGAAGTTCTCTCCTCCCTTCAGAGAAAGGTACCTCCTTCTTTGATGGCTCGTTCTTTCCACTGGGATCTCACTCGCAGAGATCTTTCATTTAGGTTCTGTGTGTGTGTTTGTGTGTGTGTGTGTGTGTTTGCCACAGTGTCTTGGCTTTCCATGCCTAAAATACTCTCATGGGCTCTTCAGCCATATCCGAATGCCTTAAGAATGCTGTTTAGGACATCTGCCATTCTATGAGTCTGCTGTGTATCCGATTTCCCATGTTGGATCATTCTCTCCCTTTTTGATTCTATCAGTTAGTATTAGCAGACACTAGTCTTGTTTGTGTGATCCCTTTGACTCTTAGACCTATGAGTGTGATCAATTGTGAACTGAAATTGATCACTTGGACTAGTGAGATAGCATTGGTTGGATCTTCTCTCTTCTTTTTTTAGTTAGTTGGGCCAATGGTGTGTCAATTTTATTTTTTCAAAAAAGCAACTCTTCGTTTTGCTTATCTTTTGTAATTTTTTTGATTCAATTCTGTTGATTTCTTCTCTAATTTTAATTATTTCTCTTCTCCTACTGGTTTTGGGTCCAGTTTCCTACAATTTTTCTAGATCCTTGAGATGCATTGAAAGCTCATTTATTTGGCACCTTTCCAATTTCTTGGTGTACACACCTATTGCTATATACTTTCCTCTTAACTCTGCTTTTGCTGTATCCTATAAGTTTTGATATGCTGTGTTGTTATCCTCATTTACATCCAGTAAGTTTTTGATTTCTCTTTTGATTTCTTCTATGACCCAGTGTTCATTCAGGAGCATGTTGTTCAATCTCCATGTATTTGCATATGCTGTAGGGATTCCTGAGTTGCTAATTTCCAGCTTCATTCCACTGTGGTCTGGGAAGCTGCATGGTATGATTTCAATTTTTTGAATTTGCTGAGACTTGCTTTATGGCCTAGTATGTGGTCAATCCTAGAGAAGGTTCCATGTACTGCTGAGAAGAATGTGTATTCTTCAAGTGTAGGATGAAAAGTTCTATAGATATCTGTTGGATCCATTTGGGCTATAGTGTTGATTAAATCTGCTGTTTCCCTGTTGATCTTTTGTCCGGTTGATCTGTCTATTTCTGAAAGTGGAGTAATGAAGTCGCCCAATACTATTGTATTGGAGTCTAAGTCTCCCTTTAAGTCCCTTAACATATCTATAAATAAAATTTAACACTAAAACTGGTGTTTTAAAGGCTTTTGCTTCAAGCCTCGTTCCCTCTAGGCTCTTTATGCCAGTGTCTCAGGGTACTGCTATTTCGCCTCACCTCCCTTTCTAGTGCTGATACATAGACTCGGCAGCTGAGATCCCAAGCTGTGGGCACCTGTGCCCTCCACGTAGGTCCACCATGCCCTACTAATTCTGGAAGAGTTTCCTCTGCAGTTTTTCCCCTAACTCTTCCCTGAGACTACAGTATCTCCACTTTTATTTAACTATCTTTTCCCTGAGTATCAGTGAGCTCCCTCCCTATTCTGCCATCTTGGAGCCCTCCATGTCTAGCTGTGTTTTTTATTTGCGCTACCCTAATATACTGTTGGTGGGAAGGCAAATTGTTACAACCATTACAGAAAACAGTGTAGAGATTGCTCAGCCAAAAATACAACTACCGTACAACCCAGCTACATATAATTGGAGTGTTCCTGGGAATAGATCCAAAGGAAAAACAGAAATCAGCATATGAAAGAGATACCCCCACTTCCATGTTTATAACATTTTAATTCACAATATCAAATATATGGAATCAATCTAGATGTCCATCACCTAACATTTGGATAACAAAAGTATGATATAAATTTACAGGAAAGAATATTATTTAGCCTAAAAAGAATGAAAGCCTGCTATTTGCATCAAAATGAATAGAACTGGAGATCATTATGCTAAATAAAATAGGATAGATCAAGAAGGACAAATAGCACATTTTTTCCCTCTTATTTGTGTTATTTAATTAATATGTAGAGAAAGAGTAAAAATTGTGTGGATATCATGTCATTTGTTATATAATTCTAAATATTGCTTTGCTGAACCATCCCATGTACATGACAATTGCCTTTTCCCCTTCACATTATGCTCATTGTCATGAACCCCTCACCTTGTGATGTTAATATCTGTTTTCAAGAAAAATATTTCATGTTTCACTCTACCCCCAAAGAAGACATACTGTCCACATGACTGACTGACCACCTTTGAATTTGACCTTGATCCTCTGATCTTCTGTCTCATGATGTTTTAGCCAGACTTCTCCACAGTATTCACTTTCTTCTCATGATCATTTTGGTTATTCTTCTTTCTTCTTCTTTATTTTAGGTACGCACTGTGAATAACATAATTCACGAATTCATTCTCTCTTTTTAAAAAAAAAAGATTTTATTTATTTATTTGAGAGGTAGAATTACAGACAGAGAGAGGGAGAGACTGATAAAGGTCTTCCATTAGCTCTCTCACACTCCCACATAATGGCAATGGCCAAAGTTGGGCCGATTGGAAACCAGGAGCCAGGAACTTCTTCTGGGTCTCCCAGGTAGGTGCAGGGGCCCAAGCATTTGGGCCGTCTTCTATTGCTTTGCCAGGCCATAGCATAGAACTGGAACAGAAGAACAGCCAGGACTCAAATCAGCACCCCTATGGAATGCCAGCACCACAGGCAAAGACTTAACCCACTACACCACAGCCCCAGCTGGCTAATTCACTTTTAATTGTTTCTAGTCTTAAAATTATTGTGAAACTTGAGTTTTAATTTCAGTGACAGTATTTTTTTACAAAAAAATTGATTTATTGATTTATCTGAAAGTCAGAGTTGTAGCTGTGGGGGGAGAAAGAGAGAGAGAGAGAGAGAGAGAGAGAGAGAAAGAACGCGCTTCCAACCACTGTTCACTCCTCAAATGACCACAATAGCTGGGGCTGGGTCAGGCCAAGGCAAGGAGCCAGGAACTTCATCTGGGTGTCCCACGTAGGTAGCAGGGACCCAAGCACCAGGACCATCTGCTGTTTTCCCAGGCCATTAGCATGGAGCTGCATAGGACATGGAGCAGCTGGGACAGGATCATGATGCCAACATTGCAGGCAGTGGCTTTGCTAGATGCCACAACACTGGCCCCTCAGTGACTATATTTGTTTTGGTTTTAATATCCAGGTGTCTTATTTGTTCTTTTCTCATCTACCAGCCTTTCAGTAAATGTATTTTTTCTATTTTTAATATCTAGTTTCCTTATTTGTTCTTTCTTCTTTATGGGATACTTGATTTTAATGCTATGTATTTTTTGAGCATTATAAAATTGCTTATTTTGAGATCTTTGTCAAGTGTTTCTGTGACATAAATTTAAATGGGAGTTATTGGAATTGTTTTTGTTTGTTTTTAGTCTTATATTTCTCTTGCTGTAGTCCTCTGTAAATCTATCATTGTTATATTTTGGGGGAGGTAAGAGGGGATCCTGTCAATGTATGAATTCACTGTGCTGTCTTCATCTGCTTTTTGTCTTATTGGGTTTCCCCTCCCCCAACTCCTTTTTCTAATTCTTGTGCTTGACTCTTTCTGCTCTTTTATGCTTGAATATAAAGCCACATCCTAGAATGACCACTCTGGAGCTCCATTTTGTGGAGAACTTGCTCATATTTCAGTGTACTCATAGAACCAATGGCTGGGTTGTTTCAATATTTATTCACAAATCTGTGAATCTTGTGACTATCATCAATGCCTCTTGCAGTCAGCCAACAATCCAGGCAGCTTGTTAAGACAGCCCCCATCTTTTGTTTTGCTTGGAATAAGTTTCTGCTTTGTTTTAGACACCATTATTGAATAGGAGCAAAACTTCACTATCATTGCCTTAGAGTGCAACAGGTCTATGGCTTTGCCTTCATTCATAGGTTTGTATTTCTCTAGTTTATTGCTGTGGTATTTATCTTGCTTTTAAGTGTCCTTGTCTTTTAATTTAAATTGTAGTTTCCTATAGGTTTAGAGAAGAGGGTATTGAATTTTCTGTGCTGCCAGCTAATTATTTTGTAACTGTATTTCTCTCTCTCTCTTTTTTTTTAGGACTTATTTTACTTCCAGGTGGTGCCCTTGGCCAGCTTCTGGGAGGTGTCATTGTTTCCAAGTTAGAAATGTCCTGCAAAGCCCTGATGAGATTTGTGATGGTCACATCTGCTGTATCAGTAGTAACCCTTGTGGTTTTAATTTTTATACACTGTGATTCAGTGAAGTTTGCTGGAATCAATGAAGATTATGATGGGTAAATATAACCTTGTATATTATAATTTTACATCAGCACCCAATAATATATTCTTTAGTTAATTAATAATTATTATTCAATAACCCTTATGTTTTAATATCATTCTTGGAGTTACTGGTATTTGAAAGATATATGAAATATAGTTTCACCTTTCATATTAAGGGTTATTTTGCTTGGCTGAGGGCAGGCACAGCCCTGAGCTGGTGCAACTGTTATGTATATCCAAAATGGCGCCTGCTCTATTGTTTCACACGCCTTTGTGAGGTGAGTGGAGAGAAAGAATCATGTCTATACCATCCTTTTTTTTTTTTTTTTTTCCTCCTCTAGGTAGGCTGGTGTACTTTCCTCCACAGGGGCTTCAAGCCTCGTTCCCTCTAGGCTCTTTCTGCCGCTTTTCTGCCAGTGTCTCAGGCTACTGTGGTTTCACCTCACCTCCCTTTCCAGCACTGGTACGGAGGAAACTCTCGACAGTTGGGCTCCCGAGCCATGGGCACCCGAGTCCTCCACATCGATCCACCATGTCCCTCTAATTCTAAAAGATTTTCCTCTGCAGTTTTTTTTCCCTAACTCTTCCCTGAGACTGCACTATCTCTACTTTTATTAAACTATATTTTCCTGGATTATTAGTGAGCTCTCTCCCTATTCTGCTATGTTGGAACTGCTCATAAACTGCTAATTTCTTTAGGACACTTTCCTCACAAATTTTTCCTAAACCATCAGTGATTTTATTATATTTGATCCAAGCATAACTATAAATGTAGTATAGTGTTTTTTTCTTGCTTCAGTTTAAACAGAATTTATGTTATTCTGATAGGAGTTTTTTTTTTTCACAATGATGTCATATATTTCTTATATATGATGATGTCATATATTTCTTAAAACTAGATCTTGTTCACACATGCTATAATAAATTCGAGTCAGCTTGAATTTATTTTGGAGCAAAGTTTTTGAAATGCATGTATAGTTTGTTTTTTAAAAAGATTTATTTATTTATTTGAAAGTCAGAGTTACACAGAGAGAGAAAGAGATGCAGGGAGAGACAGAGGTCTTCCATCCTCTGGTTCACTCTCCAATTGCCTGTAACTGCCAAGGCTGTGCAGATCTGAAACCAGGAGCTAGAATCCACCAGATCTCCACTCGAGTGCAGGGGCCCAAGCATTTGGAAAATCTTCCACTGCTTTCCCAGATCATAGCAGGGAGCTGGATTGGAAGTGGAGCAGCCAGGACTTGAACTGGCGCCCATTTGATATGCCAGCACTTCAGGCGGCGACCTTACCTGCTATTCCACAGCACTGGCCCCAACATGCATAATTTCTTTCTTAATTTCATAATTATGTTTCTATGAAACATAGAAATGGCCCATAAACATTTTGAAGACTCCCTCATATTAAAAAGAAATTAGATTATAATCAAATCAGACTTATCACAGAAATGAAAACTTGGATTAATATTTAAAAATAAACTGATTCATTACTCCATATTCACTACACCAACTAAAAGAATATTCACTACACCAACTAAAAGAAAAAATCTTATTAAAATCTGCAAAGATATGAAAGATAAAAAAATACTACTAAATAAAATGTTACTTCCGTTCTAATAAACCAAGAACCTAGGGATGGAAAGGAAGTACGTCAACTTGATAAGTGAATGTATGAGAATTTGCAGCTCACATTATACTCGATTTTTATGGACTAAATATTTGCATGCCCCCAACAGCTATACGTTGAAGCCCTCACCTCCAATGTGATTATATTTGGATGTGGAGCCTTTAGGACATAAATAGGTTTAGATGTGGCTGTGAGGCTGGAATCAGTGTACTTCGAAGGAGAGGGAGAGATCCGTGCTTTACCTCCCTCCTTCATGTGACAACACACTGGAAAAACACCCTCAACTGATATGGAATCTGCCCTGACAGCACTTTGGTCTTGGACTTCACAATATCCAGAACTGTCAGAGATAAATGTCTGCCTTATAAGTTACCTACTAGCTGATGTTTTGTTACAGCAGTTCCAGTACACAAAGACAATGATGAAACACAGTGAATGATCCAGGAACAAAAGATATCTGCTTTACATATGTCTACTTTAATATTCTAATTGAGATTCCAGCTATTTCAATAATATAAGGAAAACAAAAAAAAAGGTATCCAGATAGGAGAAGTAAAAGTGTCTATTTGAAGACAGCAGGCCTGTGTATGTAGAATATGAAAATAAATACCAGAACTAATAAAATGAGATTGGTAAGGTTGCTGGATATGAGATCAATGTACAATAATCTATGGTACTTTATGTAATACCTGTAAACAAGCAGAAATTAATATGAAAAACAGGGCCAACAACAATGGCATGAAGAAAAATTGTTGTAGAAATCAAAGTCAATAATAAAATATCTAAAGTATTTTTGTATACTATACACAAACATCTGGGAATTATTCATAAATAAAAATATGGGCCTGCGCCGCGGCTCACTAGGCTAATCCTCCGCCTAGCGGCGCCGGCACACCGGGTTCTAGTCCCGGTCGGGGCGCCGGATTCTGTCCCGGTTGCCCCTCTTCCAGGCCAGCCCTCTGCTGTGGCCAGGGAGTGCAGTGGAGGATGGCCCAGGTGCTTGGGCCCTGCACCCCATGGGAGACCAGGAAAAGCACCTGGCTCCTGGCTCCTGCCATCGGATCAGCGCGGTGCGCCGGCCGCAACGCGCCGGCCGTGGTGGCCATTGGAGGGTGAACCAATGGCAAAGGAAGACCTTTCTCTCTGTCTCTCTCTCTCACTGTCCACTCTGCCTGTCAAAAAAAAAAATATTGTTAACAACTGAGATTAAAAACTTAAAGATAAATCTAAAAAAGATATGAATGACCTGTATCTATATAGTAATTATTGAAAAATTAGTGGGTAAAATTAAAGATCTAAATTTAAAATGAAAAGATATTCCATGTTCATGAACTGGAAGATGTGAATTCCATTCAAACTGATGCATGTTTTTAATCAACTAGCAATAAAATTTCAGCCATATTTCATGCTTAGATATTAGCAATATAAAACTCATATGTAAATTTATACAGATATGTAAGGGATCTAGAAAAGCCAAAGATAATTGTTAAAAACAACAAAAGAGAAGGGCTAACACTGTTTGATTTCAAGACTGATTAGTTTTGTGTCTTAAATATCACAACAAATACCTGATAAAGAAAGAAATAAATTGAAAAACTATAGATTTCATCAAAAATTATGCCTCTGATCTTTGAAAGACCCCTGTTTACACAGGGTAGACTACTCTAATATTTGAAATTTCTATATTTAGCTTCCAGATTATATAAAGTACATTCAGTGTTTAACAATAAGAAAACAAACAAGCAAATGAAATGAAGCCAAACAATTGAACCAATATTTAGGCGAACAATATGTAAATATGAAAAATAAACATATGGAAAGGTGGTCAATATCATTAGTCTCTAAGTAAACACAACAGTAAAAATTACAATATGCCCTAGTAAGAATGTCTAAAGTAAACTGCAGACAATATGAAGTGTTGGTGAGAAATAGGGGAGAACAACTGAAACTGTTATATACTGCAGGTGAAGACATAAAGCATTACAACCTCTTTAACAAATTCTTGAACACAGAGACTTAATAATATTTACTTATGAGGAAATAGAATACCTAAATTGTCCAATAACAAGAAGCACATTTGAATCTGTAATCAAAAAAATTTTATTAGAGAAAAGCCCAAGACCATATGGCTTCACTCAAACTTTTAAAAGAAGAAATAACAACTGTGCTTCTTAAATTATTTCAAGGGGTCAGAGCCATGGCTTAGTGCACCACCTGCAGTGCCAGCATCCCATATGGGTACCGGTTTGAGACCTGGTTGCTCCATTTCAGACACTGCTCTCTGCTATGGACTGAGAAAGCAGTAGAAGAAGGCCCAACTGCTTGGGCCAACTGCCCTGCACCCACACGGGAGACCCAGAAGAAGCTCCAAGCTCCTGACTTCGGATAGGCTCAGCTCCGGCAATTGCAGCTATTTGGGGAATTTGCAGTGAATGGAAGACCTCTCTGTCTCTGTCTCTCTGTCTCTCTCTCTCTGCCTCTGACTGTCTGTAACTCTGCCTTTCAAATAAATAAATAAATCTATAAAAAATCTATTTTAAAAAATGAGGAGGGAACTCCTTTGAATTAATTATATGAAGTCAGCATTACCTTGATACAAGAACCAGACAAGGACACACAAAAAAAGAAAGCTGCATGTTAGTATACTTGATTAACATGGATGCAAAAATTATTTCAAAAAATACTAGCAAATATAATCTAACAGCACTTTTAAAGAATCATTCACCATGTTCATGCATTTGTCCCAGGAATGCAAGGATGGTTCAATAAACACAGATCAATAAATGTGATACACCAATGGTGAGAATGAAGGACAGAAAGCATGTCATCATCCTATTAGATGCAGAAAGGGTATTTGACAAAACTCATCCCTTCATGATAAAAATTCTGAGCAAATTATAATGAAGACTTTTGTATAACAAGTCAACAGCCAATATTGTATTGAATGGGGGAAAGCTGATGGATTTGTCCATAAGACTTGGAGGAAGAAAAGGATTCCCACTTTCAGAACTTTTATTCAACATTGTCCAGAGGTCCTAGCTAGAACAATTAAACAAGAGAAAGAAATAAAGAGCATTTAAATTGGAAAGGAGGAACTCAAATGGTCACTGTTATGATCATATATAGAGAGAAAAGCCCAGAGACTCTTATCAAATGGTGTTAGAACTAATAAGCAAGCAAAGTTTCAGAACACAAAGTCAGTATACAAAAATCAGTAACATTGTTATACAGCAATAGTGAATTATCTGAAACAGAAATCAAGAAAGCAATCCAACTTCCAATAGCTACAAAAAATACATGGGAACATGTTTAACTAATGTGGTGAAAGATCTGCACAACAAAAACTATAAATCACTGATAAAGGGAATGAAAAGATATTTCATGTTGACAGATTTGAAGAATCAACATTGTTAAAATGTGCATAATACTCAAAGCAATTTACAGATTTATTGTAATCCTTATTAAAATTTCAGATTTTTCCCCCAGAAGATGAAGAAAAACATTACTAAAAAATTTTGGAACAAAAATAGGCCCAGAGTGGACAGAGCAATCGTGAGCAAAAAGAACAAAGCAAGAGACATTTACACTACTTGATTTCAATGCCATATTGAAAGTAGTCGTGTGAAAGAATTCATGGAAAGCATGCACACTCCATTATTCCATTTTGTGAAATGTTAGGAAGTTAAAACCAATGAATAGCTACAGAAAGTAGATCAAGGAATGCCAGAGGGAATTGCACACAGGGACAAAGAAACTTTTCAGAGTGATGGTTATATTCACTAGCATCATCGTGGTGATAAGTTCATGTGTCAAAAAGATTCAAGTTGTACATTCTAACTCTGCACTTTTTGTATGTAAGTTATACCCCAGTAAAGCTGTTAAGAAAGAACGTTCGTTCTTAGAAGAAAGAGTCTTTCTTAGAAGAAAGATGTTAAGAAGAACTTATTTTGACAGGTGTATTTTATGAATCTGATAGATACATTGATATATAAGTTAATAATTATGAAACAATGGCATTATAATTATTTTTCATGTTGTTTTTGCAGAACAGGGCAGATGGTAAACCTCACAGCTCCTTGCAACAAGCACTGTAGATGCTCAACTGCACTTTATTCTTCTGTATGTGGAAGAGATAATGTGGAATATTTTTCTCCCTGCTTTGCTGGCTGCAGATTTTCTAAATATTCACAGGAAAAAAAACAGGTGATTTTATTTTCTTTTCCTTCTTCCTCTCCAGTAAGGTGTTCAGTTTATAGATGTTGGTTATATTTTATTCCTAACTCTATAAAAACTTTTTTAATTAAAAAATTAAAGCAAAATTTGTTTTGTTTCCATAATACAAGGGTCTGTGGGGATTGGGAGTGGGGGAAATAACTCCTCTGTTAACACGTAGCTCCATGTGTTACATCACCCGTTTTGTAGCCGTGAAGCAGTGGCTATTTATCATCTGCCTCTCATCAAAACAATGTTGAAAGAAACATTGACACTGACATTGTCTTCACTTTAATGTAGTTCTTTTTTTTTCTATGCTCTCTGTCAGCAGCATCCAATTCCTCAAAACCTTAAAATACAGAATTTTCCATAGTAAGAGTTTGAGCAATACTGTGCTTTACACCAGTTTATGTTTTTCTGTAAAGTATTCAGAATTTTTGCTGTGTATCTTCTTGTTTCCCTCCCTTCCCCCTTCATGTTAAGTCAGATCAGGGGATCAGTCACTTTATGGCTTACTAGAGTATGCCACACATAGACGGCCTTTATGAAGCACATCATCCATGACAGCTAAGTTGGAGATAAGGAAGAGTCGCATGGCGGGAATGACCTGAAACCGAATGTATGCTTTCCTTGTTTGTCTTTTGGTTTTGACATAAATTGCAGCAGTTTTAAAATCTGCCCCCTCCCCAGTTTGCTCTTCTCTTGAGGCTGTTACCATCATAATCCCTTATTTACTTGGGCCTTCTCATTTTTGTCATGAAAAGCAGCTGACCACTCCTTTATTGGTTTGGGTCTGGGTTAATTATTTTTATATCCAAAGGTGCACAGATAAGTTTTTAACTGAGTGATGGAATATCTACTTCAGCTTTTACCTTCTAAGTAGTACTTTTTTTTTTATCTTCTAAGTAGTAGCTTTTACCTTCTAAGTAGTAAGAAGTGTGGACCCAGGCTTTAAAAATACCATTTCTCTTTTCCTTCTCTAGGTAATCTTTGTGAATGGGTAAGAGCAACAAAGTAACATACTTCCTGATTCATAGGTGTTATTCCACCTTCCCTAATTAATGATAAAGTCACTTGTCACCCATATGTGACTGTCTGTGATACAATAATGCCTTCAGATTTTCACTGGGCATTAAGCTAAAAAAGTTATAAATCCTTTAAAGATCTTTCTTCATAAGTGTTACATGTTAAAAGTAACGTTTAGGACTTCAAAATATGGTACTCTGTAGAGTTTTAAATGTAGGAGGAAAGCACAACGAATTCCAGTGACTCAATTACTCATCTTCAATAATTAATTAACTTATGAAAAATTTGCTTTATGTAGATTCCCACTTATTTACTTTCCTCCATTTTATTTTGAAATAAGTAAATGCATAAAAAAAAACCACTTTCACCAGCGTGTACAGAAGAACTCCTTGAACCTGATGTTTTGGTACCATGAGATATTTGAGAGCAAAGCAGGCCATCTACTGTATAATTTCAATCCCTCTTTTCTTTCCTGGAGACTTCCTGTCAGGGACATTCTATTTCTTGGAACTCTTCATAACTTTATTATATTCCTCTAAGGAATAGTTGATTCATCATGAGTACATTGGAAATTAACCACTCAAATTATATGGTAACTAATATGCTATATGCTAGCTAATAGAAATTGAAGGAAGAAGGAAATATTTTTTGAAGAAAATATTTTCTCTACAAAAATTGAAATAATAAAATAATTTTTCCTAATAATGCTTGAAAGAGGAATACAACAGATTTGTCAGAAATTACCCAACAGGGCAATTAGCTGTCATGGCAACAATGGTTCTGTAGGACATCTGACCATAGCAGACACTCTGATTAGTAAAATTTGATTTGGGCTGTAAAAACAAATAAGGTCCTTGTTTCCTTGTGGCTGTCTGCTGGGGACTAGTTTTATAAATACAGGCTACCCATATGTGTTTTTAGCTTCTACATGTCTCTTTTCAATTTCAAGCCTACACAATCTCCCTTGTGTCAGATGTTTGAAACTCTGACTTCAGGAAGATCTCAGTATATTTGGAGGCTCACCCAACTAGGTGAAAATTACCCCAAATATTCCCTTTTCTTAAAAGTGATTTTTGCTATGGTAGCATTCATCAGTTCACTGTCCTTGGAAATATGCAGGCTATATACAACAGAGGGAGGGCATCTTGGATGGATGGAGTCTTAGAACTGTGCCTGATACTGACTGAAGACAGACTTTTGCACTCTCTCCTATATCTTTTCAGAATTTTCTCTGTTTTCCATCTCCCACTTTTGTTTGTTAAATAGAGCATGAGCCTGTCTCTCAGTCTCTAACCCTCAATTCTGCATTCTCTACTGTGCCGTTAAACACACTTGCTGAGGTTCTTATTTCATTTGTAATTTTCAGAATTGAATTCATTATAATTTCAGCTGAGCGGTTTTCTCTCCATTTCCTGGAAGGTATTAACCAAAGCTGCCTTAACATTCTTGCTGCAAACCCCAGTCTCTATGTTACCTCCAACTCTACTTTTATTATTGTATTTCTTTTAATTTTAAGCAATTTTTGTTGTCACTTTGCATGACTTGTAATGTATTAAATTATGAGCACTGCGTATGAGAAAGATCTTATACTGTAATTGCATAGTTACCCATTTCTCACCTGATGTTTGCTCTATCTATATTGAGGTTCTGTTCTGTGTACACACTGATAACTGTTTCACCTTCTTGATGTGTGGTTCCTTGTATTTTTACAGAATGTCCTTTTCCATCTCTGGAAATAATATTCTTTGTCTTCAAGACTATTTTATAGGATATTATACAGTTACTCTAGCTTTCTTCTTCTGATTATTTCCATAGTATATCTTAATTCTAAACTCATATTTTCCATCTATTGGTGTCTTTGTATTCAAAGAGTCTCCCATAGCCACCGTATAACATAGTTTGTTATTTATGCAATTATGTTACTCTGTCTTTTGGGTTTTCAGACTATTAATATTTAATGTAATTGTTGATATGGCAGGATTTATATCTACTTTCCTGTTTTATGCTAGAACTAAATATATTTACCATTTCATTTCAATGTCATTTTGTTTATATTACTCTGAAATTTTAAAGAACTGGTGGTTCAAGGACTAGTCATATTATGCCCATTTTACTTCTACATGATTGTTATTTTCAGAAGTCATGAATTGTCAGGAAATTTCTTATCCCTATATGGATATGCTATGTATCTCCTTGATTGATTTCAACTTCCTCTTATCCATATCACCCTAACTCTTCTACTGTGTCCTCTGGAAGTCACAAGTATCAGCAAAATCACCATATTTTCAACCTCTTTTCTATCCTCGCCCCTTTACCTTTGGACTCTGATTCATGCTTTGTCCTGGAAAACGCTTCCCTTTTCACTGCTACTTAAATAGAAGCTGGCTATATTCTCTCCCATTTGCCACCTTCCTCTGTGTCACAGTAGAGGTTAGCATCCGCCTTGTTCCTCACTACTCCCTTTAAAACATGTTCTCCCTCCCTTCTCCCAAGCATCAGTCACTGAAACATCACACCAGTTGTTCCTTCTACTAGTCTTCTTGTTACTGTCATTTTCAGATTCAGTGTGCTTCCTCTCATTCCATGAAGACTTCAGGCCCTCATTCATTGTTCACCTATTCAATAAAATCCTTAGTGATTTTGAAATTCATCTTGAGAGTCTAATCCTCTGTCCCTCTAATTGCTGGATTTATTCTTTCCCAAGCATTAGTGTGCATCCTACCTAATCTGCATCTTCATCTGGTCAGCATGTAGGCTTTTTCTTGTCAATAATCTTACTCGTTCTCTGATCTCAATTTCAATTAACCTGCTATTGAACCACGGCTTCCTTCTTCTTATTTATTTATTTCTGACAGGCAGAGTGGACAGTGAGAGAGAGACAGAGAAAAAGGTCTTCCTTTTCCGTTGGTTCACCCTCCAATGGCCACCGTGGCCGGCGCGCCTCCTGGTCTCCCATGCAGGTGCAGGGCCCAGGGACTTGGGACATCCTCCACTGCCTTCCCAGGCCATAGCAGAGAGCTGGACAGGAAGAGGAGCAACCAGGACAGAACCGGTGCCCCGACCAGGACTAGAACCCGGTGTGCCGGCTCCACAGGCAGAGGATTAGCTTATTGAGCTGTGGCGCCGGCCAAACCACGGACAGCTCATTCAGCTCCTCAGTTCTTTAACCCTTCCACAGCTTCATATCTACTTGATAAATCTTCATATTTCCACTTCTCCCTTTAGTTACCCTGGATTCTGGGCCTGAAATCATCTGCTGAGCTGGGTATCATTTGTCTGACCTCCAGATGCACTTTTTCATCCTTTCTACCCCTTTCATTGTCCTCGTAGAATGAATGATAGGATGAGGACTTCTTTGCCTTCTGAATTCTGATTGGATGACAAGAATGAGTCCTCACTGGTATTCAGAAATACAGAAACGGAGGAGTGAATTCACGGTGTTTTACTTCTTAACTGCTTCGCAAGTTTGGCTGAAGGTCTTAGTCTCTCGGGGAGGTCCTCCCCATATGACTTTCTGTTGCTGATAACTACTCCCAGTCTAGGACCCCTTCATAAATCCTTTCAAATCTACTTTCAGAATAAATGGTAAAACTGACCATCTTCATTATTTTTTTCATATGTTCTTTGGTACCCAGCTCTGTTGTCTTGCACATTTAATTGCTTTTTAATTGTTTTCTCTGCCTTTATCCTTCACTTTGTAGTCCAGTAGCTTACAAAGCAGCCTGGGCCATCTCTTAATATATAAGTCATTTACACTTACATCCTTCCAATGGCTTCTCATCGCTAAGAATAAAATCCAAGATTCTTGAATTGATTTGATTGTTATCAATCGAGGTCTGTATAATTTACATTTCCTCTACCATCTTGAATATATTTCCTCTTAGTTTCCTTCATGTTCATTGCACTCCAGGCCATGCCATTCTGAAAGACATTTCTTCTAGATAGCCATGTGACTCACTTCTTTAATATATTCAGATCATGGCTCAAGTACAACTTAATCATCCAGACAATTCCTGAATGTGCTAACAACCAATATTGCCTTTACTTTTCCCCTGCTTTGTTTTATTTCTCCATAGTACTTGCATGGGTATGTTGCATTATGTTATTTGATTTCTTTTTTAATTGCTAGTCTCCCTTTACAAAGAGTTTTCTATATGCATCAGTGCTGTCTCTTATATAATTTACTATGTTTTTTCAATATCTAGAATGATGTTTGCCACATAAGTGGTCAATAAGTTTGGTGGAATAAATCAGTTGCAACTGAGACGTTTGGGTATTTCTATTATTCAACATTTGCAGCTATCCCATAGCAACTTCCTCAACCCAACTGGCATATTGAATTTCTCAGGTTGAAGCCATTTTCTATTCCTCTTATTCCTTGACTTGCCATCTAGTTCTGTGTTTCTGTTGTTACTACTGATATTCTTCCTCCCCTTCCTTCTTGTCTTTGTCCCCCTCCTTTTCTGAAATTTAGAATTATTTCAATAGATTAACATATTAATAATTACTGAATCTCCAAACTATGCTTAGTCTTCTCCAAATAAATCCCTGGCTTGTCTCCCCTGAATTATCAGCCTTGAAACAGTAACTACAAATTTTCATGGCTTCTGTATGAAGGACCACATTATAACTTTCATTGGTACTATATTCTGTTGCCTTTGTGTTACTCTTTCTTCTTAAAAAAAGTAATTCTAAACAATAAATGGCATTGTTCAGAAGTGCATTGTATAAAAAGAAATATGATTTAGGCTAGATTTATGATTAGATACTCATTATCTTTGATTGCTTTTGACACTTAAAATATTTGTATGTGTCCCTGAAAGTACTGCCAGCCCCAAGAGCTATGTCTTCTGCAACAGTATGACATGTAAAATAAAATCTTATCTTTTTAGCATAGTCTCAAACCCATCATATTCAGTTAACTGTCCAGATTTTGTCACAGTTGAAATTAATTTTATTCATTACACTCTTCTTAGAAGTTCAAAATTTATATAGTTGTTCAATAATTATTTATGAAAGTGAATACATGGCTCACTAGGCTAATCCTCTGCCTTACGGCGCCGGCACACCAGGTTCTAGTCCCGGTCGGGGCGCCGGATTCTGTCCTGGTTGCCCCTCTTCCAGGCCAGCCCTCTGCTGTGGCCAGGGAGTGCAGTGGAGGATGGCCCAAGTGCTTGGGCCCTGCACCCCATGGGAGACCAGGATAAGTACCTGGCTCCTGCCATCGGATCAGCGCAGTGCGCCAGCCGCAGTGCGCCGGCCGTGGCAGCCATTGGAGGGTGAACCAACGGCAAAAGGAAGACCTTTCTCTCTGTCTCTCATCTCTCTCTCTCACTGTCCACTCTGCCTGTCAAAAAAAAAAAAAAGTGAATATAAATCTTTCAGGAAAATTTGTGAAATCAACAGAACTTTTCCTAAGTACCTATTTATACACCCACCTCCCCCACACTACCCCCACACAAACACAAAACACCAAAAATAATGATTCTAGGTAAGGTAAAATACCTTGGATTATATCATTAATATTTAATTCCTAAATAGTGAAAGGGGGATTTAATGTAAGGAAATACATTAATGAAATTGTCTGGATCACTCTGTAGTTACTGATTTAATTTTTATTTTGTGACAATAAAAGTTTTTGTCTAATGACTATACTTCTGAAACATTGTTTCCTGTCTTCAATTCTCATAGACATACTACAATTGTTCTTGCATTCATAAGGGATTAACAGGCCCAGATCAGGATGGGGATATTGTTGATGCCAGACTTGGGAAATGTGATGCAAACTGCCATAAATTACCTTTGTTCATTGCATTGTTGCTTTCTTCAATTATATTTTCTGGGTTTTCTGGTATACCAGGAACCCTGTGCATCTTCCGGTATGTATAAATTATACATAATCATTATGCTTTTAATACATAAGAAAATAATTTTAGGAATATTTTAGAATATTCAGAGGTAAAAATTACTACACACGTATGTATATAGTTTTTGCTCTTTGAACTTTATGTAAATAGTTTCATAAAGTGTGTAGACATCACATTTAGTTTTGGTTATTTAAGCCAATTTACCATACATGGGAAATTCAAATATGTGGGAAATTTTTACATATCAAAATCATGCATATGTTTAATATTCTCTTTCAGCTAACTTATTTGTCTAAAAGATTTAGACATCATATTCTGTTTAACCTAAAACTAAATGGATTTACTTAATTTGACACACAAAATATTTATAAACATAGAAAATTTAATTATACAGGTATAATTATTGGTTGATTCATTAACTTTAGCTATTTATTGACTATTTACTTCTAAATATCCTATTTGAATAGGAGTAAAGGAAATGTCTTAACAAGTAAGCCACCAGGATCATGTGGCTACTAAGCAAGTTAGACGTAGCTAGTGGAGGAAGAACTGAATTTTAATTAACAGCATGCCTATTAATCAACCTTTACTCATACACTCTCATCTTCCCTCCCCGGCCTATGGCAACCATCACTGCATTTTTAGCTTCTATGAGATCACCTTTTTGAAAGGCTCCACATGAGTTAGATTATGTGATAATCATCTTTTTGTGTTTGGCATATTTCACTTAACATTTGAGCATCCAGTTCCATCCATGTTGTTGCAAGTGGCAAGTTTCACGGTTGAGTAGTATTCAGTTGCGTGTATATACCACATTTGCTTTGTATGTTCATCCATGAATGGAAACTTGTTACATTTCTTGATCTTTGTGAGTGAGGTACAATAAAGATGGCAGTGAGTGTAGACATCTCGTTTACAGACTAATTCCGCTTCTGTTAGATATGCACCTAGTAGTGAGAATCCTGGATCATACGATAGTTTTAGTTTTAATGTTTTGAGTAACCTCCACACTGTTATAAGCAGTGTCTGTACTAATCTACACTCCTGCCAACAATGTACAGGGGCTCCCTTTTCTCCACACCCTCACCAACACTTGATATATTTTTAAAAATTACTTTATGGAATTGTAGTGTTTTGTTTCTTAAAAGGTGACACTACTTTTGAAGTTTTTACTTAAAAAAAGGATTTACAACTGCATGCAACCTCTGGCAGCTCTCTGTCTCACATTACTGAATCATATCCCATCTGTGGTACAATTATTTGTGTTCAGTTTTCATCTCTGGTCAACACTGAGTAACGGTAACCTACTGCAGTCTGTCCACCACCCTGATTTCCAAAAATTGTGGAAATTCCAGCAGTCTGTGCATGTGTGCTAGGACCTTTGCAAAGCTGTCAAACAAAGTAACATTTGATATAACTTGTCCTTTTGATAATAGCAAATCTAACTGGAGTGAGGTGTTACTGCAATTTTCATTTGCACTTCCCTTGTGAAGAGATGCTGAGCATTTTTCATGTAGCTGTTGGCCATTTGTATGTCTTCTTTTGAGAAATGTCTGCCCGTTTTAAATTGAATTATGTACACATGTGTGCAAATGGACAGCATATACACACATATCTGCTATTTAGTTGCTTGAATTCCTTATAAATTCTGTGTATTAACAGATGTAAAACTTGCAGATATTCTGCAATTTTTGGTTGTTTTTCACTGTATTGATTACTTCTTTGTTGTGCAAAAGCTTAGTTTGATGAAAGTCCATTGGTCTATTTTGGCTTTTGTTTCCTGCACTGTTGGGGGAATAATCCTTGCCCATTAATGTCCTGAAGTGTTTCCCTTATGATTTTTTTCCTAGTAGTTTCAAAGTCCCTGTCCTTACATTCAAGTCTTTAAACCATTCTGAACTGATTTTTGTTCATAGTGTGTGTGTTGGTGGGGAAGGGTGTTTAGTTTTACCTTTATGCTTGTGGGTATCCAATTTTCCCAGCGTCATTGATTCAAAAGACTATTGTTGTTCTTAACTTTGTCTAAGATCCGTTAGTCGGCTCGAAATGTGTGAATTTACTTCTGGGGTTTTATACTGTTCATCAATCTGTGGACCTGTTTTTATGACAATACTATATTGTTTTAATATACTCTATATTGTTTTAACTACTGTAGTTTTGTGACATATTTAAAGCTAGGTTTTTTTTTTTCTTTCTTTCTTTCTTTTTTTTTTTTTTTTTGACAGGCAGAGTGGACAGTGAGAGAGAGAGACGAGAGACAGAGAGAAAGGTCTTCCTTTGCTGTTGGTTTACCCTCCAATGGCCACCGCGGCCGGCGCGCTGCGGCCGGTGCACTACGCTGATCCGAAGGCAGGAGCCATCTCCCATGGGGTGCAGGGCACAAGCACTTGGGCCATCCTCCACTGCACTCCCAGGCCATAGCAGAGAGCTGACCTGGAAGAGGGGCAACCGGGACAGAATCCGGCGCCCCGACCGGGACTAGAACCCGGTGTGCCAGCGCCGCTAGGTGGAGGATTAGCCTGTTGAGCCGCGGAGCTGGCCCTAAAGCTAGGTTTTATAATGCCTCCTTGCTTTGTTCTTTTTCTTAAAATTGGTTTGGCTATCATGATCTTTTGAGGTTCCATTCAAATGTTAGAGGTAATTTTTCTAGTTCTGTGAAAAATGTCATTGAAATTTGATAGAAGTTGCATTGAATCTTTAAATCAATGTGACTAGTATGCAATTTTAATGATATTGATTCTTCAAATCCATGGACACAGATGTTTTTCCACTTCTTTGTGTCCTCTTCAACTTCCTTCGTCAGTGATTTAGTTTCACTGTAGAAAATGTTCACCATTTGAGTGAAGTTTATTCCCATTTTTTTGTAAAAGTTAGAAATAATATTGTTTTCTTGATTTCTTATGCATTTCTTATGATTTCTTAACTGCTACTTATATTTGAATGTTGACTTTGTATCCTGAAACTTTGTTCAATTAGTTTATTAGTTCTAATAGCATTTTGATGAGGTCTTTGGGTTTCACTCTATATCAGATCTTGTCATCTAAAATCAGTGACAATTTGACTTATTCCTTTCCAATCTGGATGTCTTTTTTTTCTTTGCCTTGCTAATTGCTCTGGTTAGGACTTCTAATATAATGTTGAATAAAAGTGGAGAAAGTAGACATCCTTGACTTTTTCTAGATAGATCTTAGGGGAAAAGTTTTTAACTTTTCCTTATCAAGTAGTTATTAGCCTGACTTGACTTCTTATATATAGTCTTTAGTTTTGAGATATATTTCTTCGTTACATAACTTGTTCAGAATTTTCATAAAAGGAGGTTGAATTTTATCAAATTCTTTTTCTGCATCTATTGAGGTGATATGATTTTTTCCTTCATTATGTTGATAAGATATATCACATTTATTGATTTGTGTACACTGAACCATTCTTGTATCCCTGGAGTGAATTTCACTTGATCATGGTGAAACATCTCTGTAATATACTATTGGATTTAATATGTCTCAATTTTACTAAAGATTTTTGCATCTGTGTTTATCAAAGAAATTGATATGTAGCTTTCTTCTTTTTGTTTGGTCCTTGGATGGTTTGACCAGTGTATATATTGACCACATAGAATGAATTTAGAATTCCATCCTGTTTTATTTTTGAAATAATTGAGGAAAGATTGATGTTAATTCTACTTTAAATGTTTGATAGAATTCAGCAGTGATGTCATCTGGTCCTGGAGTTTGCACTGATGCTAAGTATCTTTTGGTTTTTTTGATACAGGCATGGATTGCTGTAAATGTCCCTCATAGTACTGCTTTTGCTGTATCTCATAGCTTTTACTATGAAGTGTTTCAATTTTCACTCATTTCAAGAACTTTTCAATTTTCTTCTATGATTGCTTATTTGATACATTGTTCATTCAGGAGTAATTTTTTTTTAATTTTCACAAATTTATGTAGTTTCTAAAGTTTTCTTGTTATTGATTTCTAGTTTTGTTGCATTGAATTCAGGAAAGATGTTCAAAATTATTTCTGTCCAAATTTGTTAAGACTTGCTTTGTGACTTATGTATGATCTGTTCTGGAGAATGTTTTACATGCTGTTGAGAAGAATGTGTATTCTGCAGCGATTGTATCAAATGCTCTATAAGCGTCCTTTAGGTCTGAGTACTCCAGTGAGCAAATGAATTGTTTCTTTGTTGATTTTCTGCCTGGATGACCTGTCCATTTTGGAAAGTGTGGTGTTGAAGTCTCCTAGTACCCTTGTAATAGAGTCCATTTCTCCCTTTAGGTCTATAATATTTTATTTATTTGGTTGCTTTGATATTTGGTGTATATATATTTATAATTGTTATTTCATCAGACTAGATTGAATCCTTTTGTTTGTTCATTAAATAATGTTCTTCCTTTTATTTTTAAACCACTTTTGATATAGATTTAAAGTCTATTTTGTTTGGGAGAAGTATGGCTACTCTACCATACTTCTCCCTCCATTTTCTCACTTTCAGTCTATAGGTAGCCTTAGGATAGAAATGAGTTTCTTGGAAGCAGCAAAAAATTGGTTCCTGTTTTTCTTTTTTAAAAATACATCAGATCATTCCATGTCTTTAGTTGGAAAATTTAGTCCACTGATAATTAATTCTTTTTTTTCTTTTTTTCTTTTTCTTTTTCTTTCTTTCCTTTCCTTTTTTTTTTTTTTTTTTTTTTTTTGACAGGCAGAGTGGACTGTGAGAGAGAGAGACAGAGAGAAAGGTCTTCCTTTTCTGTTGGTTCATCCACAATGGCTGCCACGGTCAGCGCGCTGTGGCCTGCACACTGTGCTGATCCGAAGCCAAGAGCCAGGTGGTTCTCCTGGTCTCCCATGGGGTGCAGGGCCCAAGGACTTGGGCCATCCTCCACTGCACTCCTGGGCCACAGCAGAGAGCTGGCCTGGAAGAGGGGCAACCGGGACAGAATCCGGCACCCCGACCAGGACTAGAACCCGGTGTGCTGGCGCTGCAAGGCAGAGGATTAGCTTATTGAGCTGAGGTGCCAGCCATCATAATTAATTATTGAAAACCAAGGTCTATTACTGTCATTTTGATACTCATTTTATGTTTTCATTATAATTCTTTTCTTTCTTCTTCATTCAACTCAAATCTTCATTTGTGGTTAAGTGATTTTTCTTTCGTAGTATACCTTGATTTCTTGCTTATTATTTTTGGTAGGTAGATATATTATATAAGTGTTTGCTTTGTGGTTACCACCAGGCTTACCAAAAACTTCTCTTTGGTTATAAGAAATTATTTGGAGGACCAGGGTTGTAATGTAATGGGTTAAACCTGTAATTCTGGCATCCCATATGGGTGCTGGGTCGATTCCTGGCTGCTCTACTTCAAATCCAGCTCTCTACTAATGTGTCTGGGAATGCAGTGGAAGATGGCCTAAGTCCTTGGACCTCCGCACCCATGTGAGAGACCTGGATGAAGCTCCTGGCTCCTGGCTTTGGCCTGGTTCAGCCCTGTCCATTACAGCCATTTGGGGAGTGAACCAGCAGGTGGAAGATTCTCTCTCCCTCTTTCTCTGTCTCTCTCTCTCTCCCTCTATAACTCTGCCCTTCAAATAAATAAAATAATTTTTTTTAAAAAAGAAGATATTTTGAAATGATGAAATCTTAATACTGGTAAGATAGGAAAAGAGACAAACAAATAGACAAACAAAAAAAGATAGAGATCCTAATAGAGCTGGCATTGTGTCACAGTGGTTTACAGTTATCCCATGAGTCCCAACTATTCTGCTTCTGATCTGGCTTCCTACTAATGTGCCTGGGAAGGCAGCAGAAGATAGCACAAGTCCTTTGGCTCCTACCACCTACTGAGAAACCAGGATCGTTTCTTGGTTTCTGGCTTTGGCTTTGTTCATGCCTGGCTGTTGCAGCCATTTGGAGGAGTTAATGAGTAGATGACAGATCACTTTTTCTTTGTCTCCCCTTTGTCTCTTAGTCTTGTCTTTTAAATTAAACAAAAAAAAAAATCACATATGGGATTTTGTATATATAAAATAATAGAGAAGGTCTTTCCCTCTTGGAACTCCCTGCCTGGCTACTGCAGCAGGAGGTTTCTGACTTAAATCTTTCTTTGCTTTAAAAAAAAAAAAAAGAAAGAAAACAAAAGAAAAGGAAGAAAGAAAAGAAAAAAGGCATTGGCCATTATATAATTCCAAAAGGTTTTATTACTGTACTTTTTTTCAGATATCTTGACAGGGATAATTCCTTGCATCTCAATCAAGAATTAAGCTAATTTGAGGATAGGCTAAGGTCTTTAAAAGATGTTTTCAGTTTCCTACTTACCCTTTAACCTTTGGTGTAGTCTTTCAAGGGATCCTGACTGACAGTAGAGTGAAACCCAGGACCCTTCACTCTGGGTGAGATTTGACTCCAATTGTTATGTCCTTCCTTTACCGCAAAACTTCCAAGGCTAATATTACCACTCCTTTCTACGTTGTATTGGAAATAATGCCTATCACCTGTAGGTAAGAATTCAGTAGGTAGCAGGGTATGGAAAATGCATAAAATAAATAGGCTTTTTAGTTTATTTCCATATCAGATAACAAAATGACAGAGAGTAGCTCCCTAAAAATGGAAAAAATTAAGGGGGAGCAGATGAGGCAACAAAGAGAAACACCTACATATCAATTTAACCAGAAATATGTGAAGCCCTCATGAGTAAGACTGCTCCTGAAGGCACCCTATACAGAGAGGGACTAGATTATTGGTTGTCATGGGACAAAGTTAGGTTGAGGGATTGTAGTGGTGATTTCAACTAGGTAGTATTGGATGTTCTTTTACAAAATAGAACATTCTGTATCTTGTGTATGATGCTAGTTGTACAAATTTATGCACAGAATAATGTTGCACAGAATGACACACAAAAATAATTTAATTTTAAAGTTTTTTTTAAAAATGACAAATGAAAATATTATAAAGTCTATAGTTCACAGTAATGCTCCCCATTTCAATTTCCTGGTTATGATACTATGTTATAGTTATATAAGATATCTCATATACACTCACATGCACACACATGTATATATATGTAGTTCTAAATTATATATTTATATTTATATAAGATGGGTGAAACTGAGTGAAGGTACATAGATACATTGTACTTGCACGACTATATAGTTCTTGTGAAATAAAAGTAAGAAATAAAACACACATACACACACACACACACACACATATATTCACACAACCAAAGTTACAAATACAGATGGACTTAAACAAACTGGAAAGACATATCCTGTATTATTTGATCAGAACACCTAACACTACAAATATATAAATTCTCCCTAATCAATGATTTAAGTATGATAGTGAAAATACCAATAAAAGTGTTAAACTACACAGACTGATTCCATAATTTCTTCTGCTATTCTCAAGCTACTTTTGCTTGAGAAGATGAAACAAAGAAGCAAAATAGTGGAGGCTTAGCTTCATAAGCTAAAATGCACTATAAAATCATAATAGTTAAAAATACAGTAATCACTTATTAATAGACTGACTATAAGTCTAGAAACATATCCTAATCACATTAGAATGTATTATATAATGAAAGTAAAATCTTAAATAAGTGCAGGAGAAATGCAGTATTTTGGAAAATGATTTGGATGTAATTGGATAGATTAGGAGGAAATTATATCCAGAACTTATATAATACACTAGGAAAATCAAATATAACAAAGGTTGAAAAGTAAAAAAAAAAATTAAAAATGCAAATACTAGATGTTTTAGTCAGCTTTCAGTTACTACAATGAAACATCTCACAGTTTTGGAGGTTCACAGTCCAAGATCAGACAGATTACATTGGTTCTGCCACTGGAGATGCCAGCAGCATTTCTGGGTAGCACAGAGCATCACATGGTGGCTCTGTTTTAAAGCCATCAGGATTTGACCATGGGTCTCAACATAATGACCTAATGGAAATCCAATCACCTCCCAAAGGTCTCACCTCCAAACAACATATTTGTATTAAGTTTCCACTCCCTTGTTACCAAAACATGAGGACCAAGCTTTTAACACATGGACAATTGATGGACACCCAGACTAATATCCAAACCATAGCACCAGAAGAAGCTACTAGCACATTTCCATATTATCTTTTAAAATTGATTATTTGTAACTTAACCTAAAGTTTAGAAATTGTGAGGAAATACTGACACATTTAGGGACAGTTTTAGCACAGCAGGTGAAGCCACCACTTGGGATACTGCATCCCATATTAGAGTGCTGGTTTGAGTCTCAGCTATTCCACACTCACTACTCAGCTTCTTATTGATGCTCTCAGGAGAGAGCAGATGATGATACAAATACTTGGGTTTCTGCCCTCTCTGTGGGAGATCCAGTTAGAATTCCTGGTTTCTGGTTTCTGTTTGACCCAGACTTTACTATTTTGGGCATAAATGAATAGTGAACCAGTGGGTGGAAAATCTCAAGCTTTTTCTCTTTCTCTGTGTGTGTGTCTCTCCCTCTCTCTGTTTGTCACTGTCTTCCAAATAAAAACAAATCTTCAAAAAATTAAAAAATAATTAGCAAAATCAGAAGTCAAGAAACATTATTTGTAATTAATATCCTATAAAATATTTAATAGATTTATTATACAAAACACTATTGAGATTAATGATCAAGTAGAGAAGTGGGCAAGCATCAAAGAAAACAAAACATAAATAGAAATGTGAAGCAATGTTCAGTCAATTCCACAACAGGGGAAATAGAAATTAAAATTTTAATGTATTTAAATGTTTTCTTATATTCTTATAGTAGTTGACAGGAATAAAACTTTGGTAAATTAGTCTCTGTATGAGACTGTAGTAAAAAGTACTCTCATGTATTTTCGAGAGAAAACAACACAGTATAAACCCTATAAACAGATGTCAACACTAACAAAATTACGAATGTTTCTACCCTTTATGCCAACTCTTGTTCTTCATGTAATCTTTATCGCAGACATTCTTCAAACAGATAAATTTACATAATTTCTTATGTGATACAGATAATCAAAACACTAGGGACAAAGTCTAAATGAGAAGGAACTAGAGACTCATTGAATAAATATTCGCAATTGAACAATGCAATAACAAGCAACTGAGCAGGGAGGGTTTGAATAGTCAGATAAGAAGGGATTCATGAAGAATTACTGTATTTATTTGAAATTCAGAGTTACAGAAAGAGAGAGGAAGAGAGAAAGGGAGTGGGGAGGCAGGTGGGAAAGACCGAGAGAGGGAATATCTTCCATCTGCTGGGTCACTCTCCAAATGGCTGTGACATTCGTGATTGGAGGCTGAGACCAGGACCTGGATCTCCATCCGGGTCTCCTAGGTGGGTGGCAGGGTCCTAAGTACTTGGATCATCTTCCACTGCTTTCCTAGGTGCATAAACAGGGAGCTGAATCGGATGTGGACCAGCCAGGACATGAATCAGCACTCACATGGGATTCTGGTGTTGCTGGTGTAGGCTTAATCTGCTGTGCCACAATGCCAGGCCCAGGAAGGGATTTTAAGAAAACATTACTATGTGAATATATTAAATTATAGTGGAGTGAATATAGTATGTTACCCTCTGTAAAGAAAGAGAATATGGAGAAATTTATTTACAATTACTCATATTTTCATAAAGAAGCACTGTAGGTATAAACACTTTCTAGAAGAGGTGAGGTAGAATTGGTAGTACATGAGCTCAGGGATATAAGCAAGGAAGTTTCCCAAGTGGGCCCCCTTTATACTGTTTTGCTTTCCAAAAGCATGTAATTCCATTACAAATACAACCGATATATCTTAGTTTTCAAACAGCCAGTAAAAGTCAAAGCCAAAGACATAACTTACAAAACTGTTATCAAATAAGTGATGAGACTGACTGCAGAAGTGGGGTAGAATGAAGCAGTCTGCAGAAGGTGAATGCTTCTACAGAAGATACTAGAAAAGCTGAGTTAAGTGAGTAACGTCAGAAAGAGGCCAAGGACTAGAGAGATTAAAACTCGAGGAAGTGCAGAAAGTGGTGAGTATTTTCCAGTTCTAAAGGTATTTGACATGGGATCGACGTTGACAATCTGTCATGATTTTTGGTGATTCATGTGGCTAAGAAATACAAAATTTTTATCTTTTGAGAAATTTTCTGAAATCTGAGGTTGTATGAGGCTTAAATCTAAACAAAAAGGACTCATGATTCATTTGTATCCATCAAGGTTTTCATTAAGAACAATCAGGCCTCATTTTTTCCTTCCATCCCTCATTATTTTTACATAATTCTCCTGTAATGTGATAATGATTTTAGTTTCATGTAGGGAGGTGCATCATCATTTTCAGGGGGAAAAAAGTGAATAAAAGAGGAACAAAAGTTACCAGATCCACTCGCTGACATTAGAAGGCAACAAGGTAGTCAGGAAAAAAAAATGGAATTTCAATAGTATACATTTGATTGCAATACTAACATATTCAGGGAGGGTATTCCTGAAGAAATGATATTTGGGCTAAGGCTGAGTGATGATATTTGAGCATTTTTCACATCCAGAATAACATATGCCAAGACTTTAATGGGAGAAGTAGCTTTATAGTGATCTATATTATAGGATGCAGTGAACAAGGAGGTTGGGGGCGGGGGGTGGACTGTGTCAGCCTGGAGTGAGACTGACTGACCCCACACCAAGATGCCTATTGTTGGTACGTTTGCAGTTGTAGATACTATCCTTAGAACAATGGGAAGACATGAAAGGATCCCAGTGTGAGACAGTTAAACAATCAGAATTTCAAAAGCCACTTTGGCTTTTTTTTTTTCTTTTTTTCCTTTTTTTATTTAGTAAATATAATTTTCCAAAGTATAGTTTATGGATTACATTGGCTTTCCCCCCCATAATTTCCCTCCCATTCGCACCCCTCCAATCTCCCACTCCCTCTCCCATTCCATTCACATCAAGATTCATTTTCAATTATCTTCATATACAGAAGATCGATTCAGTATATATTAAGTAAAGATTTCTTCAGTTTGCATCCACACAGAAACACAAAGTGTAAAATCAGTACTAGTTATAGCATTACTTCACATTGGACAACACATTAAGGACAGATCCCACATCAGATTTTTGACAGGCAGAGTGGACAGTGAGAGAAAGAAAGGTCTTCCTTTGCTGTTGGTTCACCTTCCAATGGCCACTGCGGCCGGCGCACCACGCTGATCCGAAGCCAGGAGCCAGGTGCTTCTCCTGGTCTCCCATGGGGTGCAGGGCCCAAGCACTTGGGCCATCCTCCACTGCCCTCTCCGGCCAAAGCAGAGAGCTGGCCTGGAAGAGGCGCAACCAGGACAGAATCCGGCACCCCGACCAGGACTAGAACCCGGGGTGCCAGTGCTGCAGGTGGAAGAGTAGCCTAGTGAGCCGCAGTGTCAGCCCACACTCTGGCTCTTTAAGAAGGGACAGAGGAGTTAAGGATGGTTGTTAGAAGATGAATCAGACAGTTGCTTCATTTTATCAGGCAGAAAATATTGGCTTGTAATAGGCCAGTGGAAAGAGAGATGAAGAAAAGCAGAGAGAGATGCAAGAAAACATACCTTTTAAATCATGTTATTGGGTTACTGATTGATTGTGATAAATGAGGAAAATGATCTTAGGACAATAATGAAATGGGAATGAATCATTTCAGGTTGGGCAAGGATGATGGTTCTATTTCTTTTCAGTAGGGAAAGAACAGATTTTGTGCTAGATACCTATCTGACTAAATAACAATGATATGGACTAAAAATACAAATGTAGAGGTCAAATAAGAAACCACGGAAGCTTTCTTTTATGTTTAGGAAGAGTACTAACATTTTTTGTAACTGAAGGTTCTTTTCAACTTAAAAATGTATTTATTTTTTAGGTAATAGATTATTAATTTACACTGTAGTCAAAGGTTTAATCCTCCAGAAAAAAAATTTCAACAAATAAAGAGTAAAAAGATCATAGTTAAACAGGAATACAGGCAAGGACTGTAAACAACATGAATTAAAAATAAAATACTGAACTTCACTCACCTACAGTAAATTTTAAAATAGTCACAGATCATTAAGACCATAGTGGTATATAATTCTTAACAGTTTGCTTGACAAATATTTAAAACATTTGACAAAACACTGAATTTGCAGCAAAACTGATACATTCAGACATTTTTTCCTTTTTGACTTTCTAAAAATATTTAACTCCCAAATAATATTAATATCCATTTTCAAAAAAATAGATTATGTGTGCGTATCTGTATATACTGTCCACATCTGAAGTGTATGTGGTAGAATTGTCTAAAAATGCAAAATTTTAAAAAGAAAATGGCTTATATACAGATAGAGAGATAATGGAATATTATTTGGCCATAAAAAAGAATGAAATTCTATCAATTGCATTAAATTGGTTGCAAATGCAGGACATCATGTTGAGTGAAATAAACTGACACCTTAAGAAAAATTTCACGTGTTATTGCTCTATGAAAGTCTTTTTTAATAAAGATTTATTTTATGTTTGAAAGTCAGAGTTACACAGAGAGAGGAGAGAGAGAGAGAGGTCTTCCATCAGTTGGTTTACTCCCCAGATGGCTGTAATGGCCGGAGCTGCGCCGATCCGAAGCCGGGAGCCAGGAATTTCTTCCAGGTCTCCCACGCGAGTGCAGAGGCCCAAGGACCTGGGCCTTCCTCTACTGCTATCCCAGGCAATAGCAGAGAGTTGGATTGGAAGAGGAGCAGCTGGGACTAGAACTGGCACCCATATGGGATGCTGGCGCTTCAGGCCAGGGCTTTAACCCACTGCACCATAGCGCCGGCCCCACTCTATGAAATTCTTAAATCAGCTTGGTATAGCTTACTCATTAGACTAAATTTTTAAACACATATTCACTTTATTGGTTAATAATTTTGTGTTTTGTAAACATTTATTATTATTTATTTTAGTACTGCACACTTAACTATTTTGGAACAACCTTGTTATTACTAATCTTTCCATCTTGTTTTGTTTATTGATTACAACGTTGAATTCAAACTGATGTATATACGTACTTCTTAATGATTATACTTCATAATAATTGTCAGTTCTATATCTGCTTCAGAGAGCACCGGTATCATATATGGAGTCTTCTCCAAGTACATGAAAAATGGGTGTGAGTAGTCTTCAGAAAGACTGTGAAAAATGCACATTAGGAGAAAACGGCATGGCTTTCCAAAGTCTTTTTGTTGTACCATAATAAAAAAGATACTTCTAGGGCCAGTGCCGCAGCTCAATAGGCTAATCTTCCGCCTGTGGCGCTGGCACCCCGGGTTCTAGTCCCGGTCAGGGTGCCGGATTCTGTCCCGGTTGCCCCTCTTCCAGGCCAGCTCTCTGCTGTGGCTGGGGAGGGCAGTGGAGGATGGCCCAAGTCCTTGGGCCCTGCACCTGCATGGGAGACCAGGAGAAGCACCTGGCGCCTGGCTTCAGATCAGCGCAGTGCGCTGGTTGCAGAGCACCGGGCATAGCGGCCATTGTGGGGTGAACCAACGGAAAAGGAAGACCTTTCACTCTGTCTCTCTGTCTCACTGTCCATTCTGCCTGTCAAAAAAAAAAGATATTTTTAATTTCCTTTTTTTAATGAACTTCTTCAGCTACCCTTGTATTACATGGGAAAGCTATGCACAGACTTTAAATATTTTTGCATCAAAATAAATTCACAGAACTTGTTACAACCTGACTAAATAGGAATTTGAGGCACTAAGAAGGATAAGACATCGGTTTGAAATGAATCCCTATCAGAGCAACATGAATTCTGCTAAATTTGAAGCGAGAATAAATATCAAATGTATCATGACGAGTAGGTATTTAATCTAGTGACTAAGATGCCCTTTGGGACATCTGCATAGCATATTGGAGTGCCTGAGTTCAAGTCCCAGCTCCACTGCTGAATCAAGCTTCCTGCTTTTGTGCACTCTGGGATGCAGTAGGTGATAGCTCAAATAATCAATTCTCTACCTTCTCCGTGGAAAAACTACAGAGTTCCTGGCTCCTTATGTTGGCTGTTGCAGGCATGGGGAGTGAATCAGCAGATGGGATTTCTCTCTCTCTCTCTCTCTCTCTCTCTCAAATAGAAAAGCATAAAAAAAATTATTTCCTCCATAAAAAAAAACTATCATGAAACTTGAGTATAAAGCTGGTGAATGAAAAATTTATAAGAGAAAATGCCCCCAAATGAATCAGCAGTTTACATACTGATAAGTCACTTTAAAAAAAAAAAATTGAAATGCAGAAATACAGAGAGAGAGAAAAAAATCTTCCATCTGCTGGTTCACTCTCCAAATGATCACAATGACTGGGGCTGGGCCAGGCTGAAGCCAGGGTCCAGGAGCTTCATCTGGGTCTCCCACATAGGTGCAGGGGCCCAAGGACCTTAGCCATTTTCTGCTGCTTTTGCAGCCATTAGCAGGCAGCTGGATCAGAAGTGGAGTACCTGGGACTTGAACTGATGCAATATGGGGATGCCAGTACTGCAGGTGGAGGCTTAATGTTCTACACTACAGTGCAGGCTCCTGATAAGTCATTTTATGTTGGAGGGGAAGCCCATAGCAGTGGCCTATCTACAAAAATTTTTGAGGAAAAAAATTAATCTCATTTGTGTCCTAATTGAAGAGAACTTAAGATTCATAGTAGAAATACTAAATAGAAATTATTATTTTAACTGAAAAGTGATCCCTGTTAAATGTGAGTGGGTATGAGAGGGAGGAGATGTACAATTTGGGACATGCTTAATTGGACTTGCCCCAAATGGTGGAGTTAGAAACGTGCCAGGGGATTCCAATACAATCCCATCCAGGTGGCATGTACCAATGCCATCTCACTAGTCCAAGTGATCAATTTCAGTTCACAATTGATCACACTGACAGGTCTAAGACTCAAAGGGATCACACAAACAAGACTAGTGTCTGCTAATACTAGCTGATAGAATCAAAAAGGGAGAGAACTATCCAACATGGGAATACACAGCAAACTCATAGAATGGCAGATGTCCTAAATAGCACTCTGGCCTCAGAATCAGCCCTTAAGGTATTTGGATCTGGCTGAGAGCCCATGAGAGTATTTTAGGCATGGAAAGCCAAGACATTCTGGGAAAACGAAAAAAAAAAAAAAAAAAGAAGACCTAAATGAAAGATCTCTGCGAGTGAGATCCCAGTGGAAAGAACAGGGCCATCAAAGAAGGAGGTACCTTTCTCTGAAGGGAGGAGAGAACTTCTACTTTGACTATGACCCTGTCTGAATAAGATCAAAGTCGGTGAACTCAAAAGGCTTCCATAGCCTTGGAAACTCATGACTAGATCCTGGGGAGATAACTGACGCCATAAACAAGAGTGTCAAATTGTTAAGTCAACAACAGGAGTCACTGTGTACTTACTTCTCATGTGGGATCTCTGTCCTTAATGTGTTGTCCAATGTGAAGTAATGCTATAACTAGTACTGAAACAGTATTTTACACTTTGTGTTTCTGTGTGGGTGCAAACTGATGAAATCTTTACTTAATATATACTAAATTGATCTTCTGTATATAAAGATAATTGAAGATGAATCTTGATGTGAATGGAATGGGAGAGGAAGCGGGAGATGGGAGGGATTCAGGTGGGAGGGAAGTTATGGGGGGGGGAGCCATTGTAATCCATAAACTGGAAATTTATATTTACTAAATAAAAAAAGAAATTATTATTTCTACAAGTAGAAATGTTAATTGTTTGTTAAAGTATAATTAGTCCTTTATAATTCATTAGTTTATATTGTCCTCTAATAGCAAGTTTTCAAAGAATAAAATATTTTTATCAGTTATGTACAGGTAAAATTATTTTATTTTTTATAAAATATCACAAAATACTGTGTGTATGCTACATTGTTATCAAGTGGTTCATTTTGGTGAAACTATTGGCCAAACCATATTTTGTTTTTCAAAATATAATATAAGGAAACAAAGGATATTCATGGAGTTTGTTTAAAAAATAGCTCTTACTCTTTTATATCCTGAAATAGTAAAAATTTTAAATTTACTTTTTAAAGCTCTAATATGTTCTTGTATACAATATTTTTCTTTTAAAATAAACATCCAGTTTTATCAGTAGGAATTTCAGATATCTTCACTGTTTATTTCAGGGAAGGTTTTTTTTATTTATTTTATATAATGAATGCAGTCATCATAGGTTCCAGATGAAATAAATGGTATCCCAAATTGGGACACTTTGAGTTGAATTGAAAAAAAGGAGATAACCAAAATGTGGGAAGAGTGTAAGGAATCCCGAGGTAGAGTGAAATACCTCTTGGAATACCCAAGCCCAAGGTAACAAGGGACATAAAGCAGGAGACTTGTAGGAAGGACAGCTTTGCCTACAGAATCCAGTCAACCTGAGGTGACAGTAGTGGGTGGGAGTCTGAAAATGAGGAGCTTGGCCTCACTGTCCTCCCTCACTCGGGGCACTTGATTGGTAGATCCAAGCTGAGACGAGAAGGCATGAGACTTAATGTCATAGTCCCTTCAGGTTGGTCTCCTGAGGCAGAGAGCAAGGTAGAAAAAGGTACAGAGTGCATTTCACAAAGACAAAGGAAACCTAAAGCAACGATGTGAAGAAAGTCATGAGGAAAGACAAGTGTGCAGCCCATTATATCCTTTCTCTTCATAAAGAGGGAGATCTTTGGAAATGATTGGCAAAAGAAAGGATACGGAGAACTGAGAAGAATTTCATTCTGTTAATGAGCCAGATTGAACTCTGTCAACTGGCCAAATATTCTTAGTACAGCTGTTGCACAGGGGAAAAAAAAAAAAAACTCAGCCTTGAAGCCAGCAGTGTATTCTTTATAGATAATAATAATGATGTGCTGATGATGTCATTACTTTGTTTCAGGGTTGTACCTGACAAACTATGCTCTCTGGCCTTGGGAATGAGTTATACGGTTTTGAGAATATTTGGTATGCATTTTTGGCAATATTTTCATTACATCAAATTATTTGTTTTTTTGATGTGTCTATATATTTAGAATTTAAAAAATGATAAAATGATGCAGAACAATAAGGAGGAATTTCTATGCAGAACTTAGCAGATAGTTAAAGTGAGAATGTCTAATGTAATGTCCATCCAAACTTAAAAATATGCATATTATTTTATTTGATAGTATGAGACAATCTAATCTGCAGTATGTCTATCATCTCTTAAGAATGGTTTGATAAACTGATACAAAACCTTTGTTTAAGAACAAAAGCTATATTTTGCATTGTTTTCTCATGTAGGAAGTCACTACCCTGGAATTGTGCTTTTAAACCTTCCTATCACTGAAGACACTGAATATGTTTCAAATATTTACATCTTCAACAGAAGCGATTGATTCTTCTTGGGGGGGAGGAGAACTTTATTCTTTGGCTTTCTTAAATATCAGAAACTGGATTCCAAATCCACTTTATATTAGAAACTGTAATTCAAGTAGTTGGTTAAAAGTACTGATTGGGTAAAGAAATAAGATTGGGCCGGCGTGATGGCTCACTTGGCTAATCCTCTGCCTGCGGTGCTGGTACTCCGGATTCTAGTCCCGGTTGGGTTGCTGGATTCTGTCCCAGTTGCTCCTCTTACAGTCTAGCTCTTGGCTGTGGCCCCGGAAGGCAGTGGAGGATGGCCCAAGTGCTTGGGCCCTGTACCTGCATGGGAGACCAGGAGGAAGCACCTGGCTCCTGGCTTCGGATCTGCGCAGCGTGCCGGCTATAGCGGCCATTTGGGGGGTGAACCAACGGAAAAAAAGGAAGACCTTTCTCTCTGTCTCTCTCTCTCACTGTCTAACTCTGCCTATCAAAAAAAAAAAAATTGGACTGTTATGAAGACTGAGAGGAATGTAATAAAAATGTTTACACAATCAAACTATGGTTCTAATGGAGATCAGGGATTCATGCTACATCTAGATTAATTTGTATGATTAAAAGTAGGCATTTTAACTGGGAAAAATTCAAGCATATATTAATGCTGGACAGATAAGGAGATATTTGCAACGGAAGAGGTAGTATAGGAAATATCAAGTGAACCAGCAGTTTCCTGGATCAGAAAGTAAGCCATTGAGGCTGATTCATTTTTGAATGGGAGAGGGTAAAATAAGAGTATTATAGATGTAAACTGTCTCTCAATATTTCAGGTCTAAGCTATGATAGAATTAAAGAAGAGGATTGATATTTTTCTGATATACATTTAAAGATAACCCTACTTGCTGGAGGGGAGAAATACTTAACAGGAAACAAATGTGTAGAAAAAGAAAAGAGAGACTTGCTGAAGTCTGAGTTACTGGGTTCTGGAAGTTGTACAGAAACAATTGTATAGAGACAGTTGTACAGAGACAATCAACACAACCAAGATTAATATAGATCGGAAAAATACAGTGGGGAGTATTAAAAGTGAATAGCAGACAGAGGCTTTAAGACTTTAGCAACCATAACAAAAATATTATCATTCATTGAGAGAGGAAATCTAGGTAATGGACATTGGCAGGCTTCAAGAGTCATGAGAAAAGAGGACCCTGGTAATGTCATAAGATGGTCAATCATTAGAAACTTTAGTTCTGAGAACCCAGTTCTGGTGCCTTTGGGGTGCTGGGGTGTGTATGGGGGTTACCCAGTTGCCCATGAATGCATGATTATTTCTCCACTTCTAGCTGAGAGGCAACACTTTTGCTGAAGCAGTACTGCCTCTTAAGAGTATGTGCAGGTTTCTCAGGCAGCCCCGGTGTTCCCTTGGACCTGAAGTCTTCTGAATCTGGAGCTACTACTAAGAACAGCAAAGATTTGCATTTTCAGTTGCTTTCCTCACTACCTTGATAAATAACAATTATACACTGCAAAGTCATTTTTTAGTCATTGAAAATTTCACGAGGATCTTAGAAAATTCAATGAGTTCACAAAATCAGTGTTTTAGTACCTCTATTTTAGTTAATTTCTCCTAAATTTTTCATATAGAAATCAACAAAAATTTTGATATGCATTCTAAATAACATGTACAAAATTCTTTTTTTTTCTTTTTTTTTCATACATATGTGTATACGCATGAATACAGTGATGGCTAATGCACATGTGTGTATGAATCCTATGGGGAACCAGAAAATGGTGCAGTTAACTTTTAGGGATGTTGACAGCTAACTTTGGAGCTGAGCCTTGAAGGACTAGCTGGAGGCTGGGAAATGCATTCCAAGCTGAGGGTTATGATTGAGGAGGGAAACAGGCAGTAGGATTGTAATGAAGATCGGTGCCCCTTTGTGCCCCTCCTTACGGAGCCCTACCTAAATCATGGCCTCTGTCTAAGGACTGTAGAGAGCCAAGGGAAAGGGTTTTAAGCAGATCAGGGATGTGCTCACATGTGTCTTAGCAGGTGTCTCTGTAGAGGGGCTGCCATGGCTGGAAACCCTTTGGTTTGTTTTCTGCTTTCTTCAGGGGTCTAAACTATTTGCAAAGCATCATCAAACCCTGCAATCATCTTTGAAAATTGTCTTATCTGTTGGCAATGTAATGGGAAAGCAGTCCTGTGTAATTAGATATTTTCTAGTCATGTGCCTCCGTGTACTAAAATTTCACATGCAATGGTGAAGTTTGTGGCAGTTTCCTAGAAAGCAAAACACAATAAATTGTTGATCCAAAAAAAGTATGAAAGGACAAAATATCAAAGATGAAAAAAGAGAGAGAGAGGTGAATACAGTTGAAATACTCTTAGTCATTTCCTATTGTTGACTATTGATTTCTTGTCCTCAGAAGTCCCTCTCCTTTACTCAGCAGACTCATAGAATGGCGGATGTCCTAAATAGCACTCTGGCCTCAGAATCAGCCCTAAAGGCACTCGGATCTGGCTGAAAAGCCCATGAGAGTATTTCAGGCATGGAAAGCCAAGACACTCTGGCAAAAAGATCTCTGCGAGTGAGATCCCAGTGGAAAGAACAGGTCTTCAAAGAGGGAGGTGCCTTTCTCTGAAGGGAGGAGAGAACCTCCACTTTGACTATGACCGTGTCTAAACAAGATAAGAGTCAGAGAACTCAAGGGGCTTCCATAGCCTTGGAAACTCATGACTGGTGCATAGGGAGATTACTGATGCCATAAACAGGAGTGTCAATTGGTAAAGTCAACAACAGGAGTCACTGTGCACTTACTCCTCATGTAGGATCTCTGTCCTTAATGTGCTGTACACTGAGGCTTAATGCTATAACGAGTACTCAAACAATATATTTCACTTTGTGTTTCTATGGGGGTGCAAACGATTGAAATCTTTACTTAATGTACACTAAACTGATCTTCTGTTAAAAAAAAAATATCAATTCCCAACTTGACTCTCACTGGGATTAAACATGACAATAGGTCTGATTTGATTTCATCATCATTAAAAAAAAATCATCTATTATTTTTCACTTTATGTTTCTGTGTGGGAGCAAACTGTTGAAATCCTTACTTAAGGTATACTAAGCTGATCTTCTGTATATTAAGATAATCGAAAATGAATCTTGATGTGAATGGAAGGGGAGAGGGAGTGGGAAAGGGGAGGGTTGTGGGTGGGAGGGACGGTATGGGGGGGGAAGCCATTGTAACCCATGAGTCGTACTTTGGAAATTTATATTCATTAAATAAAAGATAAAAAAAAAGAAGTCCCTCTCTTTAACCCAGCCCTGAAAAGAGTGAAACCTGAAAGTAGCAGGAGTGCTGGTTAAGTGCAGAGATTGAAGGCAAAATGATGAGATGACAAAAGGAACTTTAAACTCCTTCCTTCATCAATGGTGAATTCATGCAGATGAAGATAAGGACAAAAAATTCTAAAATTAGAATCTAATGAAGCCTCTCATATGATTTCCAAGGGGAATCACTTTATAAGCTGCGGGTTGCCCTCAGATGCATAGGGTCTGCCTATCTTTATTGGCCTTTGTCACAGGAATAGCATCTTAAATTCTTAATCTCTAACATATCATGCAAAAATAAAATGATGATTACAGTTCCTTTCTTCTAAGGATCTTAATCTTCCCAACATTAATTAATGAAGACTCATAACAGCCTATGAGGTTGGTAAATATTATGCTATTAAGGAACAAAACACTATGTACTGAGATTCTGTTAAATAATGAAGAAAACATTTGTATAGGTAAATATGAGACTTTTGCTTCTTGAAAAGTAAATTACCATTTCTTTATTTTAGATAATCTCTAGATTCTTGAGTAACTTGGGAGTGAAAAGCTATGACTCAGTTTTGCAAAAGCATTTAAAAAAGATGAGTAAAGGCTTTTATCTTGGTTTAGCAATTATTATGTTTATCTCAGAGGGTAAAAATTTGACTCCCATATCTACACTCACCTTGTTATGGGTAAATTGCTTAATCTCCTTATTAATCATGTTCCCCAACCGTAAAACATGTACAAAATTCTAAAAAGATTACAATCTACTAGTTTTTTATGACTGTCAAAATAAGAATTTTTTTAAAACACACATTGCTTCTAGTGATTAACAATCCTATCTATAGTTAAATTATCAGATAATTTTAAATATTTTTAGAGTGATGCCTTATCATATTTGTATAATTTAAACATATATATAGATATTAAATGCTTAATTTTAAAACAAAGTTACCATAACTTCAAGCATTTTCATGGAGAATTTGTAATCATTGTATATTTTACAGGAAGTATTCCTGGACCATTAATTTTTAAAATGACAGTAGAAACTTCTTGTACCTTTCGGGATTCAGAACAATGTACTCGCATAGGACGTTGCTGGATGTATGACAAGACAAAAATGGCCTATCAATTTATAGGAATATGTAAGTTATATATAATCAAGAACTGTATAGAAATACAATTGTTTTAAAAGCTTAAGGATGTTTACAATCAGATCAAGAAACAATAAACCAGGAACAAATAAATAGTTTGATTGAGTTTATGATACACAGAAAATGTTTTAGAAACCAAAGTAACATAGGATTTCTGTAAATATTTGAGTCATTGCATTAAATACACAATAGGTCTATGCTGATTCTCAAAGAAGGAGTGGAAAATAGTAGAATTTCAGTTTGGGAGCTAACTTTGCCTGCTTCTGATCAAGTATAAAAACAGACTGATTGATCATGTGACACTTTCCATTTCCATGGATAAGAGTTAAGTAAATCTGAGCCAAATTATTAAACCTCTTGGAATCATGAAGAGAATCTTATCTTTCTTAGATGTAAATCTTACATTTTTCTTCTGTTCAATGGTGTAATGTATCTTGGAACTTAGCAAGCAATTTGTTGAACAAATAACGGACATAGGGATGCTGTGGTGGTGGAGACAATGGTCAAAGTGTTGGGAAAATCTACGTAGGTTTGTATTACTTTTTTTAAAAAAGAGATTTATTTATTTTATTTGAAAGAGTTACACAGAGAGAGAAGAGGCAGGGAGAGAGAGAGGTCTTCCATCTGCTGGTTCACTCCCCAATTGGCTGCAACGGACAAAGTTGGGCCAATCCAAAGCCAGGAGCCAGGAGCTTCCTCTGGGTCTTATCATGCACATGAAGGGACCTGGACCATCTTCCACTGCTTTCCCAGGCCACAGAAGAGAGCTGGATTAGATGTGGAGCAGCCAGGACGTGAACCAGCACCCAAAAGGGGTGCAGCACTGCAGGAAGCAGCCCTACTCGCCATGCCATAGCACTGGCCCCAGAGGCATTGTTTTTAAGGAAGTCTTTTTAAAACATTGCTGAGAGATCACTCATGGGAACCAGAAAGGGGGGGGGCATGGTATATACAAATGATAAAGAAATGAAAACATACCATTACAAAAAAAATCAGTAATAAAGAAAGGGCCTGGTCTTGATATGTAGCAGGTGAAGCCACCACTTGCAATGCTGGCATCCCATATAGGTGCTGGTTCCTGCTCTGCCTTCCTCAATTCCAATCCAGATCCCTGCTGATGGCTTGCAAAAAGCAGTGGGAGAGTGACCAAGTGCTTGGTTTCTGTCACCCATGTTAGAGGCCCAGGGGAAGATCCTGGCTCCTGGCTTTGGCTTGGCCTAACCCCTGGCTATTGCAGGCATCTGGAGCATGAACCAGCAGATCAAAGACTTCTCTCTCCATCTCTTTCTCTGTAGGTCTGACTTTCAAATAAAATAAATAAGTTTTTGAAAAAATAATAATAATAATAAAGGACAGCAAGAGAGGAGTATTGGAACAAAAGAATAAAAAATAGAAACCCAATTAACAATAATATATCCTTACTTACAATTAATTAAAGGTCAATTGATTCAATTATTTAATAAAAAATCAGAGCAAGGCTGAATCTAGTGTTATATCTCAAGGACCTAGAAAAAAATTGAGCCAAAATTCAGCAGAAGGAAGAAAATAATAAAGATAAGAGCAGAAGCAAATGAAAAGAGATTAGAAAAGAAAAGAAAAAGGTCAATGAAATTGAATTTCTTTATTTTTTTTTGCAATGATAAGCAAAACTGATAGACTTTTGGTTAGAATAACAAAGTTAAAAGACAGATCAAACAAATGAAATTACAAATGAAAGAGGAACCATTATAAAGAACGCAATAACCTTTATGAATAGTTATATACCAACACACTGAATAAATGTGTATAAAATTTAAAATTTCCTACAAATGCATAACTTACTAAGAATCATGAAGGAGAAAATCTATCTAGATCTTAATAATAAGGAGATCAAATCAGTAATCAAAACTTTTCAACAAAGAAAAGTCTAGGAACTGATGGAATCACTGGTGAAATGTACCAAACAGTTAAGGAATAAATAATATTAATTCCTTTCAAATTATTCCAAAAATGGAAGAGGAAGGAATGTAGCAAATCAACATAATAAGGACAAATGTGATCAATCCTCAGTCATGTTATGTGAACAGATAAAAGCTTTTCATTTAAACTTTATTTAATGAAATTTTACAGAATTCATGCAATTGTTCTAATATTTTGTAGTGGAATCTTTAAGGTTTTCTAAATATCATGCCATCTGTGGAGATGGTTGTACATCTTCCTTTATAATTTACATAAATTTTTATTTCTTTATTTTGCATAACTGCTTTGGCTAGGAATTTCCATACTATATTAAATAGAAGTGGTAAGGGTGAACATCTCTGCTCTTTTATGAATTCTAAACAAAAAGTCACTAGTTAAAACCACAATGTCAAAATTACAATGAAAGATTGCCTCACACTTCTAAAATTTTGTGGAAAAACAGAATTATAGGATAAGTTTATTTTAGGAGAAAAAAATTTGAAAACATTTTTTTATAATTTGCATTTTCCATGAGTTTCCTAAGGACCACTTATGTATGCTACTGGATATCAAGACCTGTTACAAAACTATAAAAATAATACAGAGCAGTATCAGTTAAAGTAGCATCACATTGACCAGCATAACAGAATCAAGAAAACAGAAACAAATTTTAACAAGTACCCTCATCTGATTCATGGTGGAGACAGTGCAATAGTAATAACAAAAGGATAGATAACAGAAAAGGGACCAAATACTTGAAATAACTCTTCATAAAAATGAATAACCAAATTGCTAATAAATAACAGAATGGATGGCAAACTGTGGTAAATTCAACAACAGAATCCTATACATCAATGAAAATGAAAGTTACACAACTATAAAAAGAAAGAATGAATCGCTCAAGTCTAATTTTGAAGGAAAGTAGAGAAATGAATGTAAACATGCTCATGATTTGATTTACCTATTTTGACCCATTATATATGCATATAAGCTTTCTAAAATCAAAGAAAACTAAAGTTTGTGGGTTAGTACCTTGAGGAATTGTGAGGAGGGATTCTGGCATGTGAACAATGGTTTATTGCTGATCCCAGTACTGTGCCCACTGTATTTAGTTTGTGAAAAATTATCAAACAATACTTTTCATAAAAAGAATTTAGTTGTATTAATAACATTAACATAGATCTTAGGAGTTCAGTTTGACAGTTTTTGATAACTGATAGACCTGTAGAAACAGCATCCAAAACAGGATAGAGGAATTTCTTCCATGGCACTCCCTTTCCAGTTAATTTCTTTCCTCCCATACAAATCTGTTTCAGATTTCTATTAAAATTATATTAGTTTTACCTGGGCTAGGGCCCAGGCACTGGTCTCCTTTGAAGAGAGGAGCTCAGTTAAGCCTACACCAACAGACAAGAAGAAAACTTCCCTCTGAGGGGAAAAAAAAAGGAGATTTACCACACCAAACATGAGTGTGTCACCTCAGACACACCCTTCACCCTGGAACACAGAACAGAGCTCCTAGGTATTCCCTGAAAGCATACACTCCACTAATAATCTCAGACATGGTCCAACGATAAAAGCCACCACGGTGAAAAACAAAACAAAACAAAACAAAAAAACAAAAAACAAAAAAAAACAAAGAAACCAACAAGTATCTCCATAGATGCCAAATAACAAACTCTCCAATTCAAGAAACAAAAATAAGGAAGACAACATGACACCCCAAAAAGAATACAACACTTCTATACTAAATTGTGAAGATGATGCGATTGAAGAAATGCCAGAAATGGAATTAAAAACATTGATCAAGGCCAGCGCCGCGGCTCACTGGGCTAATCCTCTGCCTTGCGGTGCCAGCACACCGGGTTCTAGTCCCGGTCGGGGCACCAGATTCTGTCCCAGTTGCCCCTCTTCCAGGCCAGCTCTCTGCTGTGACCAGGGAGTGCAGTGGAGGATGGCCCAAGTACTTGGGCCCTGCACCCCATGGGAGACCAGGATAAGCACCTGGCTCCTGCCATCAGATCAGCGTGGTGTGCCGGCCGTGGCGCGCTGGCCGCGGTGGCCATTGGAGGGTGAACCAACAGCAAAGGAAGACCTTTCTCTCTGTCTCTCTCTCTCACTGTCCACTCTGCCTGTCAAAAAACAAACAAACTAACAAACAAACAAAAAACATTGATCATAGGATAACTTAGAAGTAATCAGAAGCAAATGCACAAACTAATGAAATCCATACATGACATAAAAGAAATTTTCTCCCACAAAATTGAGATCTTAAAGAGAAATCAAAATGAAATCTTGGAGGGGTTGGCACCGTGGCTCAGTTGGCTAATCCTCTGCCTGCGGTGCCAGCATCCCATATGGGCACCGGGTTCTAGTCCTGGTTGTTCCTCTTCCAGTCCAGCTCTCTGCAGTGGCCTGGGAGGGCAGTGGAGGATGGCTCAAGTGCTTGGGCGCCTGCACCCATGTGGGAGACCAGGAGGAAGCACCTGGCTCCTGGCTTCGGATCAGCGTGGCACCGGCTGCAGCAGCCATTTGGGGTGTGAACGAACAGAAGGAAGACCTTTCTCTCTGTGTCTCTCTCTCATTGTCTAACTCTATCTGTCAAATAAATTAAAAAAAAAATTGAAATTTTGGAAATGAAGAATTCTATAGAAGAAATAAAAATGCAGTGGAGAGCCTTAACAACAGAATTGGTGAAGCAGAAGAATATCTGACTCAAAAGACAAAGCATAGGAAACTATACAGTCAGACTCAATAGAAATTAGAAAACTAAAAACACTGTTAGGAATCTATAAGGTACTATAGAATAACCTAACATATGAGTTCTAGGAGTTCCTGAAGGCATGGAAAGAGACAAAGGATTAGAAGGCCTTTTTAATGAAATAACAGAAAATGTCCCCAATTAGGAGGAAAAAAGGGACATCCAAGGAGAGGAAGCAAATAGAACTCTTAATAAACATGACCAGAAAAGATCTTCACCACAACACATTGTAATCAGACTCCCACAGTAAAATATAAAGAAAAGATTCTAAAATGTGCATGAGAGAAACGCCAGATTACTCTCAGAGGATCTCCAATTAGACTCACAGTGGACTTCTCATTAGAAACCCTACAGGCTAGTAGAGAATGGTGAGATATATTCCAAGTACTAAGACAAAAAAATTGTCAAACCAGAATACTATACCCTGCGAAGCTCTCATTTATGAACAAAGGTGAAATAAAGACCATGACAAACAGAAATTGAAAGAATTTGTCACCACTCGTACAACCCTGCAGAAGATGCTTAAGGATGTGCTGCACAAAGAAACACAGAAACATGATCATCGCTACAGAAGAAGGAAAAGGAAGGAAATCTCCCCAGTAAAAATACACAAGAAATCCAAAGCACTAAATAGGAATATTTATGGAAAAGTGACAGGGCAAAGTCATTACTTATGAATAATCACCTTAAATGTAAATGGCCTTAATCTCCAGTTAAAAGACACAGACTGGCTGAATGGATTAAAAAGCAAAACCCATATATTTGCTGCCTGCAAGAAACACATTCCACTAACAAAGATGCACGCAGTCTGAAAGCAAAAGGATGGGAAAAGATAGTCCATGCTAACAGAAACCAAAAAGGAGCTGGTGTAGCCATTCTAATATCAGACAAAATAGACTTTAACACAAAAACTGTTAAGAGAGACAAAGAAGGACACTATGTAATGATTAAGGGATCAAATAAACATGAAGATGTTAACTATTATAAACACATATGCACCTAATTTCAGGGCACCAGGCTGTTTAAAAGAAATGTTAGGGGATCTAAAGGGAGGCATAGATGTAGACTCAAATACAACAGTAATAGGGGATTTCAATACTCCACTTTCAGCAAAGGACAGATCAACCAGACAGAAAATCAGCAAAGAAACAGCAGTTAATCGATACTATAGACTAATAGACTTAGTAGATATCCACAGAATTTATTATCCTACAGTTGCAGAATACACATTCTTCTCACCAGTGCATGAAACCTTCTCTAGGATTAACTTCATGTTAGGCCATAAAACAAGTCTCAACAAATTCAAAAAAATAGAAATTATACTATGCATCTTCTCAGACCACAATGCAATGAAGGGGGAAATCAAAAACTCAGGAATCTCTAGAACATATGCAAACACATGGAGACTGAGCAATATGCTCCTGAATGAACAGTGGGTCATAGAAGAAATCAGAAGAGAAATCAAAAAATTTCTGGAAACACATGAAGATGACCATACAACATATCAAAACTTACGTGGTACAGCAAAAGCAGTGTTAAGAGTAAAGTTTATAGCAATTGGTGTCTGCATCAAGAAATTGGAAAGGCACCAAATGAATGAGCTATCTATGCATCTCAAGGATCTAGAAAAACATCATCAAATCAAACCCAAAACTAGTAGGAGAAAAGGAATAATTAAAATTAAAAAATAAATCAACAAAATTGAAACAAAAAATACAAAAGATCAACAAAATGAAGAGGTGGTTTTTATAAAAAATAAACAAAACTGACACACCATTGGCCCGACTAATCAAAAAAAAAAAAGGAGAGAGAAGACCCAAATCAATAAAATTAGAGATGAAAAAGGAAATGTAACAACTGACACCACAGAAATAAAAAGAATCAGCAGAAATTACTACAAAGAGCTGCATGCCAACAAACTGGGAAATCTAGAAGAAATGGATAGATTCCTGGACACATACAGCTTACCTAAATTGAGCCATGAATACATGGACAACATAAACAGACCCATTACCAAGACAGAAATTTAGTTAGTAATAAAGACCCTAAAACAAAGAAACCAGGACCAGATGGCTTCACTGCTGAATTCTACCAGACATTTAAAGAACTAACTCTGCTTCTTCCAAGTTATTCAGGGTAATTAATGTTTCATTATCTTTATTGTTACTTTACTATTGGAGTCTTGGAAATTCTCTCTTCTATTTCCTTGCATAGGTGTGCTACTATGATCTGTATTCATCCCAAGGTGCTTTGTAACACTAGCACTTACTGCTTCTAACTGTGACTTGGTAGTTATCTAATCTCCCTCCCTACCCCTTCTCCCACATTCTCCAAGTCTCTAGTAATTACTATTTTATGTTCAGATTGACTTAAAAAAAACTCTTCATCTATTTGTACTGGGAAAATGATAGATATTTCAAACATGAGAAAGAAAGAAAGAAAGAAAGAAAGAAAGAAAGAAAGAAAGAAAGAAAGAAAGAAAGAAAGAGAAAGAAAGAAAGAAAGAAAGAAAGAAAGAAAGAGAGAAAGAGAGACAGAGAGAGAGAGAAAGAGACAGAGAGAGAGAGAAAGAGAGAGAGAGAGAGAGAGAGAAAGAGAGAGAGAAAGAGAGAGAGAAAGAGAGAGAAAGAGAGAGAAAGAGAGAGAAAGAGAGAGAAAGAGAGAGAGAAAGAAGAGGAAGGAAGGAAGGAAGGAAGGAAGGAAGGAAGGAAGGAAGGAAGGAAGGAAGGAAGGAAGGAAGGAAGGAAGAAGGAAGGAGGAAAGAAAGCAAAGCACAGCTGCATGAAGTGACAGGTTCTAATTGCTATTAAGTTTTGAAAGCAGGCATTTAGGGCCAGCATTGTGGCACAGTGGTTTACACCACTGCTTGCAACACAGGCATCTTATATCACCAATACTGGTTTGATTCCCTGTTGCTCCACTTCTGATCCAATTTTCAACTAATGCGCCTTGGAAGAAAGTTGAAAATGGTCCAAATACTTGGTCGCTTGCCCACTCATGTGAGACCAGAATGGAATTCCTGGCTCCTATGTTTGGCATGGCCCAGACTTGGCTATTGCAGCCATTTGAAGTGAACCAGCAGATGGAAGATCTCTCTCTCTCTCTCTCCCTCTCTCTCTGTCTCTCCATCTCTCTGTTGCTCTGCCTTTCAAGTAAATAAATATTTTTAAAAGGTGAAACAAATTTCTTTTTATGTTTCAGAATTAACATATTATATGAAATAATGACATACCTTCTGTTTTGGGTCATATGACTAATGAGATCTTAAATGTTTAGTAAACACTAAAAATATCTTTTAAGATCACGTAATAATTTAATTTTGCACATAGGGAATATATACCTTTAGGGATGAACTACACTTACCTTTTTCTTGGTCAATGGTATTCTTTCCACAGACATTTTGTTTCTAAAACAACCTGATTATTGAATTTTTAAATTTCAGGTGTTTTTTGCAAATTATGCACTATATTCTTCACTGCTGTTGCATTTTATGTATATAAAGGTATTAGAAAGGAAAGCACTGAAAGCTTGCCTATGCCTATGAGGATTCTGAGAGTTAAAGGAGGGGAAAGAACTGATTTATAACTGGATCATCACTGTGTAAGAATTTCATGTTTTCTACTTTTCAATGTGATATTATATTGATAAAATATAAAATAATAATATAATTACATGTTTAACAAATGAGTATGCTTCATTTATTTCTGTAAATTTTATTGAGTAAAAATATAATAAAATTATAGTCTTAATGGCTATGAATTTTGAAGAAATATTATAAGAACATATTGCATGCTACCAATAGGAAATTGATAGTTTTATTGGCTGTTAAAGTTGAGGTGAAAATGGGAAAATGAAATAAGTGATTTCTTTTAATGGTGATAAAGCAACAGGTGTGTCCAAGATCTAATTATGTTAGTTAGTATTTCCTTCTCTTTAAACATTTCTTAAAATTTTTATTAAGATTTAATGATTGTACTTACGTGCAGAGTATAGTGTAAACATTTCAATGGACGTTTATAATGTATTCTGGCAGATTTTTCTCTCCATGTTATTAGTTTATGATTAGAGTCTGCAAGTTCCAGTCTTCTATTTGCTCAGAAAATTTATGATACATTTTTGTGAACTGTCGTCATCCTACTGTGCTGTGGAACACTAAGTTACTCCTTCTGTCTTAACCGTGTTTTGGTAACCATTGTCCAGCCTCCCTCTATCCACTTTCCACCCTTCTCAGATCCTAGTAATAGTTACTTTATGTTTGGATAGACTACTTTGGGTTCCACATAGGAGGGAGAACACACAGTATTTGCCTTTCTGTGTCTGGCAAGTTTCAGTGAATGTAATGTCTTCCAGTTCCATCCATTTTACTGTAGTCTCACTGCTAGGCAAATATCCTAAAGAAATGAAATCATTACATAGGTTCATTCTGATGGCAGCTTTATCATTTGGCCATGTAGTATATGGATGACAAAGTTTCCTGTAGTTTGTTCATGTTACTTTTTTTTTTTTTTTTTTTTTTTTTTTTTTTGACAGGCAGAGTGGACAGTGAGAGAGAGAGACAGAGAGAGAAAGGTCTTCCTTTTGCCGCTGGTTCACCCTCCAATGGCCGCCGCTGCAGCCGGCGCACCGCGCTGATCCTGGCAGGAGCCAGGAGCCAGGTGCTTTTCCTGGTCTCCCATGGGGTGCAGGGCCCAAGCACCTGGGCCATCCTCCACTGCACTCCCTGGCCATAGCAGAGAGCTGGCCTGGAAGAGGGGCAACCGGGACAGAATCCGGCGCCCCAACCGGGACTAGAACCCGGTGTGCCGGCGCCGCAAGGTGGAGGATTAGCCTATTGAGCCACGGCGCCGGCTTGTTCATGTTACTTTTCAATTGTGCTTTGGATTCAGGTCATATAATGAATATTAAATAAGTTAAAGTAATATTTCTTTTCAAAAATAGACCATTTAAAGCTTTTATTTGGATATTTATCTATGTGTTTATTTAAATGAAAAGCAGAGTAACAGAGATAGAGACAAAGAAGAGAGAAGGAGGGAGAGAGGGAGAGGGAGAGGGAGGGGGAGAGGGGAGAAGAGAGAGAGAATGAATGAATCTTCCATACATTGATTCACTCCCTAAATGCCAAACTAGGAATCAGAAACTCCATCTAGGTCTCCCACTCTCCCACATGGGTGGCAGGAACCCACATTCTTGGGCCATCATCTTCTGCTTTCCAGGCACCTTAACAGGAAGCTTGATCGGAAGCAGAGGTGGAACATGTTCACAGGCATTCTGATATGAGATGCAGAAGTCTCGGGCATTTTAATGTGCTGCACCACAACACTTGCTCCACTTAAAGCCATTTAAACATTATCATTTTCTTCATCTATGATTGGACAAGAAAAGATTTACCCAGAAAGTTTCTCCAGTCTACTGACCACCTTAAAATACATATTCTAAGTCTCCTTTAATTTAGTAATTATAAAATTCTGTATGACCACAAACCTTTACATTTTTATCTTCACTTGAATTTTATTGATAAAGGCTACCTATTAAGCTGAACTGATATATCCATTTGTGCTTTATACTTCATTTTATGATTAATCACTAGTCATGTGAAGAAATAGTCACATTTAAATGTAGAAAATGTGTCAATCATTTATGAGATTTTTCTGAAGCCAACATATGCCTGCAGAATTTTTGTTGTAATATTCATACAATATTTGTGCTTTCATCCAAATTATATTTTCCAAATATTGGCTAAAAATTAAGCTGCTGTATAGCAAAGATATTCTCTGCAACGCTTCCTGGTTCTCCTAGAAGTGATAACTGACAAAATTGCTTCTTATTTTTTTCTACTAGTCAATGACCTTGTGACTCAAGGTCACACGGTTGGAAGGAGGAGGAAATGTGATTGAAAGGGTATTCAAACCTTGCTTTATGTGCTTTTCTTCCTTAATTTCAACATTCATTTATGAAATGATAAAACCAGTCTTACATGAAACCCTGCTTCACTGACTCCTCTGTTTGAACCATCAGGATCACAGGGTGTCCAGGATCCGAAGATGAAAACCAGAATCTATCTTTAAAGATTCTACATGATTTTCTGCTGTGTCCTGTATTCTGAAGAGGATAATCACACATGGTGTTTACCTAGATTGCAGAAATTTATTTTTGCTAATCTGTATTTTAATAATAAAGGACCTTCTTGTGAAACATTTCTGGTTGCTTTCTGTAGGATTTTTAAACATAAGTTCATCAGACCTTGTCTTGACTGTTGAGGAACAGTTTTTTTCTTCTTTTTTTCATACTGTTTGTTGAAATCTTACTTACCATAGAGTTAAACATGTATAAAGTCAATTGAAAATAGATCTCAGTGGGAATAAGAAAGGGAGGAGGAAGAGGGGTAGGAGTATGGGTGAGGGAGAGAGAGAAAGAGAGAGAGAGAGAGAGAGAGATATCTTTCATCCACTCGTTCACTCTCCAGATGGATGCAGCTGGGTCAATCTGAAAACAAGAATCAGAAACTTGATCCTGATCTCCCCCATGGGTGGTGGGGGCCCAAGTACCTTCTAGGGCACATTAATAGGAACCTGGATGGGAAGCAGAGCAGCCAGGAGTCAAACCTGTACTTTGATATGGGACGTTGGTGTTACGAGCAACTACTTAGCCCACTGCACCACAAGGCTAGCCCTAAAAACTATTATTTAAACCTGACAAAATACTGATTCTAGGTAAAAATAGTAGTGGAGATTCAACTGTGCTGAAACATATTCAGACTATGATTGTATTGTGTTTGTATTCTGGCTACAAAGCTGCAGAAGTTTTGGGGAGACTTTACTGTATTTTCTTCATAAACTTATTTCTGGTGAAAGGGACAATGTAAATGAATATATACAAAACTAGAACTAGACTAGAAATTCATACAGAAGCACAAAAGACCTTGAATAGTCAAATCAATCTAGAACAAAAAAGAATAAAGCTGGAGGTCTCACAATACCAGGTTTCAAGATATAATAAGGTTATTGAAAGGAAAATCGCATGGTATTAACATAAAATCAGATACATAGTCTAATGCTTTGAATACTTCCCCTTTCTTTTATTAATTTTATAATGTCAAGGTTACATTTAGATCTTTGATTCCATTTGCATTGATTTTTGCGTAGGGTGAAAGGAAAGGGCCCAGATTTAATCTTCTAGATCTGGATATGCAGCTTTCTCAGCACCATTTACTGAAGGCACAGTCTTTTCTTCAGTGCATGTTTTTGGCACCTTTATCAACGATTAGTTGGCTATAGGTGAGTGGATTAATTTCTAACATCTTTATGTTGATCTATTTGAAGTTCTCTCTCTGTCTCTCCTGCTCTCTTTGTAACTCTGACTTTCAAATAAATAAATAAACCTTTAACAATATATAATTTTTTAAATTTTTTTGATAGGCAGAGTGGACAGTGAGAGAGAGAGAGACAGAAAGAAAGGTCTTCCTTTTTTGCCGTTGGTTCACCCTCCAATGGCTGCCGTGGCTGGTGTGCTGCGGCTGGAGCATCTTGCTGATCCGAAGAAGGCAGGAGCCAGGTGCTTCTCCTGGACTCCCATGCAGGTGCAGGGCCCAAGGACTGGGCCATCCTCCACTGCACTCCCGGGCCACAGTAGAGGGCTGGCCTGGAAGAGGAGCAACCAGGACAGAATCCGGCACCCTGACTGGGACTAGAACCTGGTGTGCCGGTGCCGCAGGCAGAGGATTAGCCTATTGAGCCGCAGTGCAGGCCTAAACAATATATATTCTGTAGCTATGGGATGGAATGTTCTGTTAGGTCCTTTTGGTGTGAAGTGTAGGTTAACTCTGTTGCTTCTTTGTTGATGTTTTTTGGCTGATTTTTTTCATTGGTGAAAGAAACCTCCATATTATGGTATAAGAGCTTATATCTCCCAAGGTCACGGCAACCAATCATGTGATGTTGGCTGGGATATTATTCTGGTTGACTGTGGCCATAGGTCTCTACTTGGTACTGGAGCACATCCAGTGCTTCTTCTGCAGGCACTGGCCTGGGGGCAAAGACCGCTAGTATATGCCCAGTGATGGTTTCATTAAATCCAAGATTTAGAGTTGTGTTCACTTCAGTGCCCTACTCCCCAGAGTCTGGAATCTCGCACCTTTCAGTCTTCCCATGGCTAGGGGAGAGAAGAGAAGGTAATTTCCTGGCTTCTCACCCTGACACTATGCTGGGTTGCACCTGAGTCTCACAGCTGTTATACAGTGCACTGTCTTGTAAATGTACACCAATCCTGTGAGAGGCTGAGAATGACGCAGTCGGAAATACACATCATGCTATGTGTTCTATGTATTCCATGCCTCCATCAGATGTTAGGGCAATTCTAGAGACTTCTGTGAATACTGGCCTATTGTCTCTATCTGGTTCTGGGTTTCACCATAATGGGACTCGCTCTGATGTTCAAGTCAAAGTTGTGATCTCACTTCCTTGCCTGTTTCCCTTGTGAGTGAAGTCTTATTCCTTGCCTGGAGTGTGTATTTTGGGGCAGAGGTGGTAGAGGCAGTCCAAAGGCTGCCCACGCTAACATTAAGTTGCTTCACAAATGAGTCTCATAGTCACCGGGGCCTGAATAATCTCCGGGTGTCTTCTAGGCATGCGCAATGCTGATGGTGACACACACTGAAATGCATCCATTCTATAAGGATGCAGTTCTCTTCCTGATGCCAAAGCAGATCCAGCAGCTGTACTTGTGAACACTTCCCTGGGGATGGAAACATTTGGGCTTTATCTGGCACAAGACCTCACAGCAGCAGGTCTGCTCTGAGTTTCAGGGCAAGGTCCTAAATTCTTTCTCACCCTACCCTCCAACAACTGGAGTCTGACTCAGCTGTCTGCAGGAGATAGGGAGAGTGGTGGTAGATGTGACCCTAAGCCACCTGGGACAAAGAGGGGATCAAAGGCTCAGTCTGCAGGTACTGGCCTGGTGCAGAGGTCATGGGACCCCACCCAACTCCATAAATAAGAAAAGCAGGCCTGGTACTTAGTTTCAAATATAAGGCCTGGATTTTAGTCCCTCTCCCATTCCCAAGAAGGAGGTATCTCTTTTTCTATCTGGGACTGCTTGGAATTGGAGAAGAGGTGATGAGGCAATTCTTCAGTGCATCTTCTGTTATTATTGGACTAAAACAAAGCAACAGGTTCTTTCATCTGGTTTCCTTGGCCCCTAAGATCACTTGGTAAGTGAATAGCTGCTCAAATTGGTATTTCTGTGGGGAAATGTTCAGTTAGCACCTTACTCAGTTGCCTTCTTATTTCACCCTTTTGTGGTTTAAGTTTTCTATCTCCCTATTGATAGTTGCATTTGTTACACCATTTTGTTCTTTAAGCAACTCTAAGATAACTGTTTTAAAGACTTTTTAGTGGGTCTGCCATCAGGCTTCTCTAGGGACAGTTTATGTTGAATTATGTTTTTCTTGAAATGAACCCTACCTTCCTATTTCTTTGTATGGCTTGTGACTTTTGTTGAACACAGAACATTTGAATCTAATTCTGGAAATCAGATTCTCCACTTTTCTCAGGGTTTTGTTTGTCCAGTTGTTGACATTGTTTTTGTTTTTAAAATGAGTTAAGGCTGTCTTTGTGCCAAGAATCAGCTTGAGGCACACATTTAAGGTGTTCTCAAATTTTTCCTAAAAAAGAATGTGATTTTTCCATAGAAATATACAGTCAATGTCTAATTTTCCCTACCTCTGCAGTTCCTTTTGAATGTCATATTTTTTCTTGTCTTGCCACAGAAAGAGAGAAAGAAAAATGAAGGGGAGAAGGGCTCCAAGTCTTTAAATTCCACAGGGAGGGCCTGTGATGGTGAGAGGAAGTAAGAACATCATGACCCCATGCCCTGCTGTCTGCACCTCTGTGACCAAAGCAGCTTCCACTGATGATCAAAACCTATTTGTTTGTAGGACAGAGAGTTAGTTGTCCACAGTAGCTGTGTGTAAGTTGCTCCAGAAAAACATGCACAACTGCTTTACCTGGAGTTGGGAGGTGGGGAAAGGGTAGTTGCTACTGTGTTCAGAATTGAAATTGGCCAAAATAAACTGTAATTAGCTGTCCAAGATTTCCCCTGAATCTTTTCCATGGCCTTGTACTTGATCTCTTCTTGCCACCAGAATCCCTAATTGACGGTTCACCATCCCATATATGGAGGCTAGATGATAGATGGAGTGATGAAATGTAGATTAAGTGAATTTAATATGGAGTACAGAGAATCTGAGTTGTGCAAGGTGTAGACTTCATCAGGGGTGTCAGTGCTTTAGCCATATTTTCTCATGCGCACTGTTTCTACTATATGCCAAGAGCATCCCATCACAAGCTCTTGGCACTCCCCATTCAAGATGTTTCCTTCAGGATGGGAGTAAAACAGACCAGAAATATTAAGGAATAAGTGACTCTGGGAATATTTTCCACTCTTAAGGGATTTGGGGAATAAAGACAAACTAGTTCTTATGCTTCAGCAAGACAGCTCTGATGCATTTTCTACATGATCTCCCAGGGGTTCCTGGAGCAATCAGGCCCCAGGCCCCAGTGAACAGCAATCTAGTGCACCATCTAGTGGCTTTACATTTTCTATTTCACTTCCCATTCTTCCTCTGGGCCCCTTCTCAAATAAATCATTTGCTCTTAAATGCTTGTCCCACAACCTGCACTGGAAGATTGCAGCTTCAGAGAAATATAATAAATTTTATACTGAAATAGACCATAGTTTAAGGTTCATAAAAGCAGTTACTATGGATTTGCTTCTGTAAATAACTCCTGTATTTTCATTTTACATAGTAGTCCTTTTTTTAACGCCTTCTGTTCTGAATTTTATCTTATCATATATTACAACTGTAACTGCTTTCTTTTAAATGGCCTCTTGTAATATATTTATGCCTATTATTTTATTTTTAAGCTTCCTCAAACTCTTTGGTTGAAATATATCTCTTAAGTAGAGCCTGGTATCAGTTTGTGCTTTTAAGAACAATCTGCCTACACATGAAGTGAGTAATGCTGGAAAAGAAGAAGACGGCGGTTACAAAGCCCTCATATTTTATATTATATGGTGATGCATTGTCTTTAACCCAGAGGCAGAGTACCTTCCAAGACTGTTTACTACATATAATTCCTTAAAAGAATAATTCAGATGTGCATAAACACAAATGACCCATAAGGATTGCCTTCCAACGTTAACTAGCATACTTTTATTTCCCATTCCTTTCCTATTCTCAACACAGGACAATAATTTTTACTTGCTGTGAATAACTGTAAGGCAACCAGCAAGCTTATTTTACTTTTAATACATTCTTCCTAATTCATTAATCATCTGTTATTGCATATTACAGCTATTTTGTCCAGAGCCATTTCTTATTACATACTATACTTTTTTAGTTCAGATGAAAATATATTCAATGATCATCCTTAGTTTTCATGGCCAGCTCCTCCACAAACATTTTGGTGTCTGAATCTTGTTCTCTGGTCTATTCTTCAGGAAAGTGGCCATAAATTTTGAATAGTCTCTTTGGTTATTGTCTATACTGAATAGGTTAGCAATCACTTCTTTATTCCTTATGTCCTTTTTTTGGAAAAGATTTATTTATTTGAAATTTGAAAATCAGAGTGATAGACAGACAGAGAGAGAGATAGAGATCTTCCATTTGTTCATTCACCGAATAGTTTCATCAACCAGTGTTGAGTCAAGCTGAAGCCAGGTTCCTGGAACTCCACCCAAGTTTCCTACATGGGTTTCACGGACTCAAGTACTTGAGCTAATACCTGCAGCCTCCTAGGATGTGTGTTAGCATGATGCTGGATTAGAAGAGCGGAAAAGCCAGTTCTCAAACTAGGCACCCAGAAATGTGATGCAGACATTCTAAGTGGCATCTAAAATGTTGCACCAAATGCCTGCTCTCAACAATTTTTTAAATTGCTAGAAAATGAGGTTGCTAGTAATGTTGCAGTGAGAAGTAAACCTTTTTGTGCATAGGAAGTTACACACAGAGAAACCTTGCAAGAACCATTATGTCATATTAAGCACCTTGACCTTTATCTTATGCAATAGCTGACATGAAATGGTATTAACCGGAGATGCGCAAATGTTTAGAACCTCATTTTGAGGAACTGTCCCTGGTAGCAGGATGTGGGATGTATTTTGAGTGGGAAGAGAAGAAAGGGAGGATAGAAGAATATTGCAATAGTTTGAGAGATTCGAGACTAAAGAAGTGCTTGAGGGGCCGGCACTGTGGCATAGCAGGTAAAGCAGCAGCCTGCAATGCCAGTATCCCATATGGGCGCCGGTTCAAGTCCTGGCTCCTCAACTTCCAATCTAGCTCTCTGCTGTGGCCTGGGAAAGCAGTGGAAGATGGCCCAAGTCCTTGGGCCCCTGCATCCATGTGGGAGACCTGGAAGAAGCTCCTGGTTCCTGGCTTCGAATCAGCACAGCTCCGGCCATTGCAGCCATCTGGGTAGTGAACCAGTGGATGGAAGACTTCTCCTCTCTCTGTGTAACTCTGACTTTAAAACAAATAAATAAATCTTTAAAAAAAATAGAAGTGTTTGAAGGAAGGTAGAGAAAGTAAGAACTGGTCTTAGCCAAAGAACTGGCTCAAGCTAATGACTCCCTCAGTTTCTGGTATAAGCTAGGTTAAATCTTTTCAAAAGCTGTTTCTTCAGCTACACCCATGGGCATTCCCTATAGACAAACCACCACTGAAAATGAGTTTACAATAGAAAATTTATATACCCAGAAAGAAATAATTTGTTATGAATATTTCAGACTTGAAAAAATGAAAATAAAATCCTCACCTAGAAAAATTTCAGTGAGCCTCTTGAATATCAAAACCAGGGAGTATAGCTAAATCCTTTGCAAAGTGACAATTAGACTGATGCCTTAACTTAGTAATAGAGGAAAATGGAATAATTTCTTCCAAACACTGAAAGAAAAGAAATGCCATTCAGGATTCTATTCCTAGAGAAATTATTATTCAAGAGTGTTATAAAGAAACATTTCAGATAGACAGTTTACCTCCCACAGACCCTAGGAGAAGATATGCTAATGTATGTGCTTCAGCAAGATAAGATATGTGTAAGGAAGGGGTAGTATGCAGGGAGTGATGAGATGTGGAGGAATGAGGCAAACACACACATGTACTGGTAGGGTTACCCAAGAAATGATTTTGGCATGGATTTGAGAGCCAAAGAAACAAGTGAGAGAATACAGTCTCTAATTTAAAAATAACTTGATGCATTTGAGGAATGAGAAAAAGTAAAAGGCAGCATTGAGAGAGAATTGGGATCAAGAAAGAATTTTGTATGAATATACAGGGGAACCCGAGGATGAAAAGCTATGGGAGCAACATTATAGTTTCAATATTTTTTTATAAAACAAATGGGAAACCTCTAAATAATTTCAAATAGTGTCATGGAAATAATCACAAAATAACTTTGGCTTTTACATAGAGAACTGTGATAAACTTCTAATTCTGAGTGCTTTGGAAAGGAGCCAGTAGTGACTTGGATTAAGGTATTAGTAGAAAAAATGTGGAAATACAGATTTTAGAGATATGTAGTCAAGGAATAAAATTCTCAACTGCAAATTCCAGATTTCTGTGAACTACTATAATTTTGAAAATGCCATAAGGAGGAAATAGTGACCTCAGTTTTTATTTATTTATTTATTTATTGACAGGCAGAGTTAGACAGTGAGAGAGAGAGACAGAGAGAAAGGTCTTCCTTTTCTGTTGGTTCACCCCCTAAATGGCAGAAAAATACTGGTGAGGATATGTGGAAAAAGGTACTCTAATTCACTGCTGGTGGGAATACAAACTGGGAACACCACTGAGGAAGACAGTATGGAGATTCCTCAGAAACCTGAATATAGATCTACCACATGACCCAGCCATTCCACTCTTGGGAATTTACCCAAGGGAAATGAAATCAGCATATGAAAGAGTTATCTGTACCCCCATCTTTATTGTAGCTCAGTTCACAATGCCTAAGATATGGAATCAACCCAAATGCCCATCAACTGAAGACTGGATAAAGGAATTATGTGATATGTACACCATAGAATCCTACTCAGCGGTAAAAAATAATATGAAATCCTGTCATTTGCAACAAAATGGATGTTTTCTGTAACTGAGCCTTTCAAATCAAATAAATCTTAAAAATATACATATATAAGGGAGGCAAGATGGTGGAATAGCGATAAAGAGGTCTGCTCTAGGCTTCGTGAATTTAGCAGAAAAAAAAAAAAACTGGAGAAGGTACGCTCTCAGGGAAAACTGCAGAGGGAGATCTTGTGAAAGCAGTAGAAATGGGCTGGAGCTAATGGGAAGGCACAGACATGCAACAAGCATGGGGCATGGAGCATGCAGCACGAACACAACAAAGGACCCAGAAGCCTGCTCAGGATAGCAAGGTGAGGCCAGACTGCATCAGCCCATGCCAATGTTGATACAGCTGGAAGGAGAGTCTAGTAGACTGCATTTGTTTGAGTCTGACCGGAACCCTCAGGGGAGCTGGGCACCTGCTCACCAGGAGTGGGGTTGGGGTGGGGGGAGGAACAGCATGCCTCTCTCTCCACTTCTTCCCCTGCCATACCAGCACTTTGGAGCTAGCTAGCTGGGAGAAAGCTGGCACCATTTCAGACATAACCAGGAGCAGTGGCTCCAGCTTATCTGTGCAAAACCAGCAGCTGCAGGAACTGTCCACAAGGGCAGCCACAGCAACCAAAACAGTTTGAGTCAACTGGTGGGGTCTGTCCCACCTTATCATCAGGGCAACAACACCAGCTCCATTATGCCCATGTGGCAATGGGCAGGGAGGGGGAGCCATCCCCACCAAAGCGAAGTCAGCCCGCAAGGAATCTTGTACCCACCCAGCATAATTGTGAAAGTAGTAGGGCTGTGGAAGGCAGGTATTGTGCTTGCTTGTGACCCAGGGATTTTATCAGAAGGAAAAATCTGGGTTCCCCACAGATTTTGAGTCTGGCTAGGGGGAACATACTTGGTCTGCACAGGGTGAAACACATAGGCAGTGGCACTGGGAACACTTTAGCCTCTCTGTGGACAGGACAGGCTCTGTGGTGGAGTGGACTCTCTTGCACTCTTTCACTGTGGAAGCCTGGGTTGATGAGTCTGTAAAAACACTGCAACTGTGTCAGATGGTGCAGGGTGTAACTGGGATTCTGGGTAAGCTCTGGGTGCACAGCCACACTCTCAGAACTCCTCGGTTGCTGGGGCAGTTCATTGCAGCTGGAACTGTGCATACAGGGAGGTCTGCACAGATCATTTCACAGATGAGTGTTGAACACACTGGGGACTAACACCCAGGCATTGCTCAGTGTGAAGGAGAGGAAGTGAGGGGGTGAACACACCAGCAGACGTGACCACCCCTGCCTCCATTTCTGTTAATGAAGAGGAGAGCAACCACCCCCAACTTGGGTGTTACCTTAGACACTCACTCTACCCTGGAGCACTGGCCAGAGCTCCCTGGCTACACCCATCACACACCTCTCAGTATTCACTGAAAGCACAGACACCCCACTAAGCCACAGAGGTACAACTCAAAGATAAAAACCATAATAGGGGGAAAAACAATTAACTACACAAATACCTAAAAATAAATTCAGAAATTCAAGAAACAGAAATAAGGAAGATACCATGAGCCCGCCAAAGAAATACAAGAACATTTAAATATTAGAATGTGAAGATGAAGAGATTGATGAAATGCCAGACAGAATTCAAAAAAATTAATCATTTTTTGATTTTCAACAGAAATCAAAAGCGAATCCATGAACTAAAAACAAAAATGACACGAATGAAATTTTTCCTGTGAAATTGAGATTTTACAGAGAAATCAAAATTAAATATTAGAAATGAAGAACTCAATAGATCAAATAAAAATGTGGTGGAAAGCCTTAAGAGCAAATTCAGTGAGGCAGAAGAAAGAATCTCTGAACTAGAGAACTAGAAGATAAATCTTTGGAAATCCTAGAGTCAAACCAAAACAAATGACAATAACAAATAAAAAAAAAGAATAAAATAGAAAACTTAAAATCAGTATTGGAAAATTTATGGGATACTATCAAATGACCCAACATATGGGTCTTAGGAGTTCCTGAAGGTGTGGAAAGAGAGAATGGACTAGAAGGCCTATTTAGTGAAATAATAACATAAAATTTCCCCAATTTGGAGAAAGAAAGGGATGTCCAAGTAGAGGAAGCACATAGAACTCTTAACAGACATGACCAGAAAAAACACATACATTCTACCAAAACTGACTCATGAAGACACAGAAAACCTAAACAGACCAATAACCAATCACTAAGAAAGACCTTCCCAACAAAGAAAAGCCCAGGACCAGATGGCTTCTCTGCTGAATTCTACCAGACTTTTAAAGAAGAACTAATTTCAATTCTTCTCAAGCAATTCAGAACAATTGAAAGGGATGGAAACCTCCCAAACTCCTTCTAAAGCCTACATTACCTTAATTCTTAAGCCAGAAAAATATACAACAGAGAAAGAGAGCTATAGATCAATATTGCTGATGAACATAGATGCAAAAATCCTCAATAAAAATTTACCAATCAAATCCAAAAACACATCTTTAAGATCATTCACCCAGACCAAAAGATACTTATCCCTGATATGCAAGGACAGTTCAACATTGGCAAATCAATTAATGTGATACATGATATTAACAAACTGAAGACAAAAAACATAGGGTTATCTCAATAGATGCAGAGAAAGCATTTGATAAAATATAGCATCCTTTCATGATGAAGAACTTAAGCAAACTGAGTATAGAAGGAATATTCCTCAACACAATCAAGACAATCTATGACAAATCCACAGCCAGCATATTTTTGAATGGGGATAAGCTGGAAGAATCCCCCCTAGATCCACAACCAGATAAGGATGCCCACTCTCCACACTGCTATTTAATATAGTACTGGAAGTTTTAGCCAGAGCCATTAGGCAAGAAAAAGAAATAAATGGAATACAAATTGGAAATGAGTATATCAGACTATCTCTATTTGCAGATGACATGATACTTTATATAGGGGATCCAAATGACTCCAGTGAGAGACTATTGGAATTCACAAAAGAGTTCAGTAAAATGGAAGGATATAAAATCATCACCAAAAAATCAATAGCCTTTTTATACACAGACAAGGTCATTGCTAAGAAAGATCTTTTTAAGATCAGTCCAATTCACAACAGCTTCAAAAAAGAATCAAATATCTTGGAATAAATTTAACCAGGGATGTTAAAGATCTCTACAATATAAATTAAAAAACACTAAAGAAAGAAATAGAAGAAAGCATTAAGAATGGAAAAATCTTCCATGTTCATGGATTAGAAGAATCAACATCATTAAAATGTCCATATAACAAAGGCAATTTACAGATTCAATGAAATCCCAATCAAAATATCAAGGACATTCTTTAAAATGTAGAAAAAATGATGCTAGAATTCATATGGAAACACAGGAGACCTCAGATAGGTAAAGCGATCTTATACAACAAAAACAAAGCCACAGGCATAACAATACCTGATTTCAAGACACACTATAGGGAAGTTATAATCAAAACATCCTAGTACTGGCACAAAAACAGACTTGTAGACCAACAGAACAGAATAGAAACTCCAGAGATCAATTCATACATCTACAACCAATTTATCTTTGAGAAAGAAGCTCAATCCCTGGAGCAAAGACAGTCTCTTTAACAAATGGTGCTGGGGAAACTGGATCTCCACACGCAGAAGTATGAAATTAGACCTCTACCTTATACCTTACACAAAAATCCACTTAAAATGGATCAAAGACCTAAATTTATGACCTGAAATCATCAAATCATTAGAAAATACTGGAGAAAGTCTGCAAGCTATTTGGAATAGGCAAAGACTTCTTGCAAAAGACCCCAGAAGCACAGACTGTCAAAGTTAAAATTGACTAATGGGATTATAGCAAACTGAGAAGCTTCTGCAATGCAAAAGAAACACTCAGCAAATTGAAGAGGCAACCAACAGAATGGAAGAAATTATTTGCAAACTATGCAATTGATAAAGGGTTAACATCCAGAATCTAGAAAGAGCTCACAAAATTCAACAAAAGCAAAACAATTCAGTTAAGAAATGCGCAAAGGACTTGAACAGGCATTTTTCAAGAGAGGAAATTCAAATGGCCAACAGACACTAGAGAAAATGCTCAGGATCAGCTGCCTCAGTTGCTGTCAGGGAAATGCAAATCAAAACTGTAATGAGGTTTCAGTTCACTCCAGTTAGAATGGCCCACATACAGAAATCAACAAATAACAAATGATGGTGAGGATGTGGGGGAAATGATACCCTGGTACACTGTTGGTGGGAATGTAAACTCAGTGCAACCACTGTGGAAGACAGGATCAAGATACCTCAGAAAGCTGAATATAGATTTACCATGTGATTCAGCCGTCCCACTCCTGGAAATTTACCCAAACCAAAAGAAATCAGCATATGAAAGCGTTATCAGTACCCCCATATTCATTGCAGCACAATTCACAATAGCTAAGATATGGAATCAACACAGATGTCCATCAACTGTGACTGGATAAAGAAGTTAAGGTAATTTTACACTATCGAGTACTACTGAGCTGTAAAAAAAAAAATGAAATCCTTTTTGGTGTTCAGTCAGTTGTCACCGATCAGGGAGAACATATGGTATTTGTCCCTTTGGGACTGGCTTATTTCACTCAGCCCATGATGTGTTCCAGATTCCTCCATTTTGTTGCAAATGACTGGATTTCGTTGTTTCTTACTGCGGTATAGTATTCTAAAGAGTACATATCCCATAATTTCTTTATCCAGTCTACTGTTGATGGGCATTTAGGTTGGTTCCAGGTCTTGGCTATTGTGAATTGTGCTGCAATAAACATTAGGGTGCAGACCGCTTTTTTGTTTGCCAATTTAAATTCCTTTGGGTAAATTCCAAGGAGTGGGATGGCTGGGTCGAACGGTAGGGTTATCTTCAGGTTTCTGAGGAATCTCCAGACTGACTTCCATAGTGGCTTGACCAGTTTGCATTCCCACCAACAGTGGGTTAGTGTCCCCTTTTCCCCACATCCTCGCCAGCATCTGTTGTTGGTAGATTTGTGTATGTGAGCCATTCTAACCGGGGTGACGTGAAACCTCATTGTGGTTTTGATTTGCATTTCCCTGATTGCTAGTGACCTTGAACATTTTTTCATGTGCCTGTTGGCCATTTGGATGTCCTCTTTTGAAAAATGTCTATTGAGGTCCTTGGCCCATCTCTTAAGTGGGTTGTTGGTTTTGTTTTTGTGGAGTTTCTTGATCTCTTTGTAGATTCTGGTTATTAACCCTTTATCTGTTGCATAGTTTGCAAATATTTTTTTTCCCATTCTGTCGGTTGTCTCTTCACTCTCCTGACTGTTTCTTTTGCAGTACAGAAACTTCTCAATTTGATGCAATCCCAATAGTTGATTTTGGCTTTGACTGCCTGTACCTCCCGGGTCTTTTCCAGGAATTCTTTGCCTGTGCCTATATATTATAAGGTTTCTCCAATGTTCTCTAATAACTTGATGGTGTCAGGTCGTAGATTTAGGTCTTTAATCCATGTTGAGTGGATTTTTGTGTAAGGTGTAAGGTAGGGGTCTTGCTTCATGCTTCTGCACGTGGAAATCCAGTTTTCCCAGCACCATTTATTGAATAGACAGTCCTTGCTCCAGGAATTGGTTTTAGATCCTTGATCAAATATAAGTTGGCCGTAGATGTTTGGGTTGATTTCTGGTGTTTCAATTCTGTTCCATTAGTCTATCCATCTGTTTCTGTACCAGTACCATGCTGTTTTGATTACAACTGCTCTGTAGTATGTCCTGAAATCTGGTATTGTGATGCCTCCGGCTTTGTTTTTGTTGTACACGATTGCTTTAGCTATTCGAGGTCTCTTGTGCCTCCATATGAATTTCAGCATCATTTTTTCTAGATCTGAGAAGAATGTCTTTGGTATCTTGATTGGGATTGCATTGAATCTATAAATTGCTTTTGGGAGAATGGACATTTTGATGATGTTGATTCTTCCAATCCATGAGCATGGAAGATTATTCCATTTTTTGGTATCCTCTTCTATTTCTTTCTTTAAGATTTTGTAATTCTCATCCTAGAGATCTTTAACGTCCTTGGTTAAGTTTACTCCAAGGTATTTGATTGTTTTCGTAGCTATTGTGAATGGGATTGATCTTAGCAGTTCTTTTTCAGCCATGGCATTGCTTGTGTATACAAAGGCTGAAGTGAAATGGACACTATGAGAAACGGTGACTTAATCAGCATAGCCCTGACTGTTAATGAACAACTTAATGCATTATCCCTCTTAGTAGTTTTTTTGTCTGTTCTACTTAATATGACTGGTTTAATTCTGTAATTAATACACAGTTATTCTTAAGTGTTGAAATTTAACTGAAATGTGATCCCTGTTAAACATAAGAGTGGGAATAAGAGAGGGAAGAGATGTACAATTTGGGACATGCTCAAGCTGACTTGCCCCAAATGGTAGAGTTAGAAACATACCAGGGGACTCCAATTCAATCCCATCAAGGTGGCATGTACCAGTGCCATCTCACTAGTCCAAGTGATCAATTTCAGTTCACAATTGATCTTAATGAGAGGACTAAGAGTCAAAGGGAGCACATAAACAAGTCTAGTACCTGCTAATACTAACCGATAGAATAAATAAAGGGGAGAGTGATCCAACATGGGAAGCGAGATACTCAGCAGACTCATAGAATGGCGGATGTCCTAAACAGCACTCTGGCCTCAGAATCAGCCCTAAAGGCATTCCGATCTGGCTGAAAAGCTCATGAGAGTATTTCAGGCATGGAAAGCCAAGACACTCTGGCAAAAAAACAAAAACAAAACAAACAAACAAAACAAACAAACAAACAAACAAAACCCTAAATGAAAGATCTCTGAGAGTGAGATCCCAGTGGAAAGAACAGGTCTTCAAAGAAGGAGGTACCTTTCTCTGAAGGGAGGAGAGAACCTCCACTTTGACTATGACCTTGTCTAAACAAGATAAGAATCAGAGAACTCAAGGGGCTTCCATAGCCTTGGAAACTCATGACTGGTGCATAGGGAGATTACTGATGCCATAAACAGGAGTGTCAATTTGTAAAGTCAACAACAGGAGTCACGGTGCACTTACTCCTCATGTAGGATCTCTGTCCTTAATGTGCTGTACATTGAGACTTAATGCTATAACGAGTACTCAAACAGTATATTTCACTTTGTGTTTCTATGGGGGTGCAAACTGTTGAAATCTTTACTTAATGTATACTAAACTGATCTTCTATAAAAAAAAAGAAGAAGAAATTATCAATTCCCAACTTGACTCTCACTGGGATTAAACATGACAATAAGTCTGATCTGATTTCATCATCATTTAAAAAATCATCTATTATTTTTCACTTTATGTTTCTGTGTGGGAGCAAACTGTTGAAATCTTTACTTAATGTGTGCTAAACTGATCTTCTGTATATAAAGAGAATTGAAAGTGAATCTTTATGTGAATGGAAGGGGAGAGGGAGTAGGAAAGGGGAGGGTTGCGGGTGGGAGGGACGGTATGGGGGGGAAGCCATTGTAATCCATAAGCCGTACTTTGGAAATTTATATTCATTAAATAAAAGTTAAAAAAAAATGAAATCCTATCTTTTGCAACTAGATTGGTCACAAGTAGAAACCACTATACTTAGTAAAATAAGCCAGTCCCAAAAAGACAGATGTCATATGTTTTCCCTGATCAGAGGTAACAAATAGAGTATGTGAAATATAACATATTAAGGTGAAATAGACATTTTGAGAATCGATGGTTTATAGCCCTGTCTTTCTGACTGAGGAATTGTATTTTATTTTTTTCTCTTCATATTATTTGTTAAATTATTTACTTAGGGTAGTGTTAACTATGATCACTAAGTATACTTAAAAAAAGATCTTTGTAAAAATTAAGTGTGGGAGTCCAAGAGGGAGGGGGAAGAAAGTTTGGAGTGTGGGTAGGAGGGAGGTTGGTGAGGAAGTGCTAATATGTTCCTATTACAGTATAAAGAAATACATGAAATGTGTATAACTTAAATAAAATATGTAACAAAAAATTCTCTATATGTTAGTATATAAATATGGAAGTAATTATTCAGTTAATGATTAAAGTTTTTCATTTAGTCTTGAGACATGAATCCTCACATTCAATTTCACGTCTACTTTCTTAAAAATGAGATTTCAGAATATAAAATATAAAGAATTAAAAACACCAGAGGTAAAAAGATCAGATACACATGAACAAAAATTTTACTTGTAATACACTTCTGAACAGCAACAGTAATGACAAAACTGGAAGGTTACCTTAATTCGTGACTTAAAAATAGCTGTCAAACAAATTGTGTATTAAGTAAAAAATATCTTTAAGGTGAGATATGTGGTGACTGTTGCTATTGACGCTGTGATATGATGGGTGGTTTGAGTATATTCAAACGCTTATGAGAGGAAGCAAATAGGAAGAGGTTTCTCTCCAGGAGCATCCATAAAATGATTAATGGAGCTCGATGACTCAGAAGAAATGTTCTTCCTTGTAGACTTCCAAGGAACTGTGGTCCTGCTGACACATTGATTCTGGATGTTCAGTCTCCAGACTGTGATAGAATAAATCTGTGCGGTTTTAAATGACTCGGTTTATTAAGACAGCCCTTGGAAACTAATACACCATCCATCCCCACACCCAGACACACAGATACTTCCAAAGTTCATGAAAGGCATGTATTATAAAAAAAACTCTATACATGGATCAAAATTTTTGTTCCAAAGTAAATTATCTTTTAAATATATTTCTCTAGAACTTTTCTTAAGTACTGTTGTGTGTGTGTGCTTTTGCTTGCTTAGACCTATTTCAACAATGCTATGAAACTTCCAAGTAGAAAAAAAATCTTCTCATTGTGTTAATGAAAGCTTTTTCACTTTAACCCATCCAGGAAGTTATTTTTTCCTGGTACTGTGTTCAATGAATACAACAACCCTGCCATAATTATATTTATGCTCTTCAGAACAAAAATGTACCTATGCTCTGGCTTTCTTTATTAAACTTCCTTTAAGATGTTTTGTTTTGCTCTTCCACTTCAGTGTTGTCTGAACAAGAAGAAAAGTTCTAAATGACATTAATCCTCTTAAGATGCTATGAATAACCTATGGGACAACAAAGTGCACTCAGTGGGAAATACTTCACATAAGACATTCCACAGCAGAAATATCTCACTGCTAAATGATTTCAGGAGGATCTCTCTCTAGCTCTCTCTCTCTCTCACACACACAGAAAAACTGAAGTGTTCCAAATTGAAGTCTTAAAACTGCTTTATCATTAACAAAAAAAAAGTTTACATGGAAGTGTGTTTTCTAAATATACATTACATGGCTTTTACCCTTTGCTAAACTCAAAGATAACTTTAGGACAGTCAACATTTATCTAAACATGTTCAATCATATCAAAGTCAATAAAAATTTTTTTCAGTAGTAAACATATAGGGTGGCATTATAATAACTAAATACAGTAATCTTACCAGATTTCAATGGGCACATTTATCTTAATACAAATTAAGGTATTTCAAAACATTGTATGTAAATTGAATTTTTGTGTCATGATCTAATAAATAGCACTATTATTTAATTGGCCATGTAATATGAGGCAAGGAAAGAGGTAAAAAATTGATATGAGATGTAGTATTTGGCCTTCATTTACTATAAATATTATCATAGTCAATTTCCTTTTAATATGTGAAAGATTCATTATATGGTGATAAGTTATCCGAAGTGGTTATCATCATATTACTCTTTTGATATGTGATTCAAATTTCTCTAAGCAAGTTCAGATCCAGTATTATTTAGAGAAAATAGCTTTTTATTGATGTTCGCTCAGGGAAAAGGGAAGACATTATGCTAGCAGTTAGTTTCTTGTATAAAAACAGGAGACTAGGGAAGTCAATTGTGGACATACAATCGTTTTCCACATAAACCACATAAATGCTTTGTTATTGGGAGATAGTGGGTAAGGCATAAGGGAAATACATGGCTTATGCCCTAAAATGTGTGTGTTCTAAATTTTGGTTATCTGCCATTAGGAAAGACAATATACAAAACGTTCTACCTGCACAAATACGTTGGTTACATCCTTTTACCTTGCCTGCAGGTGTGTATCTGATGGCACTATCTAGCACTAGATGTTCACTTTTTATCTATTCAGTTAATAAGAATGTTTCTTTGTTAATGATTTAGTTTTGTTCTTAATATATTGACTTAACTATGTACATTTACAAACATATTTGGAATGTAAGTTAAAAAATATGTGTGCTTCACAACTTCAGAATTTTAAAAAGGATTTCAGTTATAGAGGAAAATATGTGACATAAAATTTTCCTAACATTAAAATGAAAATTCATCTTAGGACCATCTGCAAATGCAAGTTATACAATTACATGGTACATAATTAAGTACATGCATATGCTATGGTGTATTTGAGATGACTGATTACTAACTGCTTATGTGATCAGAGTTTTCAGTGGTCCCCTTTCTAGAACATTTATGTACTGACTGTCAAATTATGCTAGGGTCAAAGTATTTCACCAATAAGGCTGCATTTAAGTTTTTCTTTTCCTCCCTTTCTGATGTGTTATTTTTAAAGATTTTTGTTTCTAACCCCCCCAAAAGCCTGCATTATTAAAGAAATCTTCACACACTTTTTTTTGTGATAAAACTGCTGCTTCTATTATTCTTTATGAAGTACTGTAAGTAACTTTGGTATCCACATTACTCCCTGTGAAAACCTCATATGGAGCACAACTGACATAAATAGTTACTGTGTTCCCCTCTCCTGTAAATACATTTCTTATACATGTGAGAATTGTTGGATTCAACTTTTTCTTTCTTTTTTTTAATTTATTTGATAGATAGAGTTAGACAGTGAGAGAGAAAGACAGAGAGAAAGGTCTTCCTTCCGTTGGTTCACCTTCAAAATGGCCACTACGGCCAGCATGCTGCGCCGATCCGAAGCCAGGAGCCAGGTGCTTCCTCCTGGTCTCCCATGTGGGTGCAGGTGCCCAAGCACTTGGGCCATCCTCCACTGCCTTCCTGGGCCACAGCAGAGAGCTGGACTGGAAGAGGAGCAACTGGGGCTAGAACCCGTCACCCATGAGATGCTGGTGCCGCAGGTGGAAGATTAACCAAGTTTGCCACGGCGCTAGCCCCAGATTAAACATTTTCTAAACTCCCGTTAACTTTGATGTGTTGACCTCCTCCCATGAATGTCAAATATTCTTGATAGCATCAAGAATAGTAAAATCTTTCCAAAGAATTTTTAATATACTTTACCTAGATCCATCAGAGGAGTCACTATATATTGAACTGATAGTCTTACATAATTAATTTCTTGACTAATATAACTTAAGAGTTGAAGTTACTCCTTTATCCATGGTCTGCAGAATGGATGTTGTGTTTGCCAGCATGAAAACAACATTAACCTTCTTGTACTTCTGCTCTTAGATGATCAGCTGCATTATAAATTACCAGTAATATTTCAATGTAATCTTTCTGAGCAGTAGTTCTCAACAGTGGGATAAAAATATTGAGTAAACCATGAGATAAACAGATAACACTGTCAACCAAGTGCTGTTACTCAATTTGTAGAACACAGACCTGGTAGATTTAGTATGTTTAAGGTTTCTAACAATTTTTGAACAAATGAGCCCTGGCTTCAACTTAGAGTCAGCAGCTGCATTAGCTCCTATTAAAAGAGTCAGCCTGTGCTTTCAGGTGTTTTTTTAAAATATTTATTTCATTTATTTGAAAGGCAGGATTGGAGACAGAGAGAGAGAGAGAGAGAGAGAGAGGAAGATCTTCCATCCACTTGTTCACTCCCCAAATGGCCACAACGGTAGAGGCTGGGCCAGACCGAGCCAGGATCCAGGAGCTTCATCAGGTCTCCTGTGCATACAGGAGCCCAAGCACTTGGGCCATACGCCACTGCTTTCCCAGGCACATCAGCAGGGAGCTGAATTTGAAGTGGAGCAGCCACAACTTGAACCAAAATGGGAGCCAGTGTTGCAGGTGGTAGCCATACCCACTATGCTGCCACATGCCAGACGCCTCCATTCAGGCTTTGAAGTGAGACATTGACTTCTCTCTAGCTATGAAAGTCTTAAATGACATCTCCTTTCAATGGAAGGCTGTGTTGTCTTTATTGAAAATCTATTTATTGTAGCCATCTTCCTTAGCTAGACTTTCTGTAGCTTATAATCAGCACTTGCTTCATCTTGCATTTTCTTTTTAATATCACAGAGAAAGCCTCTTTCCTTATACATCATGAGCCAACCTCTGCTAACTTCAGAATTTTCTCCACAACTTCTTCATCTCTCTCAGTCCTATTTCTGAGTTAGGCTTTGGCTTAAGGGATGTTGTGACTGATTTGATCTTCTATCAAATCATTAAATCTTTTTCCAGCTTAGCAATAAAACTAGTTTGCTTTTTTTGGTCTTTTGTATGTTCACTGTAGCAGAGTTAATTTCCGAAAAGCAACTTTTCTTTGCATTCACAGCTTTGCTAGTTATTTGGCACAAGAGTCCTAATCTTCAGCCTATCTTGCTTTCCTCACTAAGCTTAACCACTGCAAGCTTTTGATTTCAAATCAGGGATGTGGACTCTTTTGCTTGAAAACTTACAGGCCACATTAGGGATATTAATTAGCCCAATTTCAACGGTGTTGGGTCAGAGAATAGGAAGGGCTATGAAGAAGGCAGATAGTTGATTGGCAGGTTGGTAGAGTAGTAAGAACAGATAAAACACTTATTAATAAAATTTTCCATATTACATGGGCTTGGTTCATGGTGCCCAATATAATTACAATGGTTACACTGGAGATCTCTGATCACAGATCACCAGAGTAGATATAATAATAATGAAGAAGTATGAAATACTGAATTACTATGAAGGTGTGAATTAGACACAAGTGAGCTTATGCTGTTGGAAAAACGGCACCGACAGATGATGGCCACAAATCTTCTATTTTAAAAAAGCTCAATATCTACATAGTACAATCAAATGAAGCACAATAAGATGAGATAAACTATATTTCTTCTATGGTTGAGAATGACTCATAGGGTTAAATCTATTGTTTAAGAATTTGGTCAAGAATTATTCTTTTTTGTCTTTCTAAAATTTTATTTTAAATTTAAATTTTCACTTAGATTTATAGAAATCTAAGTGAAATCACCCAGAGTTCTCATAACTGTTCTTTTCATTGAGGATATCAGTGTAAAAAAGTAAAAACAGGGTTAATGGGGTGCCTGGGGCTGCTGTAGTCAGATATCACAATGAACCTAACATTTCATCACAGCATTTTACAGTTCCTTCACCTCACTTGGCATGGGCATGTACCCAGGACACTTTTTTCATTCTTTTTATGAGTGGTGATTCATATTGTGGAAATATGTCACCCTTCAGAGTTTGGACTACTAACTATTTTATAAGGCACACATTGAAAATGTCAGATTCATAATTTACATGTGGCATGTACTATGCTGACCTTTTTTAAATGAGAAGAATAATGGGAGATTAGCCAAAAGGTTTTTTGAAGCACTTATTTTGCCATGAGGGTATGTGGTTCAAAATTAGAAATCTCAAGAAGTGAATGATGACTCTCTCTATAGTTAATTGTTTGTCTTTAGAGGCAAACAGTAAAAATATGCTATGGGGTGTTACTAGATTAGTAGTGCTGTCTGCATTCTGTCCCTAATGACATTGCTTGACAGGTGAGCTGGTAATTATAGGATTGCTTCACTGCAACCCCTCCTCTAGCCTGTTTCTGCCCTTGCAGCAAACCTATCAGGATATATGATTTTTTTTTTTGACAGGCAGAGTGGACAGTGAGAGAGAGAGAGAGAGAGAAAGGTCTTCCTTTTCTGTTGGTTCACCCCCCAATGGCTGCTGCGGCTGGCGCGCTGATCCGAAGCCAGGAGCAAGCGCTTCTCCTGGTCTCCCATGTGGGTGCAGGGCCCAAGGACTTGGGCCATCCTCCACTGCACTCCCTGGCCACAGCAGAGAGCTGGATTGGAAGAGGGGCAACCGGGACAGAATCCGGCGCCTGAGCGGGACTAGAATCCGGTGTGCCGGCGCCAGAGGCAGAGGATTAGCCTATAGAGCCCTGGCGCCCGCAGGATATATGATTTGTAAACAGAAAGTAGAGGTTGTATGAACATGACTTGATTTATTATTTTGCATAATTCAATCCTGTCCACTACTTGAAATTCAAATTTTTTTCTAAAAGTCCAGAATTGCCACCAATTTTCCAATCACTGTTTTTGCCATTATATCTAGAAGCACACGAGTGTAGCATGAGGATGGGTGGCTGAGCTAACTTAATGCCAATCTTACCAAAGGCTGGGAGTGGGGTATTGCGTAGGCCAGGGGAATCTCAATGCTTTCAGCTTTAACAGGTTCACTGTCAACCATTCCTCTGAGTTCCTGTCTGTTACTTTTTCCCCAGAAGTTCTGGGAAAGGCAGTGGTGTATAACAATGAAGTTTCTTGCCATCTTTGCACTCACCTCTCATTATGTTGCTCTTATTAATTACACAAAGTTTGCAACAAGTTTTGATGCCTTCTTTAACAACAAGAAAAAAAACTTCTGAACAATTATATTAACCAAGTGAGCCATGGCGCCGGCCCCCCGTCATAATTATCTATTTTAGAGTGTGAAAGTTCAGTGAGGCCTAGACAGTTGTATTGTTATCTATTCTGTGTCTACAGCCCAATCATGCTGGATAGGATCAATATTTTGAGGACAAAAGATTTTTTATTAGTATTTGCAAGTAAGGAAGAAGGAGAAATATGCTTCAAGTCTCGCTCCCATATTAGACAGGAAGAAACTGGTATGTGGATTTGCCAGGCAAGAAAAAATTTGATTGGAGAGCCTTGAAATTGGGCTAGGATGGTAAAATGCACTTTTAATTCTGGATTTCTGTGTTTGAGGGACCCCTCACTTCTGAAAGGTGTCTGGTGTACCCACCTTCTGGCATTGCTGTGGCTTCTTTAAATCTGTCAACTGGGTTTTTCTTTCCTCTGTGTAAACCTAGTTGTGTGACTTGTAGGTGTCTGCTCTGGGTCTCCTCTGCAGATGCACGGATATATTCTAAAAACTAGGGACTATAAAACTAGGGTGCAAACTGTTGAAATCTTTACTCAGTATAGAGTTGATCTTCTGTATATAAAGATAAAAAAATGAATCTTAATGAAGAAGGGGATGGGAGAGGGAGTAGGAGATGGGATGTTTTGTGGGCAGGAGGGTGGGTATGGGGGGGGGGGGAGAATTGCTATAATCCAAAAGTTGTACTTTTGAAATTTATTAAATAAAAGTTTTCTATTAAAAAAACCAGGGGCTATAAAATATTGGATCGGATTCATTGTTTAGGCATAAAATGGAGAATTTTCAGGAAAAGAATGGGAAACACATAATAAGAGAGCTATATGTTTGGGAGATTAAGGGGACGCTCAGTAAGGAGACAGTCTAACATCAAGGTTTTTCTCTTAACCTATTGTTACTCACTTGTGGTAAATATCTGGGATTATTCCTAGCCTGAACAGTAAGAAATACATACAGTGAAACAAGGTTTTTGAACATTACAATCTTTGTTCACAAGAGCTGTCCAGTGCAGGATCCATAATTCTGTAAGCCAAGAGTGCCATTATGTTGTGCACTACAAACAAAACCTGAAGAAAATCAGAAGCAGATTAGATTCAGAATTTGATGTCCACTTTACTGTGTTATTATATTAAACATGGATATAATCCTAGAGAGTTGAAACAAGAAGGTTAGGTGAGAGTTCCAACTGGAATAGAGTATATTAGAAAAGAGTTCCTAAAACATTTATAATTTAGTAAGGGCTGTGGCTGTCTTTGGGATATCAGTCTCCAACAAGAATTTTGGAGAAGCAGCTACTTACTTTAGGACAACCACTAAATACATACGGGTTACTCTATGAGTTAACTGAAAGCTTCTGGCTTAACTGGGAGCAAAGCCAGTAGCCCACTTTCTGTAAGTGCAATTTCATTAAAGAGAATACGTGAAATATATGATCATAAAATGAAAAGGACAGTGAATGGAGCCTAGGACAGTAACAGTGCCAGTTAGAGATTTTTTTTTCCTTACAATGCAGAAAATCTTGAGTAGGTACTTTGGGATTTGATGCAGAAGCTCAAAGAAATAAAGACCGAAATTCCTTCCATCTCCCTGCTCACCCAACATCAACATTCTGTTCTTGTCATAGTCACAAGATGGGTGTTCTACTTTTTATATCCTCATACCAGATGGGAACAAAGGACAAATAGCCAGAGGCATACTTGGAACACCACTCAGTTGACTTTCTTAAAACGCATTGTCCAGATCTGTCACTTGAACATCCCCAGTTACAAGGAGCTGCAGAAGTTTTTTAAGTACACAAACTGCCATTATGAAAAAATTGGAGTTACTGTTATCTTTAAATATTTATTTATTTTTTCATTACTTGAAAGGAATATATATATATATATACATATATATATATAGAGAGAGAGATCATCCATTTAGTGGTTCACTCCCCAAATACCTGCAGCAGCTAGAGCAGGGTCAGACCAAAATCAGGAATCTAGAACTCCATCCTGATCACCCACATAGGTTGCTGTGACCCAGTACTCATGCCATCATCTGCTGCCTCGCTAGGAGTACTTTAGCAGAAAACTGGAGCAGAAACAAAGGCAAGACTCTGACTCGTGCACTCCCATATTGGATGAGGGCATCCCAAGTAATGGCTTAAATTGGGGCTATTTTTCAAAAGGCAAATGTATAACAGGAAAGCAGCCAGCAGGATCTGCCAGTTACAGAGTTTTGTTTTCTGAAAGTGAGTGAGAAATAAGCACGTTGGTCAAATGAAAGGCATTATAAACATCTGCAAAGTTGGAGGAGAAAAGAAAAATATTTGTGAAAAGAAAGTGTAATGGGGAGAAAGAGCATTTGTTTTTTAAATGAATAATCACTTAAGAATGAAAGATCAGTACTAACTGATAGAATAAAAAAGGGAGAGAATGATCCAACATGGGAAGTGGGATATACAGCAGACTCATAGAATGGCAGATGTCCTAAACAGCACTCTGGCCTCAGAAACAGTCCTTAAGGCATTCGGATCTGCTTGAAGAGCCCATGAGAATATTTTAGGCATGGAAAGCCAAGAAACTCTGGAAAAAAAAAAAAAAAAACTAAATGAAAGATCTCTGCAAGTGAGATCCCAGTAGAAAGAACAGGCCATCAAAGAAGGAGGTATGTTTCTCTGAAGGGAGGAGAGAACTTCCACTTTGACTATGACCTTGTCTAAATATGATCTGAGTTGGCGAACTCAAAAGGCTTCCATAGCCTTGGCAACTCATGACTAGAGCCTAGGGAGATTTCTGATGCCATAAACAAGAGTGTCAAATTGTTAAGTCAATGACAGGAATCACTGTGTACTTACTCCTCATGTGGGATCTCTGTCCTTAATGTGTTGTCCAATGTGAATTAATGCTATAACTAGTACTGAAACAGTATTTTACACTTTATGTTCTGCGTTGGTACAAACTGATTAAATCTTTACTTAATATATACTAAATCGATCTTCTGTATATAAAGATAATTGAAAATGAATCTTGATGTGAATGGAATGAGAGAGGGAGCAGGAGATGGGAGGGATGCAGGTGAGAGGGAAGTTATGGGGGGGGAAGCCATTGTAATCCATAAACTGTACTTTGGAAAATTATATTTACTAAATAAAAGTTTAAAAAAAAGAATGAAAGATCAAAGATGACTGGCAAAAATTATGAGGAAGAAATACTTTACGGCTTAAGCAAGGTGTGTTCTTGTGTGTGTGTGTGTGTGTGTGTGTGCCTTGTTACATAACAGATTGGGGTAGCTGCCATGTTCCTAAAATATGCTTATGTGTAATAGAGCTGTCCTTGGAGTATCAGCAAGAATTATTTGTTTATATTTATACATTGCATTACTATAAAATAATTTATTATCAAAACTCTGACCTTCAATAATACAGAATAAAATAAAAGCAATAATACAAACAAGGATATCATGTATATTTTCTAGACTTGGAAGCCCATCCAAAGAGATTAATCAAATAATCCAACAATGCTAATGTAAAGCAAACAACTTGTCATTAAGATGAATAGCTATTCCTCATATTTAGTCTTGAGAAAAATCTTCCCATTCTATCAATAAAAATGTTAACAAAATAATAGTTGTTGAGTGCTCACTTACTGCTAAAAATTATTCTAAGTGCTTAACATGAATTGGCTCAATTAATTTTAACAACTCTGTAACTGGCTACCATTATTTTTATCATTGTACAAATTAGTAAACTGATGCACAAATCAAGATCAATAAGTCAGTAGCTAAGAAATTTATAGAACAGTTACCTCAGCAACAGTCTTACAAGAAATATAGGAGTTTGATAACCCAATGTGTACCAATAGCATAACTCTAGCAAGACATTTAACAGAATCTATGCTATGCAACATGAAAACAGAACCTGTATGTGTATAGTTTCTGATGTCTGGCCTACTACATTTTAGAGTCTGAAAAGGATTTAATGAATCCTGATCTGGCAAGCATACTCCCATATACATTTTCTTCAAACAAGTCTTAAATAAAAACTGAGCAGCAGTGAACCTGAAGGCATATCTCCAGAAATACTCCTGTTGAGCATAGATTGTCAAATATGGCTTACCCTTGGCTAGCCATCCAGGCAAGTGAAGACTAATGAAGAGGCCTGGTTCATAACCTGGAAGTCAAGAGATGCATGAGAAACTGAGAGGTGGGGCACTGTCTTCTTCTGAGGTTTGACAAACCTATGCGCTCGCTAAGCAATTTTTATTAATTTTAATTTAGCTTCCCTAACTATGTGTATCAAAAGTAACTTTTGAGATGTCACATATTCATAAGTATTATATAAGTAATATCAGAGGGACTGTGTTTGTCAGTTGACACTTCTTTGGCAGGGATGGGTATTGTGGTGCAGTGAATTAATCCACCACTTTAGATGCCGGCATCCCCTATTGGAGTACTGGTTTGAGTCCTGGATCCTCTGCTTCTGATACAGCTTCCTTTTAATATAGCTGGAAAAGCAGCAGATGATGGCTCAAGTTCCTGCCACCCACATGGGAGACTTGGATGGAGCTCTCAGCTCCTGGCTTCAGCCTGTCCCAAACCTGACCCAGCCCTGGCTGTTGTGTGCACTTGGGGAAGTGAATCATTGGATGGAACATATGTCTCTGTCTCTCTCACTTTCTCTCTCTTCCTGTCTTTCTTGTTGTACTGCCTTTCAAATATTTACATATAGCAAATATTTACATATCTCTTGTGAATTACTTTTTATAAAGATTTATTTTATTTGAAAGGCAGAGTGACAGAGAGAAAAGACAGAAAGAGTAAGAGAGAGAGAGAATCCACTCCCCAAATGCCCACAACAGCCAGGGTGTGGTCAGGTCAACTCCAGGACTGCAAACTCCAGCTTGGTCTCCCATGTAAGGACTCGAGTACTGGGGCCATCATCTGCTGCCTCACTAGTGGGAAGCTAGATCAGAAGTAGAGGTGCTGGGACTCAAACTGGAACTCAGATAAGGGACATGGTGATGTTTAAACTCACTGTGCCACAATGCCCATCCCTCCTGCAAATTACTTTTACCTATGAGTTACTTAGAGCTCTTTCATTTCATTTTTGAATATGAAATTTTCCAGATTTTTTATATTGATTCCTAACATAACTTCATTATAGCTCAAGAATATATTCTGTTACCATCTCCTGGTTTTTAAATGTACTGGATCATGTTTTATGGCATAAGATAGAGTAGAACTTGTTGAAAATTTCATAGGCTTAGTGTTTCATAAATATCAAATAGGTAATTTGACTAATTTATTCCATAAATTGATCAGAGAAGTAACAAAATCTCCAACTATAATTATGGATTTGTTTATTTCTCTTAATATTCATATCAGTTTTGGCTTTATGTATTTATTTTTTTTTAAAGATTTATTTATTTATTTGAAAGAGAGTTACAGAGAGGCAGAGGCAGAGAGAAAGGTCTTCCATCTGCTGGTTCACTCCCCAAATGACTGCAATGGCAGAAACTCCACAGATCTGAAGCCAGGAGCTAGGAGCTTCCTCCGGGTCTTCCAATGCCAGTGCAGGGGCGCAAGGACTAGAGCCATCTTCTACTGCTTTCCCAGGCTACCGCAGAGAGCTGGATCAGAAGTGGAGCAGCTGGGACTCAAATGAGAGCTCATATGGGATGCCGGCACTGCAGGCACAGCTGGTCCTGGCTTTATTTAAATCTAAGTTCTGTTGTTTGATGTGTATACATTAGGAATTTTTTTAAGGGTTCTCCTTTTTAATATTGTGAAGCAACTCCCTACATTTGGTAATACTTCTTGTCTAGAAGTCTGCTTTCTCCAATATTAATGCTGACGGACTTTATTATTAGCACAGCAGTTCCCCCTGTTACCCATAATTTCATTTACCTATGGTCAACTGTGGTATGAAAATATAAATGGAAAATTCCATAGATAAACAATTCATAAGTTTTACATGGGGTGCCATTCTCAGATTACAGTAATATATGTCCATTTACTCTTTTATCATCACATTTTACATATGATAAAATCTTGTGCCATCTCCCGATATCATTTTGGGGTGTGAATTTTCTCTTGTCTAGTATATACACGCTCTGTATGGTTCCTACCTCTTAGTCATGTAGTAGTCATATTGGGAATTATATATACCAACACAGTTTCTCAGCAAATTTTTTAAAGTAACCCTTATTTTATGTAATAATGGCCCTAAAATGAAAGAGTAGTGATGGTAACAAGTTTTCAAATATTATTACAATAATCCTATTTTATTATTATAGTTAATCTCTGTGCCTCTGTTAATCTGCTAATCTCTGTTTTATATATATATGTGTGTGTGTAGAGGTTAAAAAAAAAAAAAGATCTGATGCTGTCTGCTGTTTTGGGCATCTCCTGGAGGTCCTGGCATGTATCCAACATGGATAAGGGACACTATTGTAGTAATATGTGGTATATATTTTACTAAACTTTTAGAGATAACTATACATTTATATTTAAAATGTCTGCTTTTAAGAACACAGTGCTATGTTTTTCCCTCTTTTTTTCTGCTCTGAAAACCTCGAGTGTTTTTAAAATTAAATTTAATGAATTTAACATGTTTATATGGTTGTCTTCAAATCTACCATCTTGTGTTTTGTTCTTTGTCAAGTATGTTCCTTGTCCTTTCCCCTTCTCTTTCTGCTATCATTTGGATTAATCAGATGCTTTGTGTTACTCAATCTAATCTCCTCTGTTTGTGTTTACGTCTTTCTACCAGTTAGTGAATACCCTAGGGATTACAACATGACTTTCAACCTACTAGTTCACCTTAAATTGATACTATACAACCTGACTAATCTCAGATTACAATAATATATTTCCATTTACTCTTTTATCATCACATTTTACATCAACCCCACAACACATTTTTAGTTCTTCAAAATATCCATGGAAAATGTGTTTTATAAAAAAGTTGTTTATGGGTTTCAATGATTTTTGTACCCAAATAAACTTATTTTTAAATTCCATTTTCCAAGAGGGGACCTATATCCTGCCTTAGCCATTTTTTTTGAAAATACATCATTAAAAAAGTTTTATGGGGCAGGAATTTGGAATAGTGTTAAGATAGAATGCGGCGCCGGCACACCGGGTTCTAGTCCCGGTCGGGGCACCGGATTCTGTCCCGGTTGCCCCTCTTCCAGGCCAGCCCTCTGCCTGTGGCCAGGGAGTGCAGTGGAGGATGGCCCAGGTGCTTGGGCCCTGCACCCCATGGGAGACCAGGAAAAGCACCTGGCTCCTGGCTCCTGCCATCGGATCAGCGCGGTGTGCCGGCCGCAGCGCGCCGGCCGCGGCGGCCATTGGAGGGTGAACCAACGGCAAAGGAAGACCTTTCTCTCTGTCTCTCTCTCTCTCACTGTCCACTCTGCCTGTCAAAAAAAAAAAAAAAAAAAAAAAAAAAAGATAGAATGTGGAATGACTGCATTCTACATAGGAGTGTTTGGGTTCAAGTCCTGGCTCCACTCCTGATTCCAGCTTCCTACTAATGTGCACCCTGGGAGGCAGCAAGTGAAGGCTCAAATAGCTGGGTCCCTGCCATCCACATGGGAGATCTAAATTGAATTCTTAGCTACCAGCCCAGCTACTGTAGACACTGGGGTAGTAAATCAGTGGATAGGACCTCACGGTCTGTTTGTCTCTCAAATAAAAATAAATAAATAAATAAAATTCAAAACATGACATCATGGGCAAGGGAGGGAACTACTGTGCTAATAATAAAGTTTGTCAGCATATACATTTCTGTCTGTTTTAATTTCCTTTCAACATGAAAAATCCCCCTCAATATTTGCTTGTTTCTTTTTTTGAGATTGTATTTATGCATTTGAAAGGCAGAATTACACACCATACACACACACACACACACGCACACGGGGGAGTGGGGAGAGAGGAGAGAGATCTTCTATCTGCTGGTTCAATCCCCAAATCACCACAATGGCCAGGGCTGAGCCAGGTAAAAGCGAGGAGCCAGGAGTTTCTTCTAGGTTTCCCATGTGGGTAGCAGGGGCCCAAGTACTTGGGCCATCTCACAGTGCTTTTCCAGGAACATTGAGCAGGGAGCTGGAGTGGAAGTGGAGCAGCCAGAACTTCAATAAGCACTCATGGGATGCTGGCGCTGCAGGCAGCCCCTTAACTCGCTATGCCATAGCACAGCCCCCACCCCACACCCCATCTACACAACATTTCTTATAGTACATGTGTGTTAATAATGAAAGTTCTCAAATTTTATCTATTTGAAATTGTCTTGGTGTCACTTTTCTAAATGTTATTGTCACTGGATACAGAATTCAAGGGAGCAGGCTCTCAAAACCTTTTATTTGTGCTTTAAAGCTATCTTTCCATTTTCTTCTTGCTTGCATTATTTCTTAAGAAGATTTAGAAATCACTCTTCTGACTCCCTTTTAAAACCTTTTTTTCCAATTGGAAGAAATTGTTTTATCTTTATCCCTTCTTTGCAGGAATTTCACCATGTTTAAGCCATTCTTATTATTCTTGCATAAATCTTACTAGAACACACTATTTTATTTTAAATATATTGAGAACTTGGTTTACTTACATTTTGTTGAGGATTCTTCAACTATGCTTTTAATTGAGATTGGTCTATAATTTTCTTGTTGTGCACTGACCTTTCTTGGTTTTGGTATAGAGAATATACTAGCCTTATAAAACAAATTTTTCATCATGAAATTTATGAAAAGAATAAGTCCTTCTGACACAAACCTTTATTTAAAAAAAAATCAGAGTGTTTCTGAAATTCACCATCACTCCATCAGACATTTTTCTATTTAATTATTCATTCTTCCCTCGTTTCTTCCTAATCCATTTCTTAGAACATTTATTTATAAGACACTTTCCTGCTTACTTCCTGTTAGGTGTAGGTACTTTATGCTTTCAAGGATATGTTTTGTCATCTAAATATTTTACTCCTGGGAAAAAGGGACACTGTTTTATTCTTCTGAATACTCTTTCAAGTACATACATATTTTGCTCTATAAATAGTTATAAATGAATTATGAAAACAAACTTATTTTGCAGAATGTTTAATATTTATTTTACTTTGTTTGCCTCCTGCTAATATTATTATTTTATTTTTCTATAAATGTACTTCACAATATTTTTTATTTTTAAAAGCACAGAATTTTAGTACAGAGAAATATTTTTCAAGGAAAAAGAAGCTATAGAACAACCTAGGAAAACAGGATTTTCTTGTTCTAGAAACTGATATTGAAATAACTATGGCAGTGGAAAATTGAATTCATTTATCTCCTTCTTTGGTGCTAAGAAAAAAAAGAAAGATTTACTGTGTTCCTTCAGTCCTATGAATTGATAATGGAAACTTATCAATTCATTTACCTTTCAAAAATATTAATTTATATAAAAGTCATTGCGCTAAAAAATAAGCAGGTATTCAGAAGTTTATAAATGTTTTTCATATTATATTATGGTAAACAGAAAATTGGCCACTCAATGATGCCCATGTCTAATATCCAGAGCCTATGAATATGTTATGTTACACAGCAATGAGAATTAGGATGCACATGAAGGATAGTTCTAATCAGTTGATCTTAAAATAGGAAGATTGTTTAGGGTAATCACAAGAGTCCTTCAATATAGAAGAAGGAAGCAGAAGAGTCAATATCAGAGTGATGTGATGTAAGATTAAATAAAGTCACCATTTCTGGCTTTGTAGATGGAAGGAGGCCATTATCCATGTCATATGAACACCCCAATTTTAGTTACAGGAGACTCATTTTGGATTTCTGATCCCCAGAACTGTTGAGAGGAAGTTTGTGTTCTTTCACATCACTGATTTGTGGTCATTTGTTAAGTCAGCAAAAAGAAAGTAATACAGCTATGATATTAGTTCTCCAAAACTTGTAGGAATGGCACTGTCACAGAGCTAATATTCACCAAGCATCCTATTCACCCCTTCCATTGACATTTCTGGACAAAGAAATGTGAACAACAGTGAACTGAGTTATTCTCAGGTTCTGTTTTCCTGCTACTGTGTGTGTAATGGCTCAAGGGGAATGACCACAGTCAACCTGGGCCCCTCAGTGAGTAAGTACAGTACAGCAAACACCCTCAAACCCTCACAGCACGTTGTGCAGCTACAAATATTGTATTATGTTAACACACCATAATTAAGGACAATATGTTATGGTAATGTGACATGACATAGATTGTCTGTTTTTAAAAATGCAGACACCAAGTTATACCTCAGCAAAGATGCTTCTATCAGGAATTACATTTTTCTAACTCCTAGAGATCTGACTTAGAGGGCTTAAAAACACAGACTAACACTCCACTAAGACTAACACTCCACTAAGACTAACACTCCACTAAGACTAACACTCCACTGAGACTGTGACAACCCTTTTGCACTTGCAGCAATACAGATTTGCAACCCTAACTTCTGCTGTCTGGCTGGGTCTATAAGAGATTAATATGCTTTTTTATAGGAAGGATCAGTAGAATAGCATGAAACTTTATAAATGAAAAATAGTGGTTTTATTTTTGCCTAGAGGTAACCCCATCTCCTCAAGGAAGTGCCCAGGGCAGAGTGCACAGCATTGTCAGGCAAGGGGCCAATATTTTTCTTAAGTTATAGCCTCTCATAGGCCTAAACAAACACTTCTTTGACACTCTAGACTTACCTGCCAAAGAACAAAAAGTTAGGATTTTATTTCAGCCCAGGGGTTTTTCAAGGCATGTTTTTGCACTTTGGCCAAATCCATTGTGAAAACTTAATTTGAATCTATTACATAAATGAGACAAAGATAACCTCCTCAGTCCTTTGTTTCTTCACAAGATCTACAGCTCATGGGCTCAAACTCCCACCAGCAGCAAAGTCAAGTTTTCACACATCTCATTGTTTTGAACATATCCCAAACAAACTGAATTTTAGCCATTCAGAGCCTGCTGTTTTGCATCTATTAGGATAAACTATGCCCAATATCTGTTATGCTCATATACAATAAACGCTGCAGCTATGAAGACCCCATGGCTGCCGCCTTCTGCAGGCTCCCCCAGCAGCTGAGTAATACCATCTTTTTTTTTTTTTTTTTTTTTTTTTGACAGGCAGAGTGGAAAGTGAGAGAGAGAGACAGAGAGAAAGGTCTTCCTTTGCCGTTGGTTCACCCTCCAATGGCAGCCGCGGCCGGTGCGCTGCAGCCGGCGCACTGCGCTGATCCGATGGCAGGAGCCAGGAGCCAGGTGCTTTTCCTGGTCTCCCATGGGGTGCAGGGCCCAAGCACCTGGGCCATCCTCCACTGCACTCCCTGGCCACAGCAGAGGGCTGGCCTGGAAGAGGGGCAACCGGGACAGAATCCGGCGCCCCGACCGGGACTAGAACCTGGTGTGCCGGCGCTGCTAGGCGGAGGATTAGCCTATTGAGCCGCGGCGCCGGCTGAGTAATACCATCTTGACATGTAACACTCCTCCATGATCCCCTTGCTCTCTGAGTGCCCTTGCCCTCCACTTCAGAGTAGCTTTCTCACCGCCCTGCTCTCAAGTGTGGCAGCCTCTGCAGGATGTCACGCTGAGGGGGACTTTCCCCAAAGGAAAGCCTGTCCAAGCAAAGTTCATCTAAATGAACCCATGAAGGCTCATGTTGTGCCTTCTTCCTTAAAAGTCGGCCTTGAATCTCTCAAACTCAAAACAGAATTTTATAGAACCTCTGATTTTATCTGTCATTACTTAGCCTGATGAAATGTTAACTGCCAAAAGTATCTCTAGGAACAGAGGGAATTTATTAGTTTAATGAGACTACTTAACATTATCAACTTGGAGTATAGTGAATAATCACTGCCCCCCATGCACACCAAAAAACAAAAATCAAAGAACAAACAAAAAAACCCATGATTTTACTTTAACATAGTTAGACACCATTCAGGGATATTTGTTTTTTGGCAAAAGGTTAAGCTGATTGATAAAAGATTATCCTGACTTAGAATAATTATATTAGCAGAAATATAACTAAGATTGTATAATGTGTAACTACTGTACCGTAAGCACAGCGTAACGCAATGACTTAGACCACAGACTTTGTCTCTGAGAGATCAGGGTTCGAATTCCAGTTTTGTCACTTACTTATATGGCTTTGGCCAATTTATCTAACTTCTTTCAGACAGTTTCCTATGAACTGATAAAAGGAAATTAAAAGATAAATTTATGTTTGTGCAACATTCCTAAAATTCATGCTTATGATGGATCTCCAAAAAGTTCATACATATTGTCAAAAACCTATGCATGGATTTAAAAATATTTGGCAACAAAATAAGGTTATCTTTTAATTCCATTTTTCATGAATTTTTTCAAGTTCCAAGTTATAATAGTGAAGGACCTAGTAGGCCATGGGACTGCCGTTTTATTTTTTCATAAAGATGATGGAAACATTTAAAGATTTTGTGAAAGATCTAAATTTTTCAAATCATAATTTTTAAAATTTTGGTCTTATTACAGAAAATTTGCAACAATAGTATAAGGAAATTCTATATGCCCTCTACTCAGACTTTCCGGTTATTTATATTGTGCCACATTTATGGTTATGTATTATTTTGTAGAGATCTATTTATTTAATTGAAGGAGAGAGTAAGAGAGAGAGAGAGAGAGAAATATCTTGGCCATCTGCTGCTTCACTTGCTAATTGCCCTCAGCAGCCAGGGCTGATCCAGGCCAAAGCTGGGAGCCCAGAACTCCATCTGGGTCTCCTACCTGGATGGGGGAATTGGGAGGAGCCATCTTCTGCCGGATTCCCATGAGCATTAGCAGGGAGCTGGATTGGATGCAGAGCACCTGGGACGCCAGCATTGAGACAGCAGCACAGCTTGCTGTGTTACAATGTTGGCCCTTGGTTTCATATTCTTTATCAATATATTACATAATATACTGATGGAAGTCCACATTTGAAACTGTGCACCTTTTTACTTGAAAACTTCAATATGTATTTTCTAATAAGATGAACATTTGTTACACAGTAATAACATATTCATCAAAAATCAGAAATTTAACAGTACCATTCTATGTAATCTACAATGTGCAAACCTTGACTAATTATTTCCAGTAATACAGGTTAGTTATTTTACAGGATTTCTCTTAATTTTAATTTAATAATTCCTCATAATTAGATTTACACTATACACCTTTGAAAAGAATACCAGTGACATTATATCCTTTCCAGTGCATCATATCAAGACTTACCAGTGACAGTCTTTGTCAGTATTGTTATGTTCATTTTGACCACCTGATTAAGATCTCCATAGTTTTCTCCATTGTTGTTATTTTTGATTCTTTGTAATTAAAGTATAATATGTGAGGGATTATTTTGTGATATTATAATATCCTGTGCCTCATCAGCCTTTCATTCACTAGTTTTAGCATCTTCTATGGCCATCATTCTTTCTGTGTCATTAATGAGTATCCTATTATAAGGAAAGGCTTTTCCTTCTCCTCCATTATTTATTCATTTGTGTGTATGTTAATATTTTTCTTTATAGTCATCATTTTTATGCAAATGCTTAAACTTTTCATGTTTTAAAACAATGACTTTGAATGCTATGTGAAAAATAAATTGTAGAACTGAAGCAGAAGCATAGGGAACTCCCCCTCCTGGACCCGCTCTGACCCCACCAGGAGCCTACAGCAGGTGCTTAGACAGGATACAAGGAGCATGATGAATTTAATGACAGTGAAGACAGAGCAAAACAGATGGCTATAGGACATATTATGGAACTGGAAGAAAACATAATTGTTGGGATATGGCATATTAGTCAGGGATCTCCAGAGAAACGTGTGTGTATGTGTGTGTGTGTGTGTGTGTATTTGAAGGTACCGGCTTTCACATTATAGAGGCTGGCAAGTTCAAAATCTACAGGGTGGTGGCAGCTGGAGATCCTGAAGAACTGATGTCCAGCTTGAGTGTGTGAAAGTTATCTGCTGGAGAATTCACTCTTGCACAAGGGAAGCAGTCTTTCTGTTCTTTTCAGGCCCCCAGGTGCTTGAATAAGGCCCACCTATATCAGGAAAGGCAATCTTCCTTACCCAGTCTAATAATTAAAGCATTAGTCTTATCCAGAGAAACTCTCATGGACACACCAGAATACTGTTTGTCTAAGTTTCTGGGTGCCTGTAGCCCAATCAAGTTGATCCATGTCAGTAATAGTAATCATCACATGAGATAAGAGGGAAAATGAGCAGTGAAGGTTTTTTATTCAGGTTTCTGCCTTTGCTGCAACCATGTACTGAGATGAGCATATTAAAGGCTTTGCCAATCAATGTGATTGTGATATAGCTGCATGGAAGATTTTTTTTCCTTATTTGAAGGGGAAATATAAAGAATGTGTCATTTTAAAATATAGTACCCAATGAATATTAATAATATCCTCATGATTTTAATTAATTTTTATTTGTTCTGAAGGAAGAATGTCTGCAGCACCTGGGGGTGGGGCCAGGCCAAAGCCAGGAGTCTGGAACTCAATCTGATTTTCCCAAGTAGGTGGCAGGGACCTAACTACTTGGGCCATTCCTTGTTTTGCTTCCTAGGGTGCACATTAGCAAGAAGCTGGAATCAGAAGCAGACCTGGAACTCAAACCCAGTCACTCTGATATGGGATGCAGGCTTCCCAAAGCAGTGTCTTAACTGTTGAGCCAAACATTTGCCTCCTCTTCAGGATTTTTTTAATTGGGTTTATGGCTCTTCAGACCTAATGTTTATACCTGTAATTAAAGAATATATGCTGAGCATTCTTCTCTAAGAGTTTTAGTTTATGGGCCAAGTTCATTTGCCTATTCTGTACTCCTTACTTCACACTCTTCTGGGAGGCTCATTCTGTCAAACTCTAAGGATCTGATTAAAAGAAAAAAAAAAAAAGAGAAGTATCTGAAAGTGTTCTTTCACCTGAAGGAATGTTTATTCTTTCTCTTTCTTTGATAATCATGTTTAGAACGAGAACACTTAGCAAGGAGTCCTTGAGTTTTGATGTACTTTGTGAAATTTCAAGAAACCCATGTGAGATAGAGAAAAGTTCAGTATCAAAAGACTGATGCTGAGCATTAGGCCTTAACTTTTGCAGGTAAGAAGGACTGCATAACGCTTCAAAGGCATGATAACAGATACAGACCTGTTTTGTAAAAAACAATAAATAAATACATTAAAAGTTTTATATACAACCTCAGGTATTTCTGACTTTTCAAATGCTTCTGTGGACCTTGGTTATATTAATCCATTAGAGGAAAGGGGATGAATTGCTATGGGTCCAGCTTCCGAGGGCCTCACTGCAAGGAAGCCTGGGTAGTAAGTGACAGCAGTTGCAAGAACCTGCTAGATCACATTACTTTTGGAGTGGGCTGTTCATAGGAATTGAACATTATTGGTAGAGAAACACATTGAGTGCCAATCCTTGATGTGCAGGGAGGAAAATGACCTTTCTCTCCTCACTAAAAGTAATTTTGCTGATTAATGGTATAGTTATAAAAAGCAATATTTCTTGAAAGGTCAATCTATCTTGTCCCCTGTGCACCATAAACTTCATAACTCCCCCCCCCCCAAAATCTGCGTGCCTTTGAACAGTTCCAGCAGAGAGAAGAGATCTATAGAGCAAGTTCTTTTAACATCATTGCTGTTTTTCCTCTTCCCCTAGTCTAAGTTGTCATATTTATCACCTATCCCAAATGTAAGTCATTCTTCCTTGTTTGGTAATAGAAATCTAGATTGCTAAATGCCCACACAATTGCTTGGAATAAAGACTTTCACTAGAGACCTTCTTTTATCCAGATGTAATTGGTTTCTGGCCTTTGGAATATAAGCAAATGTGGTATTGGCAACTTCCCAGATGTGTCCTTCTTCATCCTTTTCCTTATTCCTGTTGGTGAAGTTCAGATATGATAGTAGAGGCCAAGAATCAATATGGCAAGTGGAAACTACAGAAGGTAGAGCAATAGGATAGTAGGAATATGAAGCTGACTCCTTGGACTAAAATACCACCACAAAATTATCATCTCTTGATATTAGTCATATTTTTATCGCTGTAACAAATATCTGATGAAAGAGACTTATGCAAGAAGGCTTATATCAATTCATTGTTTGGAGGATCATAGTCCCAAATTAGGTGAACCCATTGGTTTGGCATCTGATAAAGGCAGTAGAATAGAATAAGTGCAGGAAAATGTTCACATGGTGAGCCAAGAAGAGACACAGGAGCATGCTCATTCTCCATGGCCATGAGTCTTTAGAAAATCCCCATGATTCCAATTGGACTCTACCCTAGCATTTAATCCAATTTAATTGATTCCCTCCAAACTCCACTTTCAAACATCATGATTGTATTAAGTTCGATCATTAATTCATTAGCCGTTGACATTAACCTATTAAGCATTAACATAAGACTTTGGGACCAAGCCCTAACACATGGAACTTTGGGGTAGAGACTAATACCTAAACTATAGCAACATCTTGAAAGTTAAATACACTTAGATATTGTGTTTCAGATACTATAATTTTCTTTCTTTTTCTTTTCTGTAACTCTCAGAATAATCTATTAAAACTCCCTAAAAGGCTGTACACTCGCAAATCCAGTATCACACATGAACTATGTCTTTAAATCATGAATTAAATCGTCACTTATCTGTTTCAAAGCCTCCAAATATTCCTGTTTCATTAAGGGAAGAAAAGTACATATTGTCTTGGTTTACAAATCCCTTCAGGTTTATGCATGTGTAACTCTTTTTAATGTTCCCATCCAGATCTCAGCGTAAATGTTATTTCCATAGAGAGGCATTTCCTTACCACCTGTGCTGTTCTGCTTTTTGTTACTATAATGAAATACCCAAAGCAGGTTAAATTTATAAATAAAGGGGGTTTACTTTGGCTCATGGTTCTGGTTCATGGTTGAAGGGTTGCATCTGGTAATGGTGCTCTTGCTGGCAGAGTCCCAGTGTGGCACAGGGTTTTGTCTAAGTCTATGCCTCACAGAGTCAATAAGATTCAATTATGGGAAATTCCACTCAAATGACCTAATCCAATATTATCATTTCCTAAAGGCTCCACATCAAAACTTCACATTATTTTCACTCTCTCAGTACCATTAATGTAAGACTTGGGGACTAAACCATTTTGTTGGGGATTGGAGGAGGGATAAATATCCAAACTAAAGCTAAAGCAATCATCTGGTCTATTTCTACTGTGCTCACCTAGTTTGGTTATCTGCATAACACATAATATCTTCAGATACTTTTGTTTTTAACATTGTGAATTTCTACTTCTGCACAAGAATATAACAAGGACTTGCTTGTTTTATCCTCTGCTGTATACCAAGTCATTAATAAAACAATTTTCTTATGGTAGATGCCTAATCAATACTTTATGGGTATCTGAAAAAACTGAATGAAGTCCTTCCCATGTGCCAGATACTCTAAGTACTGAATTAACTAATTTAGTTGTCGTACCACAGTCATATGCCATAGCTACTACTCTCTCTATATTATAGAAGAATTAAAAGTGAAGTAGGGGCTGATGATGTGGTGTAGTGGGTAAAGCCGCTACCTACAGTGCAGGCATCCCATATGCATGTCAGTTCAAGTCCCAGCTCCTCCACTTCTGATCCAGTGCTCTGCCATGACCTGGGAAAGCAGTAGAAGATGGCCCAAGTCCTTGGGCCTCTGCACCTGTGTGAGAGACCCGGAAGAAGCTCCTGGCTCCTGGTTTCGGATTGGCACAGCTCTGGCCACTGAGGCCAATTGGGGAGTGAACCAGCAGATGGAAGACCCTTCTCTCTCTCTCTCTGTCTCTCCTTCTCTCTGTGTGTAACTCTGTCTTTCAAATAAATAAATAAATCTTAAAAAAAGTGAAGTAACTTGAACAATGTCACAAAGCCAGTAAATGTCAAAGTATCAATAGTTATAGTTGCATTAAGATATTTCCAGATAGATGGTGCTAAGTTTGCATTCCTACTAAATTCTGTCATACTTGAAAAAATCAGTTTAATTGAAGTACAATTTACACACAAGGCTCATCAGTGTTAAAGAAATAATGTGGTGAACTTTGACAAGAGTACATGGTTACGAATCATCACCACAATTGTGATATAGAACATATCCAACATGCCCCAAATCTGCTCATGGATCTTTTCCACACACCTGTCTCTAGACAACTATTCATTTGCTTCCTGTCTCCTTCACGTTTTTACAATTGATGTGTTTTGTTGTTATCCTTTCCTATTAATTCTCAACTTCACACTTTCCAAGTTTTGTGAAGTCCTCAGAATCTAATCAAATATGCTTGTATACTAATGGACTGGACTCCTAATTCTTAAGGTTTTATCCACTCTAGAGGTATTTTTTTACTCATTAGCTTTATTTATTTATTTATTGCTGTTGGCAGGTCTGCTTTTGCATCAAGAACCCTTTCTAATATATTACCTTATTTATACCCTTTGGTTAATGCTAAACATCTTATTAGATATAAGCTATTTTACATTACCAGATGGATAAGAAAGTCAGGTTCTCTGAAATATGAAGACAAATAGATTATTTACTTGAGAAGGAGAGTTTGCTTTTAGTCATTGTATTCGAATAAATTGTGTAAGACAACCAACAAACACCTGAGTAATGATTCTGACTAGAATGGAACATAGTCCATTCATTTGCCTGGCCAAGGCCTGGAGGAACACATAAAGTTGATAGTAACAGCAGTAAAATCAGGGAGACAATTAAAAGTGGTCTAGTGAAAAAATAACAGCATCTCAGTTACAACTCTGACACTAAATAGATGTTTGAACACATTTCAACCACATTTATGTTTTTGTCAGCATTTTGTGAAAATAGTAAGTGATTACAGTCTTAACATCATTGAACTTGAGGTTTGGAATGGGTCCCAACGCTTGTTCAACTCAAATTTGTGTAACTTGAATGCCTCACACAGTACATTCCTAGTAACTGACCAGCTAGCTCCTCCTGTATTTAACTCCTGAGGTAACCTGTCTCATTTTGTATGGCACTACTTCAGAGGCTCTTAAAATCTGGTCTCAGGACCCCTTTATAATCCTAGAGCTTATTAAAGATCTTAATGAGCTTTTCTAATATAGGATTTGGTTATATATATTTACCACATTGAAAATTTTAATGAGTCATTTTAAGCATAATTTTTAATATATTTAGTTCACCTAAAATAACAATAACAAATCCATTATGTATTATTATAAATATTTTAAAATTAGTTATATTTTTGAAAATTATAGTTAAAAGAAAGAAATGAGTTACCTTAGTAAAAAACCTTTAATGTCTTGCTTAATAAAGGGTTCTCGTATGTTCTTTTTTGTGATACAAGATGTCTTGTAACTTATGGAAAATGCCACTGTACACTTTAAGAAATTCAGAGTCTAAAAGGCAAATAGTATCTTTAGACCCTTTGAAAAGGTCTTAATTGGACTTGAGGTTCCTGGATCACATTTTTTCAACCACTGTTCTATTTATAAAAGAATTTCCTTTATATTGAGCCTACATTTTCCTTCCATTACAAGGTACTTGTACCAATCTTAAGAACCATAAAAAATAACTCTTTGTTATAAATAGTGCTCAACTCAAATATGTTATGCCACCTATTGCATTATTTCTTCAGGATTAAACTTCATAATTCTTTGAACTAATTTTCATGTGAAAATTTTCTTTTCTTTTACCAATTTAGTTGTATGATCCATCAGCCTGCTTTTATTCATTACTGGTTCTCTTGGTACAACATTTAGTACTGAATGTAATTTGGGATGGTCTGAACAGCATACAGGGAAAATCTTAATCTGGATTTTATATTTTCATTAACATTCCATTAATACATGTATGTTTGACCCACATTTCAACTTCCTGATGTTTAGCCAAACCCTCTTATATCACCATTTTGATTTGATTTGTAAAATTTTCTTTAACCTATGTCAGTTTATTGGCTATGGATAATGACTTTAGCTTCTTTTGTTACATAAAACATTCCAGATATTAGTGACAGATACAGCGCTGCATGTTCATCAAAGTTTTATTTCCCTCCTGGACATGCAGGACAATTGCATGTCCAGTCCCTCTCACCTCTAGGCAGAGAGCCATGGACTAAGTTCTGATCAGTGTCCTCCGGGCAGAAGTGCCATGTGATCCATTTCAGTGCTGGTTAGGAACATCCAGTGCAAATATCTTCACACTTATCTGATTTACTTGTGGCAAGAAAAAAAGAGTTTCGAAATGTGAGATCCGTAAAATGAGAGAAAGTTGGATCCCTCAAAGGAGAACTTTTCAGGAAAGTCTCCTGTAGAGGAATATCCACATTAAACCTTCTATGAGATGGAAGTGAACATTTAAAAACTTTTATTCCATTAAGCTCATGGGGTTGTCCGACAGTCTAACACAATGCATGTGTTTAGCTTTCTTTCATTCCAGTTCTCTTTGTATGTTGACATTAATCTGTTATTCAAGCCCTGTTCTGCCATAATCATTCGATCAAAAGGGGCTGTGTCAACCATGGGAATAGTACCAACTGTGCTGTCATTTCCCCACATTTATCTAGTCACAAGGACAGAGGTAAGTTTTGCACATGCCATGGTGAAATGCAGACAAATGAGTAATTCTGGCACAGTGGGATAAGCTGGAAGATGTATTCCCATCTTTTTGATTATATGGAAGAATCTATGTAGAACTGAGATTTGTTCTTCCTTAAATGCTTGGTAGAATTCAACACTGAAGTCAACAGCCTGTGGTTTTCTCAGAATGGTTTTTAAATATAAATTTGATTTCTTTAGTAGATATGGGCTGATTTATGTGATCTTAAAAGATCTTTGTAAGGAACTTGGCCCATTTCATCCAAATTTTCAAATTTGTGGCCATTTTTAGTGATAAATGACTTTCAATCCTTTATTTTTAGTGATTTAGCCTTTATATTTTAAAATGTGTTCCTTGTCGGCCGGCGCCGCGGCTCACTAGGCTAATCCTCCGCCTAGCGGCGCCGGCACACCAGGTTCTAGTCCCGGTCGGGGCGCTGGATTCTGTCCCGGTTGCCCCTCTTCCAGGCCAGCTCTCTGCTGTGGCCAGGGAGTGCAGTGGAGGATGGCCCAGGTGCTTGGGCCCTGCACCCCATGGGAGACCAGGAAAAGCACCTGGCTCCTGGCTCCTGCCATCGGATCAGCGCGGTGCGCCGGCCACAGCGCGCCGGCCGCGGTGGCCATTGGAGGGTGAACCAACGGCAAAGGAAGACCTTTCTCTCTGTATCTCTCTCTCACTGTCCACTCTGCCTGTCAAAAAATAAAAAAAAATAAAAAAATAAATAAAATAAAATAAAATGTGTTCCTTGTCAGCAGTAAGCATTTCTTGCCCTTTGTATCAAACCTGATAAACTTTTTCTTTTAATGGAAATGTTTATAGTAACTCCATTTAATGAGATTATTAATATGCTTAGGTCTAAGTCCTAATCTTGCTAATGGTTTTCTTCTTATTCCATTCATTTTTTGTTCTCTTTGTTTTCTTTCATTTTCATGACTCTATCTCCTTCATGGACTATTTTATGTTGCTGCTACTTTAGAGGTTATTCTATGGTGTACAGTATAAATAATTATCATTTTCTACCTGGTATCACATTGTATCACATATGAGACATGTACAGTACATCACTTACTTTTATAATAGTATCCTATTTCTTTTTTTCCAGCTTTTTGTAGCATAGTAGACACTTTATGTACATCTTTTTTTTTCTTTCTTTCTTTTTTTTTTTTTTTTTTTTGACAGATATGAGTTAGACAGTGATAGAGAGAGACAGAGAGAAAGGTCTTCCTTCCATTGGTTCACTCCCCAGATGGCTGCCACAACCAGTGCTGTGCCAATCCGAAGCCAGGAGCCAGGTGCTTCTTCCTGGTCTCCCATGCGGGTGCAGGGATCCAAGCACTTGGGCCATCCTCCACTGCCTTCCCGGGCCACAGCAGAGAGCTGGACTGGAAGAGGAGCAACCAGGACTAGAACTGGCACCCATATGGGATGCCAGCGCCGCAGGCGGAAGATCAACGAAGTGAGCCACGATGCTGGCCCCTATACATACATCTTTTATAAACCCCACCACAATTATTTTTATTTACACAGTGAATTATCTTGCAAAAAGACAGAAATAATTAAAGGAAAATCTTATCTATCCAGGGAACATAATCTACATCTCCTCATTTCCAGCACTCTTACTTCCTTTACATAGATTAGTGCTTCTACCTTGTATCAATTTCCTTCTGCCTTAAGGACTTGTTTCCCTTGTGTAGCTGCTCAGGTGATGCATTGTTTCAGAGTTTCTGTTTTCTAATGTCTGAAAACTTCTTTATTTCACCTTAATTTTTGACACAAAGAGATGGGATGCCATTGTCCTTCTAGTTCATTTCAGTGATTCCTTCCCTGGACTGTAGTAGCTTCTTCACATCCGTGTGCTAAATGTACTCTGCTGAGCACTTGAGGGGACACACTGTATCTTCCCTCCTTTTCAGAACTCTGCTCTGCAAATTTTACTGTTTTGGGCTCCTTGCATTTCCAGCTCTAGCATTTCAGAGTGCCCTGCGTTTTCTGTGATCTGTGAATCCTACATCCTGCCCACTGTTCTGACTCCTTTTTTTTAAAACAACAACAACAACAACAACAACAACAACAAAACTCAAAGACATAAACTACTCACCTAGTTACTTCTTGTCTTTCGGGGTCACTACTCTTCCGTATCTGATACCTACTTCTTCAGGTGGAGGCTAAAGTTGTTTTCTGTTCTATCACCTGAACTGGAAGTCAAAATCTTCCCAGTGGCTGTGATTTCAATGCGAGTCTTTTTTTCCCCTCTTTGTCCATGTTGTATACTTTAAAAAATTGTTGTGGAGCTGGTATTGTGGCACAATGGGTTAAACCACTTCTTACAATGTCAGCATCCTGTATGGGTGCTGGTTGGAATCCTGGAACAGCCAGGATGCCACTTCCTGCCTAGTTCTCCCAGGTGTGCTTGGGAAAGCAGCAGAAGATGGCCTGAGTACTTGAAGACCAGGATGGAGTTCTGGTCTCCTGGCTTTGGCCTGACCCAGCCCCTGGTCATTGTGACCATTTGGGAAGTGAATCAGAGGCTGAAAGATATCTCTCTCCCTCTCTATAACTCTGCCTTTCAAATAAATAAATAAATCGTTTAAAAATTTTTGTAACAAATTATTAAGCCAAAGATCATAAGAATTAAAAGCTTGCAGGAGTAAGAGTTTATAACTTTAATTTCTTATAATACTTTAGTAAATTGTCATAAGCTGGAGTGTGGGGATCTTTGTGCTTTTTTCCCTCCAATCAAACAGAAGATAGTTGGAGCACACATTTGGTGCAGTGGTTAAGATGCCCATGTCTCATAGTGGAGGGCCTAGGTTCAAGTTGCAGCTCCGTCTCTGATTCCAGCTGCTGATGCACACCCTTGGAGCCAGCATGGGATGTCTCGAGTATTTTGACCTGTTCCACCCACATGGGAGAACCAGACTGTGATCCCAGCTCACTCTTGGCTTTAACCCAGGCCAGTCTTGGCTGTTGTGGGCATTTGTGGAGTTAAACAGCAGACTGAAGATCTCTCTCTGCCTTGCAAACAAGTAAATAAGTACTCTGCAAAGCACAGATGGTTGATTCCGTGCAATTCTCTGTTTACAAGCCTCTTTGGTGAGATAGGAAATCTTGTCCTTGTTATTTAGGAGCATATTCTGAGAACTTGCACAAGTAATTATAAAGTAGAAATGTAACATGTTTTTAAAATTTATGTCTACTGCCTAGAATCACATTCACCAAAGCTCTTAATAGTATGTGTAACTGGGGCCGGCGCTGTGGCATAGTGGGTGGAGCTGCTGCCTGCAGTACCAGCATCCCATCTGGGCGCCAGTTCGAGTCCTGGCTGCTCCTCTTCTGATCAAGCTCTCTGCTGTGGCCTGAGAAAGCAGTGGAGAATGGCTCAGGTCCTTGGGCCCCTGCACCCACGTGGGAGACCCGGAGGAGGTCCATGGCTCTTGGTTTCGGATTGGCACAGCTCTGGCTGTTGCGGCCAACTAGGTAGTGAACCAGCAGATGGAAGACTTCTCTCTCTCTCTGCCTCTCCTTCTCTCTCTGTGTAACTCTGACTTTCAAGAAAAATAAATAAATCTTTAAAAAGTAGTATGTGTAACTAAACTATTTTACAATTTAATAGCAGTTTATTAGCTCCCTCAACTTCATACACTTTTCCAAGTCCCTGTAAACTGAATAAAGGTTACTATAAAAATGCATGAAAATCCCTTATTTACCTCTCTCAACTTATCCGTGATTGGCCTTTTCCCTGCCTGTGTGCATTGCTTTTGCATGGATTCAACATCAAAATTCCTGCAAGCCAGTGACTGGGACAAATGACATCTTGATGTGCTTTACAGTTCTACAAATCTAAATGTTAATGACCTTCATCATCCCACTACTTCAGGTTAGTAAACTGTGGTTGTGGTTGACTATGAAGTGTCGCAGGGTGGTGAGCTCTCTGTTCAGTGAAGATGGCATTTCATCACGATTCTGACACTGCCTTATGTATTCCCTATGGAATGGATGCAAGTCAGAGGCAGCTAGGAAGGAGGGGCTGAGGTGACTAGCTCCTCCCTGAAGCCTCACTTGTGCTGCAACCTGCCGCAGTGCCCAAACCCACCCCCCTTCCTATACAGTGGAAAACCACAGCTTCCAAAAAACCACCATTTGGAATATGTGCTTGCCCCCTAATAATCATTGTGGCTACTGGTCACAACCCTGTGAGGATCTTTAGTTAATTATAAAGTCATTATAATAAAGGCCGGCGCCGTGGCTCAATAGGCTAATCCTCCGCCTTGCGGTGCCGGCACACCAGGTTCTAGTCCCAGTTGCCCCTCTTCCAGGCCAGCTCTCTGCTGTGGCCAGGGAGTGCAGTGGAGGATGGCCCAAGTGCTTAGGCCCTGTACCCCATGGGAGACCAGGAGAAGCACCTGGCTCCTGCCTTCGGAACAACGCAGTGCGCCGGCCACAGCGCGCCGGCCGCAGCGGCCATTGGAGGGTGAACCAACGGCAAAGGAAGACCTTTCTCTCTGTCTCTCTCTGTCCACTCTGCCTGTCAAAAAAAAAAAGTCATTATAATAAAATAACTATGGTTGAAAATCCTGACTTCATCATGCATCAGACACCATGTCAGATCATATAGAGGGAAGGACCTGGACCTCATTTAGTGAAGCCATTTCTTGAACAGACTCATACACCCTCTTGGATGTGTATTTTCACCTTGAGTGCAGATAAATCTTGTTCCTTTGCTGAACGTTACCTACCTTTCATCCTTAAATCCTTTCTTGCAGCAGAAACAAGAATCTGGATCAGCTGCCCTTCAATATCAGTTGTAAGTCAATGAGGAGGAAGCCGAAGCAAGAACTGGAGGCCCAGCCAGAGGCTGGTGAGTCTTTCTCCCAACTGTTGACTCTTTTTCACTCGAGTGTCTTAGTTCCATCTGCCTTTCTCTCCTTTGCTCCATGCCAACCCACCACAGACCAACTCCTCTTAACCCAATCATGTCTGCCCCCTCCAGCAACTGCTGGAGATGGGGAGACTGAATTCTGACACCAAGCAGATCAGACACTTGTAGGTTCTTCATGGAGAAGGTTTGTAACAGTAGCTGGCATTGCTCCCATTGCTTCCAGGCCATGAAGTACCCAAAGTCTTCCTTGTTTCTCTTGCCATCTAGCCATGGACTTTATGTACTGCCTCTTTCATTTATGCCTTGTAATTCAGAATTTTTGCTCTTGAAGGAAGAGTGCCCCATCACATATTTTGTCTCCATTACAATGAGGTGTTGGTCTTTGTGCAGCAAGCCTTTGTCTACATAATAAATTCTGACATCCTCTGATCCCCTAGAAAACTTGCTCTCTCCATAGGAAACCTGCTGGCATATGGCCGCCCTCACATTCTTGGCTCAGACATCTATATGACCATGACACCCCCTCACTTACTTTGCGATTCTGTTTCCTTTGTCGCTATAGTGTTGTCATCTCCCTTAGCCATGGCAATGCCCAGAATGACGGGTCAGGATGTAATCCAGGGACATGACTGAAAGGGGTTTTAAGGACAACTCTCTTCAAGAGTTTTTCCATATTCTTTGAAAGAAGGACCCTATGCCCCCTCTTCCATTGATAACTTTCAGGATTATTTTAAAAGTCATCCTGAACTGCTATGGGCTGAGCATGAGGTAACAAGCATCCTAGAGACATTAAAAATGAGGCCTAAAGTCCCTCATGACCAACCCTCCCACACACATGTGGAAAGTTCCAAGAGCTGTGATGTCTGGGAAAAAGGAAGAGGCCTTAGGACATGGAACCATCACAGATCACATTTTTTTTTTTTTTTTGATAGGCAGAGTTAGACAGAGAGAGAGAGAGGGAGAGAGAGAGAGAAAGGTCTTCCTTTTTCCATTGGTTCACCCCCCAAATGGCCACCATGGCCGGTGCGCTGCACCGATCTGAAGCCAGGAGTCAGGTGCTTCCTCATGTTCTCCCGTGTGGGTGCAGGGCCCAAGCACTTGAGCCATCCTCCACTGCACTCCTGGGCCACAGCAGAGAGCTGGACTGGAAGAGGAGCAACTGGGACAGAATCCAGCCCCAACTGGGACTAGAACCCGGGGTGCCGGTGCCGCAGGTGGAGGATTAGCCTAGTGAGCTGTGGCGCTGGCCACAGATCACATTTGCAATCTGGAAAATTGGTCTGAATTGGTCCATAGGGAGATCCCCCTGGATATGCTCAGGGCACCAAAAGGAGCAAAGGAGATCCTGGGATGCCAAATCTGCCCAGTCCACCGACAGGGCCACAGTCATACAACCGTGACTTGCTCTGTTCCCCATCTTATTTTTCCCCCTAGGCCACGAAGAGGCCTTTTCAACCACAGGAAATTCCCCATCTCATGGACTCACCCCTAGGTTGTTTCCTCAAAAATTGTGACGCCTTTAGACTAGTTGTTCTAAACCAAAAAAAAATTACTTTCTTTTGCAACACTTCCTGATCATATTATAGGTTGGAGATCAGGGAAACTTGGCCACCAAATGGGACTGTTGAGTTTAATGCTATCATTCCACTTGACATGTTCTGTCAAAGATAACAAAAATGGTCGCAAACTCCTTATATCCAAGCCATGGTGCATTTCCACCCTTAGGGTAGCTGTAGTCTTTGTTATGCCCATGCCCTCCTAGAGTTAACAGATTCAAAAGAGCAGAAGATTAACAGCAGGGGTCCTCCAACACCCAGGGCTCAACTGCCTCAAGCTCACCTTGTCCCACTGCTGTAACTATTCTCAGAGTGTGTGGAACCCTTACCCTGTTCCTCTTTCACCCGCTAGTAGCCCACTGCCTCCACTGTACAATCTGACCATCTCCCTCTGCTGGAGGGTAGCATGGCTGGAATCACTCATTGCTAAATGGCACTGCTAAGTGGCACATGTAAGTCTTGTCCTTGGATAGAGGACATGACTGACTTAAATCAATGAGACAAAAGCCAGCGAGGTTGTCAGAAGCCCAGACCAGACTTACTAAGGAATTTCAGGTGTGACTATGTGCTTTCACTTGACTTGGGTGTGACTTACACTCTAACCTGTCCCATTTATCATGTCCTTGAAGAAAAGCAGTAACTATGGGCTGAATATCAAGCCAATGCTGACTCTCTGGTAGCTCAACATCCTTACCAATATGCTGTGGGTGCCATGGAAGTCCTACAAATGGATCCTAATAGGAATTATCAAAGAGGCCTCAGGATTTAGGGCATTGAGACCGTATGGTTATTATCTTAGTTTCTGGGATGAAAAAAAAATATATCAAAATATATCATCAAGCCTGAAAATTAAGACAAAGTTTGGAAGACAACACAAGACAAGGAAGAGAATTCAGCCTTATTTCAAGGTGGCTGATAAGGGCTTAAAAAGATATATTAGCGTAGACCATAGCATTCCTGAAAGATAGCTCTTACTCAGAACCCATTTCATCAGTTACCCCAGATACTGAAAGGAAATCTCAGAAACTGGCAATTGGACCCCAAACTCCTATGGGAAAGATTCCACTTGCAGCATTTAGGGTGTTTAATGATAGAGGGAAGGGGGCTGGCACTGTGGCACAGTGGGCTAATGCCCTGGCCTGCAGTGCTGGCATCCATATGGGCGCTGGTTCAAGACCCGGCTGCTCCACTTCTGATCCAACTATGGATCTGGGAAAGCAGTAGATGACGGCCCAAGTCCTTGGGCTCTGGCTGTTGCGGCCAGTTGGGGAGTGAACCATCGGATGGAAGGCCTCATCACTTTGACTACAGCCTTAAAACTGAAGTATGGCAATACAGCCAACATTTATACAGACTCCAAATACACTTTCCTTTTACTACACACACACGGGCCATCATCTACTGCCTTCGCAGGCTCATTAGCAGGAAGCTGGATTAGAAGCAATACTCAAACCAGCACTCAGAAGTGCGATGCTGGCATTGCAAGCAGCGGCTTAACTCAGCTGCAACACCAGCCTGAAACAATTATCTTAAAAGGACTCTGACCAAGCAATGCAAAGAGACCTCAAAATCCTGGTTCAAGTTATTGCTTGTGTACATATCTCTCTTCAGGATAAAAAGGCAGCCAAGACTTTGTTACAGTTTAGGCCTTTTGAGATAGTATATGTAGGATGCCCTTCCTCACCTCTGATATCCTTTTGGATTCAGATACAAAAGATCAAATAAAGCAATTCTTAACCTAGGCCAGGTACACAAGGCTCTGACAGAATATGGCAGCAAGAATCTTATGGCACCAGATTCCAAAAATCATGGCAAACAATCTTCCCAGAATGTCTGGTTTTGTTGGAAGCTTGGTGGGATTCCCCTCTGACCAATTGTAGCCTAAATTGAATGGACTCAGCTGCTACTTAGCACTGATTGAAGTTAAATTAAAGGGAATTTCTAGCTGTAGAGAAATCTGTCAAGAATTAAACCTCTACCTCTGAGTTTTCACAGGTACACCCAGAAGATAATTCTGCCTACTCTTGTGAGCCAACTGATATCTCAAGTTTATCTTCAAAAGGTTAACAGATAAGCAATACTTTTGCTTTCGCCATAAACTTCTCCCTAAAGAGAGATATTAGGTCTATTGCATTTCCCAATTGACATGCTTTTCCTGTTTATTCTTCTGTTCTCCTCCTATCTTTTTCAGGAAACTACCATTGGTAGGAAATGACCCTAGTAAACTTTTCCACTATACCAGCTAAAGGAGAAGGCAGTTTGAGAGATCTGCCTGCTGCCTCGAGTCACTTAGCCCAGCATATTAGCCAGGCCCCACAACAGCTACAGGATTCTTTATGTTACCTAGCTAAGTGTTCATGGATAACTGACTAACCTAGAATACCTAGTGGCAGAACAGGGTGTAATGTGTGCAGTGATTTATTAAACCTGTTGCACTTATATCAATGATAGTATACAAGTGAAAAAAGATATTTAAAAAATGTATGGTGAAACCAAGTGGTCCCATGATTTTGGTAACATAATTTCCTCAGCTTCGACCACCTGTAAAGCTGTAAAAATACTTAACCCCTAGGCCAAATGCTCACCCATAATACTGGGATTTTTATATTAATCTTAACAATATCTACAATTGGCTACATTTGCTTTCAGGCACTGTCAAGAACCCTGTAATTTTAGTATTTTACAAGACTCACAGTTTCACACTGTTAAAAGACTCACATTCAATGTGAAATTGAAGGGAATGAATAAGTCTTAAAAGCACACAGAAGGCAAAATTATAAAACACTCAACATAGGCATATCAGAACATTTTTATCCAGTAGACTTTTCAACATGGAAGGCCAAAGTACAATAAGATTGCTTCTAACATGGAATTAGAGCAGGGGGTGTCAGTGGGATCATCGTGATGGCTGTTGCCACTAGAGCCCTTTACCCTGGTCCCTCCAGTTCCTGTCGAGAAGACCACTGCACATCCCAGGAAATCGTATCATAGGCAGGGACACCTGCCCTTGTACAGTGTCAGAGCTGTGCTATCAAATTTGGAGACCATTTTCTCCCATTCCCTTTATTTTAAAAATATAGCACCTGAAATCCACTAAAAGAATTTACCAATTATATTCTGAATTTTAATATGGCATTTTCACTATGCTTATTAGAGATAGATTAACCTCAGATTGAGCAAAGAATTAATTTTTAAAATGACAGGGACATAAACTACCCAGTATTTTTTTCTTTGTCTTTGCTGCAAACTTGAACCCTCTTCCTTCCATCGTTGCAGCACAAAGCATGTAAGAGAACAGGAAAGTGGTGTTGGCAATAGCTTCAGTAAGAGCAGGATGTATTTAAGATGCAGCAATAGCATTTTGCTCATCCTTCAACGGGGTTCTACTCTCCAGCACTCTTAAGAGTGGAGCTTTCTCATTGATGTTAGTGAATTTACCCATCTCATGATTATACTGCTCTGAGTTTGATAGTATAGTTTGAATTCATTAATTCAAAGCTGCAAAATAACCTTCCGGTGGGGTTTTTTTGGTAACTACATCTCATTAAAGCAAAACTTGCAGGTTGGGTAAATTGCTAAAGACCATAGGTTAAATGGTGGTCATGGCTGTTTACGTATTTAGATACCTACTCTGAGTCCATTTCTTTCAAAAGAAGGCCTAGGAGGATTACACACTACACTTAATTTGGATACCTCCAAAGTCTGAAGTGTTCAGAGCAGCAGTCCTCTGAATCTTGTAAGCAGCAGGGAAATCCAAGTTTTGGGATCTCAGAATTGCTATGCAATAATGCTGAAGTAATTATACAAACAGAAAAGGCAAATCCAGGGAGGATGCGTGGCTGAGGCAACAGAGATAAAATCCTAAATGAGTGGCAAAACACTGTTTAGCTCCAAGACTTAGATTCTGATCCTCTCTAGGATGTGGTTTCTTCAATGGATGACAGACGTAGGTAACAGCTACTGCTCTTATAAGTCCTAACAGGCAAACAGCAGACATTTCAATATGTTTCTATTTCTACTCCTTCCCCATGTTCTAGGCCTGTCAAAACTTTGTTTTTCTTGACTTTGACGGAACAGAAAACAGAATGTGTATCTGAAAAGTAAGACATATATTTTATGTCTCAACCCCTCAATCCAGTAAACACAGCATTATATAAAATCGAAATAAAAGTTTTAGCTAACAGTACTTGTTTATCCTATTATGTGCCATTACTTATTATTTGTCTCTTATGGGAATGAAAACATTATAAGGAGAGGGACATTTGTGGGTGCTTGCTCACTCCTGTGCCCCAAGAGCCTAGAACAGCTGTGAATGAATGAATGAATCTGCCATCACACAATAGTGTGAATTTCTTTGGTGTTTTTCGTATTAGTTTCACAGGTAGAAACTATTTACATAGCTAAAAGTGCTGGTGATCTTATTTTTTAAAGTTTATTTTTTATCCATTGGAAAAGCGGAGAGACAGAAAGAGAGAAGAGTTATCTTCCATCTGCTGGTTCACTCCCTAAACGCTGCAAAGCCAGTGAGGCCAGGTTGAAGCCAGGATCCAGGAATCCAATTAAGTCTCCAGTGGGGGGTAGGGCCCCCACCTACCTGAGCCATCCCCTGCTGCCTCCCAGGAGGAGCAGTAGCAAAAGGCTGGATGGGAAGCTGCCTGGACCAGACCCTCGGCAGCATGGCTGATTCAGATATGCAGCAGAGAGAAGGTCCCATACGTGCTTCTCAGGTTTCTTCATGTCTATGCCTTCAGTTTCTGTTCCACCAACACACGTGGCTCTGCTATGATGTTAATGACGGTTACCCTGTGATGCGGGGGTGGAGTGCGGGGCGGCTGACACATCAGTCATCCTGAAGTTCATGGAATCCAAAGCAGGACACATGCGGCTGCTGGACTCTTGTTGGCGTCCAGCCTCAGGCCGCGTTGGCCAGCGGCAGAGCAAGGATATTCAGGCTGTGGTCTCCACAGGCCTACGGACTCCTACTGTGTCTACCAGCGTCCCTGTCAGCACCCTGGGGGCGGTGGAGGGCCTGGGGCCGCAGACTCCCGCCCTCTCCGCTCCCAGCCCCGGCGGCGCCGGCGGGGCACTGCGGACTCTCCGCGGGTCGCCCGGGAGCCGCCGGGGGCCGCACACGCTCAGTCCTGCATTCCAGCCGGCCCCAGAGGCCACAGGTGAGGAACCGCGAACTGCGGCCGCAGGCCCAGGGCGGCGGCGTCCGGGGGCAAGGAGGCGGGCGGGCGTCCTCCCGCACGGGGGCGCTGTCACCTGCCCGGGGGCGGAGCCAGAGAGGAACCTGACTGCCCCGCGCCTCCGCGGCGCCGGAGTCGGGAGAAGCCAACCTGATCATGAAGGGCGCCCAAGGCATCGAGAACCCGGCCTTCGTCCCCTGCAGCCCCGACACGTCGCGTCGCCTGTCGCCGTCGCCCTCCCAGGTGCAGGTCTCCGTCGCGTCCTCCGACGCCCAGGGAGCCGAGTCGCGGCCGCAGGAGGAGCCCAAGTCCCCGGAGGCGCCCCCAGCCTCGGCGGAACCGCCGGGGCCACCGTCGCGGTCCGAGTTTGAGGAGGGGCCGTGCGGGTGGAGGAACTTCCACCCTCGGTGTCTCCAGCGCTGCAACACGCCCCGCGGCTTCCTGCTCCACTACTGCCTGTTGGCCCTCACGCAAGGTAAAAGCCCCGCGCCCCGCGCCAGGTGCGAGGGGGACCCACGCCCAGCAGCCCGCCGCCCGCCGGTGACCGCGCGTTTTACAAACTTGCGGGGCCAGCCCGTCCTCCGCCGCCGGCCGCCTCAGTGTAGCGCGCGGCGGTCCTCGCTCCGGGGCGGGATGACAGGAATCTGTCCGCGGGGAGCCGGACACCTGGGGCAGCGAGTGCGTTCCAGCGGCCGCGAGCCTGCTGAGCCTTTTTCTGCGGGTTTTATCATTATCATTGTTATTATTATGGTTGTCGTTTCTGGAGGTATTTCAGAAGGACTCACCCATTCATGAATTGGCAACGGAGGGTGGGGGGAAAAAACTACTTAAAAATCTGAGGTGTGAAAGGGACGCCCGCATCCCCGGTTCCGAAAGGGAAGGCGGAGGGGGTGAGGGAGCCGCCTTCGCGCGCCCGGGCTACGGGAGTGGGCCGGGACCTGTTTATTCCACGATCTCCTCTTGTCTGTTCTCCCGGGAGTTGACGGATCAAGTCGAGGTTTACGCGCCCTGGCCCTGGGGATTCCTCAGTCTACGCTGAGTTTGCGGGAGAGAGGGATGCGGTGCAGGGAGACGGCTCTCTTTGCGGTAAGAGCCGGGATGGAAGAGAGGGCAGTGGGTGCAGGGGACCCACTGAGGCGCGCTGCACGTGGGGTCTCGCCCGCCCAGGGCTTCCTTTGACTTTGGTTAGGTTTGATGCTTCAGGTCCCTTGAGTCACCGTCTCAAAATATGTTGTAAATAAACAATCAAGGATTGCCTGGGAGAATTGCAACCCAAGGAATATTTGGGGGGAAGGGTTGGAAATTGCTTTTTTTTAAAAAAAAAAATGAAGTTCATATGAAAGTAAGCCAGTCTTAAGTTGATAAAAAAGGAAATCAAAGTAGATACTTCCTGTTCTTAGTGCTGCCCAAGGCACCAAGCTCTCCCAGCTTTGCTAGTGTTGTGTTAGGTAAGTACTTCCTGCTGAAGGTCAGTGTTCTGCAGGTTCCGCCTTGATGTCAGTTGTCTAAGATGAGTGACAGTGAGGCATCTTAGTGTTCAAAGCTTATGAAATGCAGAAAGTTGGACACTGAATTAAAAATGTTTTTTATCATACAGTTTACTCTGAAATGTATATATTATTCCAGAACATGTCGTTTTATATTCAACAGAAAATATCGTTTCCTTGTCAAACATAATTGGCATTCATAGAAAAAGTCACGGGTTTAGCTTGGAGCGGAGTCTACTGGGAGGTTACCAATTAAGCAAGCATAATTTCAGATAAAAGTGACGGATCACTTAATTCATATTTCAGGTCAAGTTTGAATGACTGCAAAATACTGTTGCCCTGTTTCTCAGAGTCCTTGGGAAGACTATTTCCACTATGTATTAATAGATATCTTTTGGAAGAAAAACAAAAACACATCAAATGCATTTATTTTATTTAAGCTGGCGTTTCTCAAAGACAAAATAGGTTTCTCTTAGCACTTAATTTCCCAAAGTACTTCCTATCTTCATGCATTAACAATAGAGAGATGTGATTTTTGGTATTTCATGGTTTTTTAAAAAAAATTTTAAAGCAGTGTTCTTGGGAGGTGCATAACTTAGAATTCACTTTGGAATTCATAGGATTATAATGCTATTCTCCCAGGGGAACTTCAAATTCAAGTTTTTCAAAAGGAAGTTTTACCATCAAGGCAATGATTCCTTATGACTGATTTTTAATCAGTGTGTCAGGTGTGTTGGGAAATTGATTTTTTTTTTTTGGATGGAAAGATTTTCATGTTATCAGATAAATTTATCTCCTTATAAAAGTGTCATTCCTGGGCCCTTTATGTTTACCTTGAAATTTCAGGAATTCTAAATTGGTTTATAGTGTTACTATATTGGCATAAAAGCAAAAATCATGTTATGTCTTTTAAAAATTGCTATATCAATTTTATTGAAATATATTTTCCATTACAGTCTTGATAAAGCAACAGTTAAAGAAACTGTAGTGATCATGCAATGTGTAGAATTGTACTCAACTAAAGAGTGAAAACAATTCATAGTGCCTCAAGTAAGAGGAAAAACCAGTGAAAATTTGCTTATAGGCATTGTATTTTCAGTTAATACCCTTGTTTTAAACTCCTGTGTTATTTATATGTAGACAGGACATTTTGAGATCCATCCAAATTGGATTTTCAGTCTCTCCTGTTTAGCTTCTATTAAACCTTCATTATAATTATAATAAGCAAATGAAATATGTATTTTTTCTTTTACCTTTTGTTTGAAGAGGTTTATTTAAAGAGATTATTTATTTATTTATTTACCTATTTATTTGAAAGGCAAATGACAGGGAGAGAGAAAGAGAAAGTGAGTTTCCATTTGCTGATTCACACCCCAAATGCTTTAACACCTGGATTCATCCACTTGAATTATAGGGACCCAAGTACTTGAGTCATCACTTTGCTGCCTCCCTGGGTGCATATTAGCAGGACACTGGAAAGGAAGAATAGCAGAGACTTGAATCCAGGCATTCTGACAGAGGATGCTGGTGTCCCAAATGGTGCTTTTTTTTTTTTTTTTTGAAGATTTATTTTATTTACTTGAAAGACCCAGTTAACAGAGAGATGTGGAGCCAAAGAGAGAGAGAGAGAGATCTTCCATCTGCTGGTTCACTCCCCAATGGCTGCAACAGTTAGAGCTGAGCTGAGCTGAAGCCAGGAGGCAGGAGCTTCTTCCGGGTCTCCCACGTGGGTAGAGGGGCCCAAGGACTTGGCTGCATCAGGAGTGGAGCAGCTGGGACTTGAACCGGCATCCATATGAGATGCCAGCACTGATGACCAGGGCTTTAACTTGCTGTGCTACAGCGCCGGTCTCCTAAATTGTATCTTAACCCCTGTGTCAAATACTTGACCCTCCCTTTTACTTTGTGATTTAGAATGTGAGTGGTTGAAATAAAACTTAGTTTATTTTTGCTCAAAACTTTTAAATGATAACACTATAAGACTGTTAGAAAAAAAGATGTCTTAGGCTAAGAAAAGGTTGATGACTCAATTTCTCCCTTGTTGAGACTAAGTTAAGATGGTCTCTTGTAATAGATAAGTATGCTTAAGGATTAGGTAACTTGGGGAGCAATTGAGCATAACTGAACTAGTACCTTTTGTACTCTTCCCAGTGAGGTGCACAGGAGTACACTACACTTGAAATCTGTTCAGCAAACTGACTTCCTGGGACTGTATGAGTCTGACTTTGTGTTTGTCATTTAAAGAGAAGTAAAGTAAGGCCAGTTAACTACAGTTTAGTATGTGGCAATCATCAGTTTTGTCGAACACCTGGAAATTAACAAATAAATAATTTAAAAAACAAACTGATTTTCAAGGAAGTATGTTTGAGTTGCTGAACTTTGAAAGTTTTAAAATGGGCACATTTAAAACTAAGCAAACAGAAAACCAAACTTTAGCACATTAAAAAAAATTATTTACTTATTTGCAAGATAGAAATACAGAGAGAGAGGGAGGGATACACATAGGCACACTCCCCAAATGGCCACAACAGCCAGGGCTGGGCCAGGCCAAAGCCAGGAGCTCCATCCCATGTGGATTGCAGGGGCCCAAGTACTGGGGCCATCTACTGCTGATTTCCCAGGTGCATTAGTAGGAAGGTGATCTAAAAGTGGATCAGCTGGGACTCAAACCAATGCTCATATGGGATGCCAGCATTGCAGGTGAAGGCCTGACCAACTGCACTGCAATGCTGGCCCCAATGCATTGGTTAAGAATAGTAATGTATATGATAAAGTTGTAATAATGCATATGCATTTCCTTTGCTTTCTTTTAGGTATTGTGGTAAATGGCCTCGTAAATATTAGCATTTCCACGATTGAGAAGCGCTATGAAATGAAGAGTTCTCTTACGGGCCTGATATCGTCAAGCTATGATATCTCATTCTGTGTGTTGTCTTTATTTGTCTCATTCATTGGTGAGAGAGGACACAAGCCCAGGTGGCTGGCATTTGCATCCTTTATGATAGGACTGGGAGCACTCGTATTTTCATTGCCACAGTTTTTCAGTGGACAATATCATTTGGGATCCATTTTTGAAGGTAAGTTTCTGTTGTGCTTTTGTTTGGTTTTTATCTCAAGAAGAGGCAAATGAGGAAGTTAACTCTATATTGCAGTTCACTCGTACTGTAGGGTGAGGATCTGAGTCTCAGCCACTGCTCACTGCTTTGTTGGTTACGTGAATCATGTGAGGTAGGAGATTAATGGCGGATTGTGTATTGTTCATTGCTTCTGTGGTTCTCCCAGTTTTTAATCCTCTGATTCTGGTTCTCCAAGAAGAGATGATGATCTGTCCTTTACTGGTGGTGTGACCTCCCTGGGGTTTTGAGAGCTGTAGTATTTCTTTTTGTACTTTTGTTACCTGTGCTCTGCACCCTGGGTGTTTTTGCTCTTGTTTTGAAACAATGAAGAGAGGTGACACTTGTAGGGAGGACATTTCCTGAGAACTGAGGCCAGCCCAACTGGACTGTGGTTAGAGCCACAAAACTTTAGAGCGGCATGTAGTGTTGCTCTGGTTAGATGAAGAAGTGCATTATCCCAAGACTCAGAAGACTTGATTATCTAAGTTAGTTTTCAAAGAATAAATTTTAATAGGAAAAACAAAAATCATAGAGCTAGAGGAATGTGCTAGTGAAAGCAGTCCTTAAAAGTTTTCATGTTCTTCCTGGGATGTTTAATAGCAAATATTGAAGTAATTAAGAACAAAGTCAGATGATTACAAATTTAGAAGCTGTCAGAGGTTGTCACTGGAGAAAAGTTTACAGTAAGGAGAGAATGGAGAATTAGAACTTGCTGCTCTTTAGACATTATTTTTTAAAAAGTTAAGAGTGCTATATTTTTGTATTAATATTAAAAAGTAAGGTGGTAATCTCTAGATCATTTTCTCATTTATAGAATTGGAAGAAATGGAGAAAAGATATTAATGTGAGATATTAATAGGGGAAATGGGTGAGGGATATATGAGAACTCTTGTATCACTGTGCCATATTTTTGTTTTAGCTTAAAACTATTCTGAAATAGCATGTTTAAAAATTGTTAAATATTCTCAATAACATGTATCTACTATGCAGCATGGTTTTTGCTGTTCTGGATTTATTAGGTAAGTAGAGTTCATATTAGAAATGAGAATCGAATATGCAAGTAGTTGGATGAATAGAGGGAGTTTATAAAATATGGCTGAGTTTGGAATGACTAAGACAAGGAGAGTATGTTATCAGTGGAAAGAATGCTCATGTAGGTTCAGGTACACTATCCAAGATTGAACAAGACTGCATAAAGAAAACTTAACCATGTCTCACTGGGGTTAGTTTTAAAAACTAGTCAAATATTGCAGCATCGGCTTTAGTACATCACTCTTAAAATCTGAATGGTAATGGAAATCTAAATTTTAATCTGCCATACAAGAAAATGAGATCCTGATCCTCTGATAATGAAAATGTTCTGGGCTTCATAGCATTTAGCTGGTAATCTTTGTGCTGTGTCTCGGCCCTTGCCTTTCATGTTAAAATCATGTGTCCTACTTGTTTTTAAAGTAAACACAGGAACTTTGCTCAAAATCTCTGACTCTGTAAACTAAAACATAAACATCTCTCCCAGTACAACAGCCTGATCTATCTTGAGCTATTTTGGCTTCCTCTTTTGCTATGTACACCTGGTGTTACAGCCAACTTGAACAATTTATATTTCCCAGTGGAAATGGCCATAGGTTAAATTGTGTGGATGGCTAGAGACAAAGCTAAGGAGATAGTTGAAGCCAGATCATACACTTTTTGTATGCTATTTTACACTGTGCAGGTTGTCACTGAATTCTTGATAAAACTGACCTTTTTGGTTACTTAAATAGATTATTGAAATAGATTAGATAAGGCAGTTGACTGATCTGTAAAATTTCCTCTCCAAATACATTGACTCATAACTCAAACAATAGCTTATCTGTGACAAATTAAAGGAAAAACTCGAGTTGCTGTTATACTGCCATTCATACACTGAACATTTGTTGGTATGGAGCTGAGATACAGCAAGAAAACAGTTCATGCCATCTGCATGGGAATAGATACACAATTCAGCACACAAGGTACCTGATGAATGAGATGAGTGGATGAAGGGAACAAGTAGTATGAAGTACACATAAGGGTATACAGGTGGGCCAAGGCAGTACTTTAGTAATTAGTTGGTAATGAGGAACCAGCTTTCGAGTTTACTTTCCAGGCTGGAGAAGAATGTGATTAAGGGCTTCGTAGTAGGGAAGAGCTTGGTAGGTTTTGGGAATTGTCAATTTTGGCCATCATAGTCAAAGCACAAGAGAGTGTGGCACGAGATGAACTTGGAGAGGCAGGTTGATGCCAGTGAGGTATTTAGATTTTGCTTTGACAATGCAAAGTCATGGCCTAGTTGACACAGGGCAGTGCATGATCTTATTTGTGTTTTAAAATGATCATTTTGGCTTCTGTGATTCCAAAAGGCAAGTGTAAATGGCAAAATTTCATCCTTTTGATGGCTGAGTACTAATTCACTGTGCATGTGCCATGTTTTCTTTATTTGTTCATCAATAGATCCACACATAGGTTATTTTCATTTTCTGACTATTGTGAGTAGTGCTGCAGAAAAAACACGGGAGTGCAGATGTCTCTTCAACAGATGGATTTCATTTCCCTTTGATATATACCCAGGAGTGGGATTGCTGGATCATTTGGGACATTTCACTCTGTATATCTGTAATAAAACATCACATAGCACCCCATAAATATTTATAATTCTCATACATCTGTTACTTTTTTTTAAATAAAAATTTTTAAAAAGAGTAAATGGGAAGATATCACTCACGAGATATATTTCTTTAAGGATATGATTTTTTTTTTGTAAAACTGTACTTATTTATCCGTTGAAAGGCAGAATGACCAAGGGAGAGACAGAGAGGGATCTTGCATCCATTGATTCACAACTCAAATGTCACAACAGCCAGGGGCAGTCAGCAGCTCCATCCAAGTCTCTGACATGGGTGATAGGAACCCATGTACTTGTTCCATCATTTGTTGCTTCCCAGGAGCATTAGCAGACAGCTAGATGGGAAGCAGAGGTGGAACTCTGATATGGGGTTCAAGTGTACCGTGCAGCAGCTTAATCCACTGTACCTCAGCATCCCCTCAGGAGGCTTTTCTCTAAAGGCCAGGTGAGGGATGAAGGTGGCTGAGACCGAGGTGGTAGCAGTAGAGATCCAAAGGATGACTGAATTTCAATGTGTTTAAGAAGAAAAAGATAAGATTCTTTATTGGACTTGCTGTGAAGGAGGAATGAATAGTGAGTCCTTGGTATTTGACTTGACCAACTGTGGCCGTTTACCATGATATGGAAAACTAGATTGCCAATTCTGTTCAGTGGAACCCAAGGATTCCTGTTTGGGCTGGTTGAGTATGAACTGCATCCATACTATATTATATCTTCTGTTGCAATATATAATCTGCAAACGTGTTCATGTAAATGTACAAGTCATGCAATGGTCATGATTCCTAGAAGTGTAAATACTGTATTTTAAGAGCTTCTGCATTCTAATTTTTATAGGTAATGTCACATTGACTTTCAGGAAGAGATATACTAGTTCCTCTTCTACTGTCAGTGCATGAAAATGACTATTTTTAATTTCTGTATTCAGTTTTTACCCCTAGAAAGCTGGAAGTTTTCCTTAACAGTATTGTTGGATGCATGTGTATGTATGTGTGTGCATGTGTGTATGTATGCAGGTGTTTATGTGTCACATTAGAATTCATGGCTGAAATTGCATTATATGCCTAAAGGAACCTAGGCATTCAGAAGCAGAAGCAATGGTAGGAATCATGAATTCCTTCTTTTTATAATGTAGAACCTTAGGAAAAGAGAAAGTGATTTCATAAATGGTTAATAACAGCTAAGATGGATCTAGTTTTTATGTTTGTTTAATGCTTTTCAAATTTTTATGCTTATTACTCATAAGGTTACTAAGGATATTAAGTGATTTCAGACTTTTATGAATTTAAACCATGTCTTTTCCAATTTCAAGTAGTAAAGTGTGATGGCCTACATCTTCTTTAACACATCACACTGGTCTGTTCAAGTAAATTAATCCACTTTTGCAATATGGGAACCTATTTAAGAAAAACAGAGGAGAAAATTAGGACCTTATATGGGAAAAGGAAAACAAATTAGTTGAAAGCTTCCTGGAAATAAGTTAGAAGCAAGGGAATGTGCAGTCTTCTTAAGCAACATAATGTAATGTAACCTAGTGAACATAACAGTAAGAGATTAGTATATTAATTGAAGTCAGACATGTAATTTAATTAGAAATGGGCATTGAGGACATTAACATACACTTGTATGCCTTTTTTGTTGCTGCTATTTTTTGAGCATGAGCAAAACAAAAGTCATGGCTCATTTTACCTGAGATAATCTCCATAAGAGGAGATTAAAGTAAAATAATACAAGGAGAAGGTGGAAGGAAACAAAATATGAAAGGTGATAGGCATCTATAGTTTCTACAGGTGTAAGGCTAACATAAAAAGAGATTAAGAGGTAGTAAAGGGTAGAAAGATGTATTTGGAAATGGCCTGAAGTTTCCATTGTTTTGTAAAAATACAAATTTAAGTCAGTTTAAGAGAGGTTTTTGGAAGAACTTTTCTGGAGACATAGAGTTGTAAGCGATTATTTAGCTTTGGAGGTGATAAAATTTATCAAAGTGAAGTTTTGGTGGTTGCACTGGATAAAACAGGGGAAGTGTTAAAATTAAGAGAAATAAATACTTCTAAATAGTAATTTTTGTCCATGTTAACCTGAAAACAGATTAATGTTCTAAATACATTTTCAAATTAATCACATTTGACCTTAACCTTTTAAAAATAGTTATCTGTATTTGAGAGAGAAAGAGAGAGAGATTATATCTTCCATCCATTGATTGACTTCACAGGGCTGAGTCAGACTGAAGCCAGGAGACAGAACTTAATCCAGTTTTCCTCCATGTGTGGCAGGGACCCAAGTACTTAAGCCATCACCAACTGACTCCCAAGGTGCATGTTCATGAAGCAAGAAATGGAAGCAGCAGAGACTTGAACCTAGACACTCCAATATAAGATGCAGTATCTTAGTGCACCAGATGTCCACCCTGGAACATTTTTTATGTATTTTAATATAATATTGACATAGCAGCATATTTTAATGTAACCTTTAAACATTTAAAATGTAGTAAATAAGTTTTTACCACATAACAACAGTTTGTTTTCATTCAAGCACTTTTTAATTCCTTTTGGATTAGTATTGTTTTAATATTGCTAAGAAAGATAATCTTTTTGTCTTTTTGAGACTTTTGGAGGGAAGTTATTAAAACCAAGGAATTATAGAAAAGTGATGACTAAATCCAAGAAAATTCTTTTATTGACTGATAATTGGCAAATTTTTTCCTACATTGTATTGTTTCTAATTTCTATCACTTTCCCTCAAAAGTAAAACTTGATGATAAAAATTTTCATTAGCTGCAGCAGTGAATTTTTAAGGTTTTAGTTTGATGTTTTAGGGAGGTTTCTGTATGAAAGAATGTTAGTTATATTGGGAAACTACTTCACAAAGCTGTTTTAGGGAAGTGATTAGAATGGGAGTCAAAGTTGGGCTTAATTTCTGGTTACTATTTTATATGTCCTGAATTTTTTGTTTTTATTTTTTAATTTGGAATACTTGCCTAGACTGGAGAAGACATTAGTCAAAGAATCCTTACAGAGATTTCCAAGCATTAATTCAATTCAGGATGCCTTAATTTGGCTTGGCCTTCTTCCTTCTTTCATATTCTTAATTTATGAAAATCACTTTGATCTTTCTTCTATTTCGATTATATTGTAACTGAAATTAATAAAGACCTAAAGGGAAGTTATTTCCTAGGTTAGGAGATAGAATGGTGTAATGAGACAGATGATTCCAATTTAAACTTCATACACACCAGATCAGGGCTAGAGCTAACGCTTAGGGTGGTCAGTGCTCCAGTTGAAGCTATGGTGGTGTTTGTTGTCAGAGTACTTCAGTCATCTTCAAACTGTGAGTTACTCTGGATAGTTGCTATTCCTATTTAATGCTATTCTATTCCTAATCCTATTTAATGCCACCTGTTACGGACCCTGATTCAGTAAATCTGGAATAGATTTAGAGATCAGTATTAAAAAAACTACCGAGGTTGTCTTTGTCCAATTTGGGACACACTTGCCTTCTGGTGTAGGCTCTGATTATTTTCAAGCTTTCAACTGTGGAGGTGTTTATTTTTATAATGAGAATTTCACAAGCACCACAAATACTAGGTGCTCTAATGTAGCCAGCTTTGTTGAAATTCCAATGAATAAACATCTGAAATGAAAAAACAAACTCACAGATAAAAGTCAGTAGGAAAATGTATCAATGAGATGATAGCACAGGCCCCCACTTCTATTCACATGTGGAATACAGGTTACTGGTAGGTAGTGGTTTAAAACATCCAGAGTTACAATGAAAAAAAAAATTAGCAATGTCTTCCAAAGTACGATCTGCAGAATAATTTCTAGAGATATTAGGAAGATGTCCCAAAAGTGTTCAGTGTTTGAATGAGTTTGGGAAAAAATGGGAGCTAAACAGGCATATTTACTGCATCACTGTGGTAGTGACTGCATTGCGTAACTCTTTGATTTGGGATCTGGTACGTGCAGTCCTGAACCTACTGACTGAGGGACTCCACTGCTGTGTTTGTACCTGTCATCCTGTTGCCGGCTTCCACTTCTCCTTTCCTCCTTCAGGTACAAGCTTCAGTGAGCACATTTCAAGAAAAGCTGCTCTGTGCCATCTTAGGTCTAAGACTGTGTTTTTGAAAGCCCTTCTTGAATTTAGAAAATTGTATTATGGGTGCTAGCCATAGTGCTCAAGCGAAAAAGTTGTTGAGTTGTCAACTGTATTCATTAAAGAACAGATCCCTTTTATGGAGCAGAGTAGGAACCTAATGACAATAAGACTAGGTCATAGCAAATAAAGGCAGTTTGAGGTTTCCTGTCCACAGTTTCCATTAATATAAGCCAAAGAATGTGACTTCCGCTCGCTCGCTCGCTCTCTCTGCCTCTGAAAGTAGGAAGAATTGTGTTCAGTAACAAGAAGCAACAATTATCTGCCATAAATAATCTTTATGAGTAAGATTTAGATTCTGAAAAATTTACAGTGTGAAAAAGGAAGCTAAAATGAGAAGCATATTCAGAAACAGTTGCACACAGATTTCATGTTCTACTTTTCATTTTTGTCTTAGCTATTTGTTGAAATTATTTCATTGCAGTACTTTTAAGGTGATGATAAAATGTCAGGATTCTCTTTTGATAGGTCTTATTTACCTTCATGTGTAAAATGAAATTCTATGACAGGGCGTTGAAGTTGTATGTAACAGATACACATGTGGGAGGTAATGATTAAGCAATTTTTTGTAGCTTCCTCAGAAAGATTGGTAAAAATGTGGTATGTGGCAAGAAATGGGGAAACTCTACTGTTTTAGTCACAGTCCTTAAATATGCACAGATTGGCCAATGTGTGCTTTGATGCATTCTTTCTGTATTAAATACTATTAGTACATGACATTTGCAACATAGCAAGAATAGCAGGGTCAGACAGAAGTGAGTTTAAATTTTTGCACACACACTCTATGATAGAACTGTGTAGTTCTATGTAAGTTTTTTCAAGTACAATTCATACTAATAGCATAACGATTTCCAAAATGTTCTTGGGAAATTTGTATAATCCTTCAATTCAATGTTTCCACCAACTTTTGGAAGCCCTCCCTTAACCATTGCCTCACAGAAGATTATGCATATACAGTGATAAGGCAGTGCTGGTCAGTAAACCAGAGCAATGGGTAATAATGATGCTCTTGATAAATAATTCTCTATCTTGGTTTGTTTAGTTATTGGTGATAGTAGTTATAAGTAAAAAAAATCTTCCAAAATAGTAAAATTTTTTGTAGGTTCTACTTGGTCTTGGCATATTTCAAAGTCTGACCAAACATTTTCAAAGTAATACATTAGAAAAGAGTTTTAATGATATGTTTTCAGGACTTGTGGGGAGCAACTGGGAGCAACTCGGACTAGACTAAGTTACTGGAATTAAGACTTATTCTATGCATCTGCTCTCCCACAATATGGTGCTGGGAGAGGAGGAAACAGCTTCTACACAGCTGCCTCCACTTCAACCAATAAACAGCAGGACCTGCTCCTGATTGGAGGAGAGCAGCGTACTCAGCGTGTGGGTAGCAGAGTTGGGATTGGTGGAAGAGGACTATAAAGGAGGAGACAGACAACATGCACCAGGAACATCTAAGAGGAACACCTGTGCAGCCCCCGAGAGAGCCGGCCGGCCGGCGGTGTGCCGCTCCCCCGCGGAAGTGGGGAAAGTGGCTAGGGGGAACCGCCTTTCCACGGAGGTGGAAGGGACGGTAGCCAACCCGGGAAGAACCAGCAGCAAACCCAGGGAGGGCCGAGCAGACAAAAGAACAGCGCAGGGTCCTGTGTCGTTCCTCCGCGAAGAGGGGGAGCGACATAATGGTGCCGTGACTCGGATATGAAGCCTAGGCAGGGTTTGGTGTCGCTCCTCCACGAAGAGGGGGAGCAACAAGGACTGTATTCTTTTTACTTATTTATTTGAGAGGTAGAGTTACAAACAAAGAGTGGGAGAGACAGACAGAAAGGTCTTCCATCTGCTGGTTCACTCCCTCAATGGCCACAATGGCTGAAGCTGGGCAGATCCAAAGCCAAGAGCCGGGAGCAGCTTCTGGGTCTCCCATCCAGGTGCAGGGGCCCCAGCACTTGGGCCAATCTCCATTGTTTTCCCAGGCCATAGACAGCTGGATCAGAAGAGGAGCAGCCAGGACAGAAACTGGCAGCCATATGGTATGCTGGCACTGCAGGTGGCCTACTATGCCACAGCACTGGCCCTGGTTGTATTCTTTTTATAAGGAAAATGTATTTGTTTAGGTTAATTGACTTCATTTAGCATTAAATGTTGATTCATGAAATATCCTTAATTTTTAAAAAATTTTAAACATGATATGTACTTTGTAAGACATTCAGTAAATAGAAAAACACAAGCAAAAATAGAATAATAAGGGTGATAATTATTTTTCCTAACACAGTCTAGATTAATCCCTGTTAATATTGTTCAGTCTTTTTGATGTATACATACATTAATGCATACATTCACAGGCATTAACACACATGTATCATACATCCATCATGTATGACTGGCATTAACACACATACACACACTAACACCCACTCACTTTTCTACCCTTCACACATACTCATGCATCCTTGCATCACATTCAGGAAGGAAAAAGGTTTTGAACCTATGGATATCAAATTTAAAAAAAACTTGTGGCCAGTGACGCAGCTCACTAGGCTAATCCTCTGCCTGGGGCGCCGGCACCCCAGGTTCTAGTACCCCAGGTTCTAGTCCCCGTTGGGGCGCTGGATTCTGTCCCGGTTGCTCCTCTTCCAGTCCAGCTCTCTGCTGTGGTCCGGGAAGGCAGTGGAGGATGGCTGAAGTGCTTGGACCCTGCACCCGCATGGGAGACCAGGAAGAAGCTCCTGGCTCCTGGCTTCAGATCGGCGCAGTGTGCCGGCCGCAACGCGCCGGCCATGGTGGCCACTTGGGTGAACCAATGGAAAAAGGATGACCTTTCTCTCTCTCTCTCTCTCTCTCTCTCTCACTGTCTAACACTGCCTGTCAAAAAAAAAAAATTAAAGAAAAAAACTTGTAATACATTTTGGACATAATTTTATATTAATAAAGATGGAACTACAGGATCTTTATACATTTATTTAGTTCATTTTATAGATTAGCCAATCATCTGTTGTTTGTTTTTCTTTGAGAGGACTCGAACTGGAATCCATCTTGGATGCCAGCACTGCAGATGGCAGCTTTACCTGCTACACCACAACGCTGGCCCTACAACCAGCATTTGAACCTCAGGCCAATCACTGCCCCAACCTTGCTATGTTTTTATTAATGCTTTTTTAATTTTCTGGCTAGAGAGTTTCTATAAGTCACTGCAATTTGGATAACAGCAAGAGAAAAAAATACCCCAATTCACTGTTACTGTTTTCTTGAGAACAACTTTGTTGTAATGTTTCTACTGTTCTGTTTTTTAGTTAATATATTTTCAACCTGTAAACATTTTTATTCTTGCATAACATTGCATTTTACATTTTAGTCATTTTCATAAATCTGAAAACTTTTAAAGTATTTTGTATTATAAATTCATAATAAACATTTTTATGTTTAAAGATTTTGCCATATTTCAGTAAGTATATAGTATATTGCCTTTTAGACTTGGCTTTTCCTACTCAACATAATTCTCTTAAAACTCATCAAGGAGCTGGTGCTGTGGTATAGTAGGCTAAGCCTCTGTCTGTGGCACCAGCATCCCATATAGGCACTGGTTCATGTCTTGAGTGCTCTTCTTCTGATCCTGCTCCCTGCTGTGGCCTGGGAAAACAGTAAAAGATGGCTCAAGTGCTTGGGCCCCTGTACACACATGGGCTACCTGGAAGAAGCTCCTGGCTTCTAGCTTTGAATAGGCTCAGCTCCTGCCCTAGGAGACCATTTGGTTCCTTCTCTCTGTAATTCTGTCAAATAAATAAATAAGATCTTAAGAAAAACTCATCATGTTTCACGCTTTTTAAGTGCTGATTAGTAGTCCAGGGTACGGAGTGCCATGATTTGTTTAACCATTTGCCTGTTAAGGGACATCTGATTAGTTCCTGGTTTGGGGTTATCACAAATAAAGCTCTGAACATTTGTGTATGGGTTTTTGTGAAATGTAAGTTTTCATTTCTCTGGGATAGATTCCTTAGAGTAAAACTGCTGGATCATATGATAGTTCCATGTTCATCTTTTCTTGAGAAAGTCAAGTGTTTTCCTGAGTCATTGTACTATGTTATTTTTCCTTTGGCAACGTGTGAATAACCCCGTTGATCTGTATTCTTGCCAGAAGTTATTGTTGTCATTTGTTTTAATTTTAGTCATTCTGATCCGTGTGTCGTGTTGTCTGATTATCTTTTAATTTGCATTTCCCTAAAGGCTGATAATACTGAGCATCTTAGCTTGTGCTAATTTATCATGTGTATATCCTCCTTGGGGAATTGTCTCTTCTTGTCTTATGCACATGATCTAACTGGACTGCTTATTTTTTTACTGCTGACCTTTGAGAGTTACACAGGTATTCTGAATACTTTGTCCCATAGGTAATGTGCAGATATTTTCATCTGTCTATCACCCTTTTCACCCTCTTAACAGGTTTTTTTAAAAATTAAGTACAACTTATCAGTTTTTCTTTTTCTGATTATGCTTTTGATGTCAAGTGTAAGAAAGTCAGATCAAGGTTCATTTTTATGATTTTGGTGTATATGTCTATAGGTCTCCAGTTGCCCCAGCACCATATCTGTGTGGATCTATTTCTTGGGTCTCTATTCTGTTCAGTTGATCCATGTGTCTATCAGTATCACAGTACTGATTTTTTTTTTTTTGCAGGATCCATATATTTGAAAGGCAATGAGAAAGAGGGAAGAAGGGAGGGAAAGAGAGAGAGGTAAAGGTAGAGTGAGAGAGAGGCGGAGAGAGAGAGAGAGGAAATCTTTTGCTGGCTGGTTCACTCCCAAAATGACTGCACTGGTTGAGAGTGGAACAAGCCAAAGCAGGAGCCAGAAACTCCATCTGGGTCTCCCACATGCGTGGCAGGGGCCCAGGCACTTGTGAAATCTTCCATTGCCTTCCTGGGTGTATCAACAGGGAACTGGATTGGAAGTGGAGCAGCTGGGACTTGAACCAGCACTCCAATATGGGATGCTGGTGTTGCTAGTTGTTGAAGTTGATTTCTTGTAAGAGGATTCGTTCTGAGAGGAGGAGCGTGGTGGGGGCAAGAGGCGCAGAGTCACCACACAGACCTTGGGAAAGCGGGCCAGAGGCAAGCAGCCCGAAGACTTGTTTATTTCAGTTGCTACAGCTGCTTATATAGCCAAGGCAGCCAATCCGGTCAAGGGGTGGTCTATGCCCTAACCAATCACAGCTGTTGCCAGGCAGTTTCCAAAGCCATCCAATCACAGCTTGTTGCCAGGCAGTTTCTGTTGTTAGCAGCCATCTTGGCATGACCTTCTCACCTCAGTGGCCATCTTGGCATGACCTTTTCACTTTCTCATTCCACCACGGCTAGTGGTGGCGTAATCTGCTGCACACACAAGGCCAGCTTCTAAAGTATTGGCTAATGTAGGTATGCAATCAGTTTTGAAATCTGCTAGATTGCTTCCAACCATTTTATTTTTAAAAATTGTTTTGACTACTGTAATTCATTTTAATTTACATACAAATTTTAGAATAAGCTTGTTTACAGCTTTCTGCTGTGGCCCGGGAGGGTAGTGGAGGATGGCCCAAGTGCTTGGGTCCCTGCACCCGCATGGGAGACCAGGAAGAAGCTCCTGGCTCCTGGCTTTGGATCAGTATAGTTCCGGCTGTGGCAGCCATTTGGGGAGTGAACCAATGGAAGGAAGACCTTTCTCTCTGTCTCTCTCTCTCTCACTGTCTGTAACTCTACCTGTCAAATAAATAAATAAAATCTTAAAAAAAAAAAAAGAATAAGCTTGTCTATATCTATAAAATACTTTGATAGAATTTTGACAGCAATTATATTAAAACTGCAAATTAACTGGTGAATAGCCAACTTTATTGTGTTGAGTCTTCCAATTCATGAACATGTGTATTTCTTCATATATGTAGATAATAATTCCTGTCATTAGTGTTTTATAATTGGAGCTTGTAAGTTATGTACATGTTTTGTTAAATTTATACTTAAGCATTTACCCTTTTATGATTGTAAATAGTACAGCATTTTAAATTTGTTTCCATGTATTCATCACTAAAACATAGAAATATCATTGACTTTTGTATATTTTATTTTGTGTTTATGACCCTACTGAACTTATTATTAACTCTTAAAAGTTATTTTGTAGATCCCTGGTGTTTTCTTTGAAGACAGTTGTATCTTGTGCAGACAGGGATGGTTTTAATTCTTTCTCTACATTCTGTGTATCATCAGTTGTCTTTTCTTGCCATATTGCACTAATTAGAAGTTCCAGTATTATTTTGAATAAGAGAGATGAGTGCAGACATTCATACCTTGTTCCGTATCTTAGGACAAAAGCTTTCAGTCTTTCACCATTGCTGTAGGTTTTTATAAATGTTTTTTACCAAATTGAAGGAGTTATATATCTCCGCTTTTTCTGAAAATTTTTTCATGAATAATTGCTGAATTTTGTCAAATGCTTGTTCTACATCAATCGATAGAATCATGTTTTTTTCATCTTTGGCCTGCTAATATAATAGATTACATTTTGAAAAAATATTGATTTCTAACCAGTCTTGCATCTGAGATAAGCCTCACTGGACAGAATTATATTTTGATATATTTCTGGATTCTGTTGGTAATATGAGGCAACCTTAATAAGTTTGTAGAAAAATATTATTAAAAGATGAATTTATTTTGGTGTAAAAAGCATGAAATTCATAATAGTTTTGTATAATATGCATCTTCTGTGAGTGAAGATCTGCATATTTTATTAAGAATCTTTGTATCTATATTCACAAGAAATGTTAGTATATCATTTCCTTTATTGTATTGTTTTTATTGGTTTTGATTTCAAGGAATTGCTAGCTTCATAAATGAATTGAGAGGTGCTCCTCTTATTTTTTAAAGAGATTATGTAGGATTTTATTTCTTTATATGCTTGTTAAAATTCTCCAGAGGAAACTATTTATGCTTCAAGATATCTGTTTGGGAAGTTTTCCAATTAAGATTTTAATTTACCCAATAGTTACAGGACAATACAAACCTATTTCATATTGGGTGAGTGGAGGTAATTTGTGCTGTCCATTAAATTAGTCCATTACAATAAGTTGTCACATTTATATGTATTATATTCTGGTATTTCTTTATCAATAGGGTCTGCTTGGAAATTCTTTGATTACTGACAATCTATAATATTTATCTTCTCTCTTATTCTTTGTCAGCTTTGCTAGAGATAGCTAATTTCATTCTCCTTTTCAAGTAAACTTTTAGTTTTATTGATTTTTTTTCCTATTCTTTTTTGAAACTCATTGTTTCTACTCTTTATTTTCTTCCTTGTGCTTGTTTTAGGTTTATTTTCTTTTCCTTTTCTCTAGTTGGTTGGTATAGAAACTTGCATTATTTATTTTAGACTTTCCTTATTTCCTAATGTGTGCATTTCAGTGCTATAAGTTTTCCTCTTAGTACTGCTTTAGCTATGTCTCATAATTGTGGTATACTGTATTTTAATTTTCATTTAATTCAATATACTTTTTTCCCTCTGGAAATTTTGACCCATGGACTATTTGAAATTGTATTGTCTTGTTTCCAATATTTGGTTATTTTTTTTTCTGTTGTCTTTTTTTTTCTTTATTATTTTTTTGAGAGGCAGAGTTAGAGCGAGGGAGAGAGGGAGGGAGGGAGAAAGAAAGGGAGAAAGTTCTTCCATCCACTGGTTCACTCCCCAAATGACTGCAGCTGCTGGAGCTGTGTCAATCCAAAGCCAGAAGCCAGGGGCCTCCTCCAGGTCTCCCATGTGGGTACAGGGGCCCAAGCACCTGGGCCATCTTCCACTGCTTTTCCATGCCATAAGCAGAGAGCTAGATCAGAATAGGAGCAGCCAGGACAGGAACCGGCACCAGAGGCAGAGACTTAGTCTACTGTGCCACAGTGCCGGCCCCTGTCTTTTTCTTAAATCATGTTTAGTTAGATTCCACTGTGTTAAGAAAACATACTATATAAAATTTTCATTCTTTTAAACTTATTGAGGTTTGCTTTGTGTTCCAGGATATGATCTATCCTCATATGTGTTCTCTGGGAACTTGAGAAGAAAGGATTTTTGTTGATTGTTTGGTGACGTGTTTTATAAATGTCAGCTAGACTCTCTTAGTAGATATAGTTAAGTTGTCCTATATCTCGTGAATTTTCTGCCTAGTTGTTCTATCAATTGCTCAGAGGGGAGTGTTGAAATCTTATCTGTTTCTCCTTTCATTTTATTAATTTCTACTTGATTTTTTGCAAAAACATTTATACGTTTATTTAATTGAAAGTGAGAGAGAGAGAGAGAGAGAGAAGGCAAGAGGGAGAGAGAGAGAATCTTCCACCCACTGGTTTATTCCTCCAAATGCCCTCAACAACCAAGGCAAAGCTAGGCCAGGCTATGCTAGGAACCAAGAACTGTATCCTGGTCTCCAGCCAGGGCTGACAAGAGCCCAAGTACTTGTGGCATCATCTGCTGTCTCCCAGGTGCCTTAGAAAGAAGTTAGATCAGAAGTACAGAGCAGCCAGGGAAGTGAACCGAGCTCTCCAGTGTGGGGTGTGGGCATACCAAGCAGTGGCTTAACCTGCTGCACCACAACGCCTGCTCCTACTTCATGGTTTACAGCTCTGTTGGTGAATATGGGCTTAGGATTACTATGTCTTTTTGGTAGATTGACTATCTTCTCATTATGTAATGTTGCTGTGTCTGATAAAGTTTTTGCTCTGAAGTTAGTTTTGTTCTGATGCTAATATGCTCCTACATTGTATTTATTGTTTGTATTTTTTATCCTTTCATTTTCAAACTACCCATGCCATAATATTTGGAATGAGTTTCTTGTGGACAGCGTATTGGTGGGTTAGTTTTTAAAATTAGTTTGCCAATGTGTTTTATTTATTGTATTTATTTTCAGTGTAAGTATAGTTAATGTTTACTCTTGTACTTTGTGCTTTTTTTTTAAAGATTCATGTTAGAATTGTACCTACAAATCACATTGTGTTAAAAACTAATTTAAATTAAAATTAAAAATTAATAGATTTATTTATTTGAAAGGCGGAGTTATACAGAGAGAGGGAGAGACAGAGAGAAGGAGAGACAGAAAGAAATTTTTCGTCTACTAGTTCACTCCTTAAATGGCCACAACCCTGGTTGAAGCCAGGAGCCTGGAACTCCATCCAGGTATCCCATGTGGGTGGCAGTGACCCAAGCATTTGGGCCATCTTCTGTTGCTTTTTCAGGCACATTAGTAGGGAGCTGGATTGCAAATTGGGTGACCCAGGACACTCATAGGTGATTCCAGCATCACAGGCTAGGCCACAACACCAGCCCCTTGTTGTGTTTGTTTCTTAGTTTTAACCTTTCTTGCTTCTCATGAGTTACTGAACGTTTTTTAGAGTTCCATTTTGGTTTGTGTAGAAAGTTGTAAGTGCATTTCCTTGCACTGCTTTTTGAGTATTTGCTATAGGTAATGCACTCTGTTTGATATCGTATTGCTATAGGTAATGCACTCTGTTTGGTATCGTATTATTAGACTCTGCATCTTATTTAAACCTATTTATCTGCTTGCTGTGACACTGCTCTGAAGGGTTTGACATGGGTTGTGTGCTGCCTTGTTGTTGCCAGGTGAGGAAACAGTCCAACTTCCTGTATTGGCCTAGATTGACACACAGTGTTCTTGTTATTGGGAGCGGTATGTCTGGATATCCCCTAAAGAGGGTTGGAAGTGACTTGTTCTATTCCCCATGCAGCCTCTACTGAACCCACACAAGAGAAGGGTGACCCAGTTCCCAGTGGATTATTGTGAAAGTCCTAATTTCATTAGGCTTCCTCTTGTACCACCCCAGTAACAGAGAGGGAGAGGGGTGCCTCATTACTGCATGGACATGGGAACCAAGGCAACCAACATAGGTCCCACTGGCACCAGGTGTGGGGCAAAGCACCTGTTGATGGGGTTGAAAGTCCCAGATCCCTTCTCAGCTGCGAGTGGGCACCTTGTTGTAGTCTCTGTTTATGTGAATCTGTTGCTGCAAATGGGGGTGTGGGTGGCACCGGTTTTCCCCTGCTGTGTAAGACTAAAGTAATTATTTTTTTTTTCTGCCTTGCCAAGGTGCCCCTTTCTTGGTCTTATAATGAGGGTTTTCTGTTGGTTTCTCACTCCATTCCCTCACACACTGTATCATTTGTCCTTTAGCTCCAAATCTGGGAAAACTGAAGCCAAAACAAAACCCAAGGAACCACCACGTTGTTGAGTACCACTATCACGAGTCAGTCTGTCTTCTCTTTAACCTCAGAGGCTTCTTATATTTGTTTTAAACACAATACTTTTAGTTCTATTATCCTGTCTCTTTCTTTTCCATTTGATTTGTATTGTTTGATTTGTCATCGCCTCCTCAGCACTTTGCATAATGCTTAGACTCTCTGGTTATGTTTGTTGAGTGGCTGAATGAAGGTCATTCAACCTGCAGTCTGGATAAATTATCTATGCTTTAGAGTCTTTTTTTTTTTTTTTTTTTTTTTGCTTTAGAGTCTTATCTATTTATCTTTTACTCTATATATCATTCATGGGTGGTTGCAGCTAATCTCAGGAAAAAAAATAAACAAAAACTAAAACTAAAAAGGAGGAGGATAGCAAAAGAAACTTTCTGAAGGAAGAGAAATAGACCTCAATTGTTATATTGTGGTCTAAGAAAGAGATGAGCAGGCAGTTTCTGTAAAGTACAGACAGTGAATAGTTTAGACTTACAGGTCATTCAATCTCTTGCAATTACTCAACACTAAATGTTATAACCTGAAAGCAGATGTAGCAACCTGTAAACAAATGGGCACAGTTGTGTCTCAATATATTCTTTTTTATAAAGACAGCCAGTGGGCTGGAATAGGCCCCTGGGCCACAGTTAGCATTCCCTGGTCTAAGTGACTGTTGCTGTTTGGAGTTGTGCTGTGCTACATTCCTATCTGGGAAAACAAATACAATGACCCTGGAGTACTCCACCTGCCCCAGACTTGCTTTTCCTAGAAAAGTAAGTTCTTTGGGCCCAGGGATTGGTCTTGTTTATTGCTGTATTTTCTATGTATAGGGATTGTGTATGAAGCGTCTGATAAATATTTGTTAAGTGAATGAATAGCTTTTAGCAAATTTAGGATCCAAAGAATACTTATGCACCCTTTGAGGGAAATAAAAACTGTAAAGTGTGGACATTGTGGCATGGTGGGTTAAGCTGTCATGTGGGACACCCATATCCCATATTGGAGTACTCTGTCTCTCTCTCTCTGTCTTCCTTTGAAGTAAGTGAAAATAATAGGCATTAAACAAAATGACCTTGTTGAGAAGATAATTCATATTTTCTGTTTGAGTTTATTTCTTCCCCTCCCACTAGACTCGAAGAAGGAATAATTGTTTTGGTCATTTCTTATCTAACATAGTTATGCACAAAATAGATTAGTCACTCTAAGAGGAATTATAGTTACCATTTTAAATAAAATAATTAGTCATTACTGAAAATTAATTATAATATCAAATGTCAGCAACCTTTATATATCAGCAAATGTTAACACCAAAGTTAAGTAGTTGAGGAAGCCTCTTGAGCAAATTAATGGGATAATAGTGGCTTTTCGACATAAATTCTTTGATTTTTTTCTGCCCTTCATCCTCCATGTTTCCCCATCCCATGTAGCAAAACTGTGAGCATCCTCAACTTTTCCTGATTGTACTGATTGCCTTCCTTTTTCCTGATAGAACTTGCCTACTGTCTCATAGGTATCTTTATCTACTTCCTTTTCAGTAGGTACTTTCTTTCAGAATTCAGTACATAAATGTTTCACATTTCAAAAAAAATAGAACACCTCTCTTGATTCCTTATTCCTAGTTTGCATTCTCCATTCCTTTCAACAGCTTAACCATATGAGAAATGCATCTGTCATATTAGTCATTGCTGCTTGGAAAGGAGAAGATACACAGGAGGTTGTGGCTCGTGGGAGTTCTGAATCTCCCTGGGAAGATATGATGATTATTTCTTGGGTAAACTCTACTTCTGATTCTTAATTCCTAAGGACTTCATCACTCACTGTTCTCCAGGAGTCCTCTTTTGGTTGCCTTCTGTACTAATCAGCTTTTCCCTACTTCAGAATTTCTGAGAGGAGCTTCTTGGGAAGGAAAAGGTTAATTCTGGCATATGGCTTGGAGGATTAGACAGCCCCATTAATCTGGCGTCTGGTGGAGGCTGGCTATGGTGGAGCAGGGAGGAAGGGCTGCTTTATCAGTCAGGGAGCAGAGAGAGAAGCTGGGTTTAAATGACCAACCCTTTCTCGAAAACTACCTCCCTAGGGCAAGTCCCCTGTGACCTAAAGACTGGCCGCACCTACTGGCCACCATAATTAGATCATCTCCACCCCAGTCATCAACAACCAGCATTAACCCATTAACCTTTCTAAAACAACTTCTTACCTAATTGATCCAAGGTATGGATTCCACACTTTTTAAAATACACCCTTTAGGTTTGCTATATGGCTGATATTTCAGGTCTCTTGTCCCTTCAGACTGTACGGAGAGGTACTTTTCTCTGAGAACTCTTTTGCAATAAAAAATATTTGTCTTGGTTCCGCCTTAATCCTTTCAGTGGTTTTAACAAAGGGTGAGGCCATTTGAATTTTGATCTTTTGTTCTGACGTCTTCTGAGTTTTATCTTTTGGAGGATTTCCATGGAAAGCAGTTGCTTCTTTCTAGTCCTCTTGTTCTTTCATCATATCAGGTATATTTGGCAAAGACTCAGAGGCCAATACAGATGTTGTTACTGTCAGTTTTTTGGTTATAGGAGGGGATCAGAAATACAATGACATAAAAGACTCTGTAGGATGTTAAGATATGTTACTTTAAAAAGGATTCTAGGGCAGGTGTTGTCGTTCAGTGGTGTAGGCATTTGCATACCCAGTATGGAGAGCCTGCTTCTTGTCCTGTCCTTGGCTTCCTATCCAGTTTCCCACTAACACACCAGAGAAGCAGCAGGTGATGGCCCAACTACTTGGGTTTCTGCCACCCACGTTTGAGACCTAGATGGAGTTCCTGGCTCATGGAACCAGCCTAGTCCAGGTCTAGCTGTTGTGGACATTCAGGGAGTGAATCAGTGGATGGAAGATCTCTCTGTCTCTTCCTCTCTCTCTGTCGCTTTGACTTTCAAATAAAATAAATGAATCTTAAAAAAAAAATAGTTGCAGCTCACCTTGTTGCTGTTGCACCATTGTTTAGCACATTGTCACACAGTTAGTAGATAGTTGGTGATCAAGGGGAGAGATGAAAAAGGAGAAGATGTTTCCAAAAGTTAGAGAATAAGCAGTTAAAAATTTCTTTATCGAAATACTCCAAGTACCTTTAATATTAAGTTGTTCGTGGGGCCCCTAGGAACAATATGTGGAAAACATTTCTTTCCTTAAAAATTGGGAAAATTTCTGCACCCATGCCATTTTCTTTTTGTAAATGATATTGCCCCTTGTCTCCATATTATTATCAGTCTAGTCTTGTTTCCAATTTCAGTTTTATAAAAGCAATTAATAAATCTGTAACAAAGTATTTTTTTTTTTTGCAATTTTTAATGGGATTGGTGCTGTTAAAATAGTACATAAAGGGGCTGGAATTGTGGTGCTGCAGCAGGTTAGGCTGGCACTTGGGACACTGGCATTCCGTATCAGAACACTGGTTTGTGTCTGGGCTGTTCCATGTCCAATTCAGATTTCTGCTAATGCACCTGGGAAGGCAACAGATGATAGCCGAAGCATTTCGGCCCCTGCTACCCATGTGCAAGACCCAGATGGAGTTCCTGGGTCCCGGCTTCAGCATGTGGCCACTAGGGAAGAAACTAGCAGATGGAAGATACCAGTTGGGACACCAGCATCAAAGGTGGTGACTTAATCTGCTGCTCCATGACATTAGCACCTAAATGTTTAATAAATTTATTAGCATCAAGAGCTTTATGCTATTTTATCTAATGCAATCTTATATTCTTATAGTAGTCCTTACTTCTCAAAATTTTACCAAAGACCTATAGAATATATTGTACTGTATATTTTTCACTTGTCCTCCCAGATCCTAAAAATAAAGTTAATTGGCTAAGCTAACATTAGAGGCAAAGTTGTCTCCAGTCACCAAACAAGTTGTCGGGACTGAGTTGATAAATGGAGAATTTGTAAGTCCCATGAACAAAAATATATTCTGAATCTTTGTAGCAGAGATTGACAACCCTTTATTGGATTCTGCAACCTAAGCCAGTTCATAGACCTCGTTTATTATTCACTGGGATGATGGATCCCTTTGGATATATTTATAACATGCCAGGAGTGTCTCTTCCCCTAAACCTATCCTGGAGGGACCTGAAGCCCTTTACTGCAGTGTTGCAGGGAGAAGTCACTGGGAGTCACTTAATGTTGTCTCTGAACTGAAGCTGATCTTTGGGTTCTGGAATGCTGCCATAGTTCACTGAAATACAGGCCTTGTGGAAGTCCGATGGTAGAGCAGACCCTGGATGACTTTTCTAACAGAGAGCCCAAAGATACCATCTTGGAGTCATTTCTCTAACTGTAGGGTTCACAAAGTACACAGATGCATTAACCGGCAGAACTGGTGGTTTTAATAAAGGATTGGGAGTGTTATTGTTAGAAGAGCCATGAAGAAACCCCTGAATGAGATAGTAAAGTAGCAGTGACATAGCAGCCCTGAGAATGAAAGAGCTTAGTGATAACAGCAAAGATGTGGAAGATTAGAAATACTGATTCCCATTATACTCTCATTTTTATTCAACTATTTGTCTAGTGCAAATGCAAGATAATGTAATGGAGAATGACTACAGATCAGGTATCTAATATGTAGTGATCTAGCTAATATATTCTTTGACTTCTCAATTGCACAATCAATCAGCCTGGTTCACTTTTTCAGACTATCCCATCATTAATGTATCATCATTGCTCGATCTCAGTGGCATATAAATTGTCCTGGTCTCTGTCATAAGGGTCTGGAACAATGTTTCTCCAGTGTGGCCACTTTTCCATCTCTGGAGACATTGTTTACTGTTAACGGCGGTGATGAAGGATGCTACCTGTCTTTCATGGGTAGAGCCCATGGAGACTGATAAATATCATGCACAGGAGAGTCCCCTACAACAAAGATCGACATGGCCTCAAAAGTTAGTAGTACCCAGGTTGTGAAACTGCAGTGTGGAGGTACCATGATCAATTTGCTATTCTATAGTATATCATGCAGGGATTCACATGTGTAGTATTCAGCTAATTTGATTTGGAGAATTGAGAATTATTTTGGATGCCTTTGTAAAAAGGATGCATGCCAGAGGATAAATGACAAATAGCAAACCATGTAGGGGCCTTGTAGAGAAAGTTTTCAGGGGTTCAGCATCCAGATCTGTGTCATGTTATCTACTCTCTGCACACAAAAATGAGACACAGTATTTGGCATAGCTTTTCAGGATTCAGAGACAGCTTGTATTTCATTTGTGTGCATTCCTCCAGTAGTTGGTAGGTTAGAACCAAACCTATGATTGTGAACATCGCGTGACCTGAACTTCCCATCATGAAGTGTCTTTTGTACCAATTGTAAAGTGGTGTGACATTCACTGTTGGATGAGTGGTAGATACAGATAGATATGGAAGGTACAAGCAACCACACAGGCAAGGTTCCCCAGGCTACTATCATGTTTTCTTTTACTGCCCTGCACTTGGCCTTTTTAAAATGGAGGAAGGTACTTCTTAGAGGCAGAAGTTAGCATGACTTTACTGAAAAAATCTAGGTGTTCTCAATGTGAGGTGTTCCCAGAGACTTCCTTGTGGCTGCTAAGAGAGGAAGAAGAAATGCAGCCTGGTGTTCAGAGAGTTTGCAAGGTGTGCTGGCACCTGCGAGAAAGAGACAGCTCTGAATACTAGCTGCAGTCAAGCATGTTCCTTAAAGGCGATGATGCGTGGAAATTCGCTTTTGATAGGAGAGAAGTCCTGAGGTCCACAGAGACATGTGTTGACAACACTAAGATTATCTGGCCAGCGAAAAGCTTGAGGAAAATGAAAATGAAAGCCTCTTTTTTTTTTTCCCAAATACAAGGGAATTACAGCCAAAAGGTATGTAGATTGCCGCTTGGAATGCACTGAGAATGTAAAGGTGCTTCTGTCACTTGACAGTGCTTATCTGAGATTGCCTGTTGTAGAAGAGGCTCTGAGGCAGGAGGAGAGCATGACCTGTTCAGTAATTGTCCAATAGCCATGGTGGTATTTGTGCAATTGTGCAATTGTTCTGTGTCAAAATAGCCTTAATCAGATAAAAGCAGGTTAAGCATGAGTTCGAGATTATACAGTTTTCCATATCAAAGTGGTATAGCTCTCCCCATTGCAGATTGTTTGCCTGATTTACTAACTTCAAAAGTGGATTCTGAGGCCCTGTTACCACAGCATTTCCCAGGTCAATCAACATTCCCCAGGTCAGCCGATGTCTATCTATTCTGAGTGCAATTTCTCCTTCTTGGGTAGATACATAGTCTAGATATGGATCTGTTTCCATACCTGAAATGCTTCTAACAACACCCAGCATTGACTTATATAATGTCTTATTTATTATCATTATATCCAGAGTCAGTTTTAAAAAAAGATTTTATTTATTTATTTGAAAGTCAGAGATACAGAGAGGGAGAGAGAAAGTGAGAGAGGGAGAGGGAAGAGAGGGAGTGAGAGGGGGAGGGGGAGGGAGAGAGAGAGAGAGAGAGAGAGAAAGAAAGAAAGAAAGAAAGAAAGAAAGAAAGAAAGAAAGAAAGAAAAGGAAGGAAGGAAGGAAGGAAGGAAGGAAGGAAGGAAGGAAGGGAGGGAGGGAGGGAGGGAGGGAGAGGGAGATGGGAAGGAAGAGGGAGAGGGAGAGAGGATCTTTCATCTACTGGTTCACTCCTTAAGTGGATGCAGTGGCCAGGACTGAGCTAGGCTGAAGACAGGACCCAGAAGCTTCATCCAGATCTCTCTTGTGGGTGGCAAGGGGCCCAAGCACTTGATCCATTCTCTGCTGCTTGTCCTAGACCATTAGCATCGATCTGGATCAGAAGTGGAGCAGCCCAGACATGAATGGCTCCTGTGTGGGATGCCCTTGTCACAGGCAGTGGCTTAACCCACTATGCTACAATGCTGCCCTCTAGCATTATTTTGATGGAGAAACTCATTTGCAACTCCTGCTCATGAAAGTCACTTGTCTCTTCATAAATGCTCCCACACCCAGAAGCTGCTGGCTTGATAGAATGCTGTCTGTTGAGGAATAACATTCAGAATAAAGTTTCTTCTGCTACAGTGTGTGTGTGTGTGTGTGTGTGTGTGTGTGTGTGTGTGTGAAAGCAGAAACCTCTCTGTGGAGCTGGATCCTCCAAAACCAGAATGTCTAGGGTAGAGAGCTTTATAAAGGGTGAGGGTGGGGGAATGGATTGGTGCTTATTGCTACTGTACCTAAATCGGCCACTTAATGGAAATTTTGCTTCCTGCCTGGGTCTTGCTGAATCCTACTTCCCAAGGGACAGATACCTCCATCAAGGGACACCATCATTGTTCCCTTAAATTCACAGCTAAATATGTTCCCTAATCATTTTTCATCTCTTCTTACTAAATAATAAACAGGAAGAGAAGAGGGTCCCCCAGACGAGTAGAATTGAGGGGTCCTAGTGACTGAGGGGAAAGTGAGTGGTTTCCTTCCGTGTATACTGAGAATGTGTGTTGGAATGAAGGGTTTGCTACCGTGCCTCCTCACTCCCCCATGCCTGACAATATGTTAGTCTCCTGTGGAGGGGCTTGTAAAAGTCTCTGTCAAATCCCGGGTGCAGGAGTACAGGGAACACAGTCTGGACAGTGGGAAAGGAAGCTATACTTATGGCTCAGGCTCTTTGACGAGCTGTAGGGGAAGAACCACAGAGCTTGGTAGCTGTCCCACTGCCTTGGGTTCCTCCTCCTCCATACACAAAGATGTCTAGTGATAGCTAACCTGGCAGTGTTGGTGTCAGGTGGGAGAGTCACTGACATTACCTAACGCTGTTATTTCACTGATAGTTTCATGACGATTCATTATACAAAGTGGAGTCATGGGAAAGAAAGGAAAAGGCTCAGGGCAGGGACTGTCTCCCAGAGCCAGCCCAACAAGACAGCCTGCCCTGTCTTTAAGACTATTTTCACTTAGCAACTGCTGCAGAACTTCCTACTCTAGCTGGAAGACTAGTTTTGCATAGGAACTCACCGCTCCTCAGTCAGAGCCTCCAGCTCCCTCCAGCACCAAAAGCGCCAGTGAACTGTGTTTCATCGTGATGTGTGTAGATTTCTCTGTCCTCATAAAGCCTGGGCTTTCCTTTGTTCTCTGGGCATGCCAGAGGCTGCCTTGGTGTGTGCATATGTGTCCTAGATTGCAATCCTGTTTGTTTATTCCCAAATAAAAGTTCCTTTATTGGAGATTCATCTCTATATTATTACTTGGCTTGGACAATTTTTGTGGGTTTCTGGTATTAGAATATTTTTCCCAGGGCCGGAGCCATAGCTCACTTAGTTAATCCTCCGCCTGTGGCGCTGGCATCTCATACCGGGTTCTAGTCCTGGTTGCTCCTCTTCCAGTCCAGCTCTCTGCTGTGGCCCAGGAGAGCAGTGGAGGATGGCCCAAGTGCTTGGGCGCCTGCGCCTGTGTGGGAGATTGGGAAGAAGCACCTGGCTCCTGGCTTGGGATCGGCGCAGTGCCAGCCGTGGCGGCCATTTGGGGAGTGAACCAGTGGAAAGAAGACCTTTCTCTCTGTCTCTCTCTTTCACTGTCTATAACTCTGTCAGATAAATAAATAAAAAAAATTTAAAAAAGGAATATTTTTCCCACAAAGATAAAAATGGATGCTAAGGTACAAAAAAAAAAAGATGCATATACTTAATCATTTACTTAATTAATTTAGGATGGGAATTCAAAACATTTCCTTGTCTATCAAGATCAAATAAAGGGGCCACGCTGTGGTGTAGCAGGTAAAGCCTCCGCCTGCAGTGCCAGCATCCCATATGGGCGCCGGGACTTTGGCTCAAGTCCTGGTTGCTCTACTTCTGATCCAGCTCTCTGCTCTGGCCTGGGAAGCTAGTAAGATGGCCCAAGTCCTTGGGCCCCTGCACCCATGTGGGAGTCCCAGGAGAAGCTCCTGGCTCCTGGCATCAGATCAGCACAACTCTGGCTGTTGCAGCCATCTGGGGAGTAAAATCAAATAAAGTGAGAAAAATGACAAAAGTTTTGATGTAAGGTATGACTAGCCGTTAAAAGAATGCTAAATTACGGTAAAAAGATAAGAAAAAGGATAAGAAAAACCAGTACCATGAACTAAATGAAAAGGAATGCTGGCCGGCGCCATGGCTCAATAGGCTAGTCCTCCGCCTGCGGCACCGGCACACCGGGTTCTAGTCCCGGTCGGGGTGCTGGATTCTTTCCCGGTTGCTCCTCTTCCTGTCCAGCTCTCTGCTGTGGCCGGGGAGGGCAGTGGAGGATGGCCCAGGTCCTTGGGCCCTGCATCCGCATGGGAGACCAGGAGAAGCACCTGGCTCCTGGCTTCGGATCAGCACAGTGCACCGGCTGCAGCAGCCATTGGAGGGTGAACCAACAGAAAAGGAAGACCTTTCTCTCTGTCTCTCTCTCTCTCATTGTCTAACTCTGCCTGTCAAAAACAAACAAACAAACAAAAGGAATGCACACAAATGAAGAAAATATTTTTAAGAAATTACAAAATCCTATGTACAATCTTATGCCAAGATTCAAGAATCTATGAAAGGGCTAGATTTACATACTTTTAAATTCCTAGTGCTGTTTTGTTTTACATGGCACTTCTACCATCCTTCTACCCAGTATTTTCAAAATTGAGTTTTATGGAACACTGGTTCTGTGATGTTAGACATTATTGGAGGGGAAAAAAGGTAATAAACATATGTTAGACCATATGTAATATAGATGCATCTTTCCACCACGTGGTACCCCTCCAAAAGAGGAAACACCAAGTACTGAATGGTCATTGTCCCTTGGCGTGTTCTGAAATGATTGAGGATGGTCTGACACTCGATGCACCATGTGCTGAAGGGGTGCTTATCAGGGACAGGTTCCATGGTCCAGGTGCACATGCAACACAGGTTCTCTCTTTGAAGTCCAGTCTAGGCCATGTGTTGTTGATGTTTGTGTCATATTTCCCTACCACCCAGGTATACAGGATGAAGTGTATTCATATTTAAGTTGTATATTGTATTTCATATTTAAATATAAATATTATAATATTTTTAAAAATTAGTTAATTTTTAAAATATTTATCTGAGAGGCAGGGTTACCACCCAGAGACAGGGAGAGGTAGAGAGAGAGGACTTCCATCTACTGGTTCACTCCCCAAATAGCTGCAATAGTCAGGCCAAAGCCAGGATCTTGGAACACCATCTTGTTCTCCCATGTGGGTGCAGGGCCCTAAGCCCTTGGGCCATCTTATGTTGCTTTCCCAAGTACATTAGCAAGGATCAGAAGTGGAGCATCCAGCCGGCGCCGTGGCTCACTTGGCTAATCCTCCACCTGTGGCGCCAGCACCCCGGTTCTAGTCCCAGTTGGGGCGCCGGATTCTGTCCCAGTTGCTCCTCTTCCAGTCCAGCTCTCTGCTGTGGCCTGGGAGGGCAGTGAAGGATGGCCCAAGTGCTTGGGCCCTGCACCCACATGGGAAACCAGGAGGAAGCATCTGGCTCCTGGCTTCAGATTGGTGCAGTGCGCTGGCCATAGCGGCCATTTGTGGGGTGAACCAACTGAAGGAAGACCTTTCTCTGTGTCTCTCTCAGTCTCTGTCTGTCTCTCACTGTCTAACTCTGCCTGTCAAAAAAAAAAAAAAAAAAAAAAAAAAAGAAAGGAAAAGAAGTGGAGCATCCAAGGACTTGCACCGGTGCCCCTATGGGATGCTGTGCCACAGTGCCAGTCCCTAACCTAATCTTAATTTTAGTAAAGGCATGCTGCTCTTTCTCTCAGAACATCTTTCACAGATGCTGTGGCAGCTTCTTTAGCAAATCACTTACTTGATGGACTTGCTCAGGTTCCTATAGCAAGTGAGTAGCAGGCTCACCTCCCAGGTAGGCATCTCGTGTAGGCAAAGGTTCTTCAGGCCCCTAGGAGAAAGAGAGTGCTGGATTGCTTGTACAGTCTCAACCTCTTTCTATCCCCATTCTCTATTCTCATGAATACGAGAAGCCCAGGAGGCCCCTGCTACCTCCTGGCTCATCCCCTGTTTCAGGCAAGAATGTGAACTTGGACTTGAGTGTGGTGCTCCTAACCTTCAGGAAGACCATTTTTCTTGCTGCCTTCGGCCTGGTTAAAATGGGCTCTGTGCTGGGTCCTGGGCTTGGAGGGCTGCACACATCCCAAACATGGCAACTCAAAGAGCCTTTGCTTTTCTTTACGTTTCATGAGGAAAGTTTCAGAAAGATTGGTTATGGGACAAGTGGGCAGAGTTGACAAGAGACGAAGGCAGGAATGAGCCCCAGCCCCAGGCCGGGAGATGCACCTGAGGCCTGGGGCTGATCAAGTGTACACAAAAACAGCAGCTCTTCCCCCTTCCCAGGGGTGGCTGGGAGGTGGGGAGTGGGGCCCAGGAAGGAAGGGCACCCACTTCTTGGGAAAGGCGAACGCTGGGCTGAGCTTCTGGAAAGGTGGTTGCCTCAGAGACCCTGATGCAGGTGCCTGCAGAGGCCGGGTTACCCAGAAGGCTGTGCAGCTTCACTCCTCCCACTGCAGGAGACATGGGCACCCCTTAGAAATCAGGGCGGTGTGGCTGGGGAAGGCCGTCCTGTCTCAAAGCAGTAGCACCCACCCAGGGGAAGTCAGTGCAAATACCTGGAGAAGAGGTTGTAGACGTCTGTGTGGAATTGGTGGCTGGGCTCACCTTAATATTTAACTTCCAAATACTTTGACTTACAGTAGGAGCATTTTCTCTTGTCTTTTCGCTGTGCGCCCTGCAGCATAAGCAAGCATTGACTGGCTCCTGGTTTGTCCATTCAGTGAAGGCCCGATCCTCATGAACAACGTAGGAGCTCCCTCTTGTGGCGTATTGTCAGATCGCAGGCTTTGTATTTCCTGTTCCAATTACTTTTCTCAGTAATTGATTCCTGGTGAAATGAGGGAATCCTAAGTTCTGAACGGTTACTCAACTGCACTCCTGTGTAATTCACAGAACAGGAAACTTAGCTCTTATATAAAACCATACTGTAACCATACAATGGGGTACGTTATTTTATGCTTGCTTCTGATGATCTCTGGGCCCTCATGGCATCTCTGAATGTGGAAATGTAGCACCTGGTAGTTTTTAAAACTACGGTTATCTTTAAAACTGTCCTTGCCTTTATCTGAATGAGATTCTGACCACGCTTGAACTGTGTGAGTTGCAGCATCTGTCACCACTTGTTTTCTTAGGGAGACATAGAGAAAACTTTCCTGAAATAAATGCTCGATTTCATTGGTAACTTTTAAAAAAGAAGTAAATTTATCTACATTGCTTGAGCCACTGAGATTGATGTGATTTCAGTTTCATTGTGTAAAGTGTTGCTGCTTTGTTTGTAGGGCTGAATATTTGCGTAACAATTTGGCAGGTTGACAATTTCAAAATATAAACATTTACATTTCAACCTACCAGTTCCAGTCTTTGTAACTTGTTGGGCAGGTGGGTTTGCACAAATTTGCCAAAGGTAAATTTATACATCACAACCTTATTTGTAATAAGAATAGCAAACAGTGATATATGTATAGATATATGTATAATCTGATTAATATTAACAATACATAGTATATTATTCATTATTAAATATATGTGGTGGACTAGGTAAATAAATTAGAGGACATTTCTACTGTGAACATTATAAGAGTGCCAAGAAAGAAATTCAAATATAGCTTTATATGCTGGTGTTAAAGATGCTAGGGACACAATCAGTGAAATTCAGAAATTCTTGAATATGTGGGTGGTGTGTTTTAGTACAGCCATACTTGTTTTAAAAGAATGAAAAAAATGTTCAACATGTAAGTGGGTGATTAAACACCTAAAAATTCTAGAGGGTACTCTTAATAGGAGTTACCTTCATCTCTGTGTCTTGGGGAGTGGGTATAAAGTGAGTGTAGCAGTGGGGAGGGGTTTTTTTGTTGTTGTTTATGTTTCTCTTAGTATTCTTCTGTGTTGTTTGAAAAGTATTTAAGAATTTCTTTCTCTGAAAAGAAAAGTAGACATAATTGTCCCACATTATACTCCTGAAACTGAAATGCCTACCAGATTAGCACAAAAGACAGATGCCAATTATTCAAAGAGGGTAATTATAAAAACAGAATTAAGAAAATATAATAAAGCAAAAATGCATGTAGGTATATTCAGTTTCACTGTGTTAAATCTTAAGATATTGTTAGTCCAATCTACTACCTCAAGAAAGTGATTATTAATGGGCTGGCATTGTGCCACCGAGGGTTAAGCCACCACCTGTGATGCTGGCATCCATATGAGCGCTGGTTCAAGTCCTGGCTACTCCACTTCTGATTCATCTCCCTGCTAATCTGCCTGGGAAAGCAGCAGATGATATGTCAAGTGCTTGGGCCCCTACCACCAATGTGGGAGAACAGGATGGAGTCTCTGGCTCCTGATTTCCACTCGGCCCAGCCCCAACTATTGCAGCCATTTGGGGAGAGATCCAGCACAAGAAAGATCTCTTTTTCTGTCTCACCCTCTGTCACTTTGCCTTTCAAATAAATAAAATAATTTTTTTAAAGAAAGTGAATTCTGATACAAAGGATTACAACCCCAGCAGGTGCTGTGGCTGGGAAGTAATATCAATACAGTAGATCCAGCCAGGTTATGAACATAAACTATCTTTCAAAATATCATCAAACTTTTATAACATGAATATAGGTGTCTACAATGCTGGACAGTATATTTCAAGCTTAAAATGTAAAAATACATTTTTTAAGATTTATTTATTTATTTGAAAGGCAGAGTTACAGAGAGGCAGAGAGAGAGGTTTTCCATCCACTGGATCACTCAACAAATGGCCACAATGGCTGGAGCTATGCCAATCCGAAGCCAGGAGCCCGGAGCTTCTTCCGGGTCTTCCACAGGGGTACAGGGGTCCAAGGACCTACGCCATCTTCTACTGCTTCCCTAGGCCTTAGCAGAGAACTGTATAGGAAGTGGAACAGTCGGAACTCGAATCAGCACCCATATAGGATGCCAGCACTGCAGGTGGCGGCTTTACCTGTCCCGCCACAGTGCCGGCCCCCAAGAATACATGTTTTATGCATCAGTTACACCCCATAGTTTGATGACCATGAATTTAATTTCTTCATTTCAATTAATAGTAAAAAATCCCAGATGGAGATTCTCAGGATTTGTGCTTTGGTGGCCTTTTCTTATCCACAAAGAAATAATACATCTTCATCTGATATCAAGGAAATAAAAAAATAGAATTAGTTGAGATGATTGTTAAAATGCAGATCCTTGAGGACTACACCAGATTCAAAGAGAAAGAGCAAGGAGTAGTAGTTTTGTTTTGCTTTTAGATTTTATTTTATTTATTAGAAAAGCAGAATTACAGATAGAGATGGGAGCGGGTGGAGAGAGAGAGGAGTCTTCCATCCATAAAGTCCAAAGCCTTAAACTCCATCCAGATCTCTCACATGGATGGCAGGGGCTGATGCCTGGGTACTTGAACCAGCTTCTACTGCCTTCCCAGGCCCATTAGCAGAGAGAGAGATCAGAAATGGAGTAGCCAAGCAGCCAGGTCTTGAACTGGTGCTGTGATATGGAATACTGGCTTTGTGGGCAGTGGCTTAGCTTGCCCCAGGAGGATAGTATTTTTTTTTTTTTAAGATTTATTTACTTATTTGAAAGGGAGAATTACAGAGAGGCAGAGGCAGAGCGAGGTCTTCCATTAGCTGGTTCACTCCCCAAATAGCCTCAACAGCCAGAGCTGGGCCCATTCGAAGCCAGGAGCCAGGAGCTTCCCACAGTGGTACAGGGACCCAAGCACTTGGGTCGTCTTCTGCTGCTTTCCTAGGCCATAGCAGAGAGCTGGATCAGAAGTGGAGCAGCTGGGTCTTGAACTGAACCCCATATAGGATGCTGGCACTGTAGGCGGCAGCTTCACCTGCTACACCACAGTGCCAGCCCCGAGGATACTATTTTTAACAAGCATTTCAGTCCATTAATGTTTTATCAGATGAATTTGGAAAATAGGTATATACTATAGTAGTTAGTCTTTAATGTGAATGTGATTTTAAATAAGATTTTGATCAATTCTTAAAGATATCAGTTTTTCCTTTGATAATATTCAAAAGAATACCCTATGGCTCTAAGTATTGCTTCATAAAAGTTTTATGAAATAATTTGAGCTATAACACATTAGATACAACTTTAGCATTGCTGCTTTGTAATGAATATTCAGGATTACTGTTTTGGCCCAGATATTGTACAAGTTAAGTTCATTTTTCAAATATGTTTAAGGTATATAAATTCACTATGGTGGTCATATTATTCTTATGATTTAGAAAAAATAAAGGGTAGTTTTTTCTTTCTTAATTAAAAAACTATTGTTCCTGTTACCTCTTGCATTAATTATGTTTGTTTATCTGAAAATTTCTTTTGATTCTTAATGCAATGTATCTCAATTTTGTTCTATATTTTCTGAATTTTGACATGGTGATTTTCTCTAAAGTAATTTAAATTTAACCAAAGTGAAATGATTGGAAGAAATAATTTAATAAAGTTATGTTAGGTGAGTTTAATTTGTGGGATAGATATATAAATTATTAAATTTCTGTAAACTCACAATTAATTTTTTTTCCCATCAAAGATACTTGCTTAACAGCAAGGAACAGCACCAGTTGTACCTCCTCAACGTCCTCACTTTCTAACTATCTGTATGTCTTCATCCTGGGACAACTGCTGTTGGGCATGGGGGGAACCCCTCTCTACACCCTGGGAACAGCCTTCATCGATGACTCTGCACCCACACACACGTCTTCTCTCTATATAGGTGAGTTATTCTCAGGCACAGCTGTCTCAGTATGATTTTATTGTTCTGTTTTGTTTTGTAAGTAAAGGCTAACATAGGTTTATTAAAAATTAGTTGTAATGGCCTAGGTGTTTTTATGCGATAAATGCCATGTGACTTTTATTTGTTTAGTTACTTGCTGCTTGTACTGAGTCAGTCAATGAATGCAGTGATTTTGGTTGCTGTCTTGCTCTGTTTCCTGCTCTGGACATGGGGAGATTGAGCTCTACTGTTTTGTGTGGCATTACATCCTAGATTACAGGCATCCACTAAAGAAACCACCAGATGCTCAGAAACTCTATGGAGTTTTCCATCTTAAATGAAATCTTTGTGTGAGTGCATGTGTGTGTGTGTGAGTGAATGTGTGTGTGTGTGTGTATACACACGGTATATTTATTAAGCAATTTTTCCCTTTGTGATCTAATATCTGGTAGCATAGTTTTTCTTTTTAAATTCCCTCCTTGATGTAGAGGTAGAGCTCACTAGATTACGCATGGTTCCACATATACTTACTGCATAATTTTTAAATTGATTAATTAATTTTTATTTATCTAAGGGTGGAGAGACAGAAGGAGGGAGGGAGGGAGGAGGGAGAGGAGTGAAGGAGAGAGATGAGACAGCTCCTCTCTTCTAGTTACCTGGTTGCTCTCCAGATTCCTGCAGTGGCCATTACTGGGCTGGGCCAAGGTTGGGAGTAGGGAAGCCAATCTGTCTCCCACATGGAGGATAGGGACCCAATGACTGGAGCCCTATCTGCTGTCTCTCAGGGTCCACATTAGCAGGAAGCTGGGATCGGCGTCTGAGGCTGTGAATTGAACCAGGCACTCTGATATACTGCATAACTTTTTTTTTAAGATTTTATTTTATTGATTTATTTGAGAGGTAGAGACAGGGAGAGGGAGAGACAGAGAAAAAGGTCTTCATTCCGTTGGTTCACCCCCCAAATGGCCACCATGGCTGGCACTACATCGATCTGAAGCCAGGAGCCAGGTGCTTCCTCCTGGCCTCCCATGCGGGTGCAGGAACCCAAGCACTTGGGCCATCCTCCACTGCCCTACCAGGCCACAGCAGAGAGCTGGACTGGAAGAGGAGCAACTGGGACTAGAACCCAGTGCCCATATGGGATACTGGCACCGCAGGTGGAGAATTAACCAAGTGAGCCACAGTGCCGGCCCTACTTAACTTTTTGTACATGTGTTTTCTGTTTATAAGTCTATTATTTCAACATAAGGAGATGCATTGCCACAGTCACTGTAAGTTAGTACGTGTAGTCCAGCCTGACAGAGGCTCCCCAGTCCAAATCAGAAATTATAAAACATATAAAGGTCTGTTACCAAAAGTAATTTTCAAATCACTGATCGCCAGCATTTTTAATTATGTACCTTTATCCATAAAATTTTGAGCATGAATCCTTTATATTTATGTACATAAAGTACTTTTAAAAGTTGATGAGAAGTTCATATTTTTAAAACCCTATGCATTTTTTTTGCACCAATATAAAATTACTATTTAGTTTCTTCATGAACTTTCTGAAGTAGCTTCAGAAATACATACCTTAATATATCTACTAATATATTTTCACATTTTAAAATAGAGCTGTAATATAAATTAAGATAGTTGGCAGATCAATGAAAGTTCATATATATTTTCATTTCATCTTGTGTGATCTCTTTGGAGACGTAGCTACTTTGCAGGTCATTTTTGTCATTGATGTATGCTAAGTTTGTCTATAAAGCAAAGTTTCTCTTCTTTAATGCATTAGGGTGAGAATCTCAGCAGTTAATTTTGATATCTGGATGGTGGCAGTTCATCAGGACACTAGTATATGCATGAATGTTTTTTACAAAAATGTAGTTATATGTTAAACTTTTAGACATCTGACAGAGATGAGCTTTATTTAATTCTCCTGCTAGTGAAAGTGGAGAGGGTCTCTGAGAGCAGAAAGTTTAGCTAATGGCCTGTGTTGAAGAAGCAGACTTAGCAGATCCAGGTTCTGAAGTCAGCTACTGTAGCACAAGATGAGGAATGCTTTCTGAACGAGTGCAGAGTGAAAAGCCTTCTTGTTTCACATCATTTTCTTCCACAAGATTATAAACTATAATTATTAGCACTATCAGTAAAATAGTAGATAAACTACTCCTGCCACAAGTTATAACTTTCCATAGATTTATAATTGTTCGATTTGTTACAGATATTAGTACATCCAACAGCTTTTGCATTGGGTGGTACATTTTAGACTTCTTGATTTGACTGTTGATTGGAAGATAGCACTGAGATAGTAATTTGTGTAATTTTGATGTGAATCTTATCATTTAGATATTTCTACAGTGAAATATCTCTTTCTTGCTATCACTAGCCATGTCAAGCAAAGATGTACAAATGACTACTTTCAATGTCTTTGTTCTCCTAGGAATTGGCTACTCTATGTCCATCTTAGGCCCTGCCATAGGCTACGTGTTGGGAGGACAGCTGCTCACCATGTACATTGATGTTGCAATGGGACTAAGGCAAGGCAGTATCTATTTGTCCTTTATTTGCATTTCATTACTTTTAACAATGCTAACATCATAGAAGGGTTTCCCATGAGGCGCTTTTTGGGAAATAAAACTGAGGACACACAGTTTTTATATAGTATGGTATCTTTGCATATTTCTTTATGCATGTGTGCCACATCATCTCTTTGTGTTGTAATTGTTTATAGATGAGGATGTTCAGTGGAATCGCCTGGTGAAATAAAAAACATATATCGGATGCCAGGAATTTTTCAAAACTGAGAATTTAATAAAAGTTGTTTATGTTTTCAGTAGATATAGAAGGGGGTAGATAGGCGAAGCAGTCTGCAAGGTGTGTGATCTAGGAAGTTCTGTACTAGCGCCATTCAAGTCATAATCACAGCTGTGCTGCCTTCACATCAGTGACAGTGAAAGATCCTAATTAGTAACACGCATTTGTCCTGTGCTATGTTCCCCATGATATGGTTTGTGTGTTAACTTACTACACTATTTTATTTAATCCTCTTGATAATCCTGGGAGTAGTTGATACACACAAGTTGGTAAGTGACCAAGACATAAACTGAAGCAGACCTTTTGACTCCAAAATCCCCCTCTTAACCACTGAATTCCCCCTTCTTTTACTGAATTGAGAAGTTAATGACCTTTGCCAAGGCCGTATTTTCTCACTTTACCAGTAGGAATCATGACTGCACTATGCTTTGTGTGACTATGGGCAGTGAATAAGAAAATGGGGTCATGGATTTGTGATGTGCTGTCTGAGCTGCTGGTCCTGGGTTAATCTTTTAGAGACTATAAAAGAGCTTACAGAAACAGAGTCAGGTTTTTGAGAAAGGACATTTTCATTTCTGTGGAGAATTAGATGAGTACTAGGGATGGTGTAATTTTGCAAAGGGCCTGCTGATTGTAAAATATGAGGCCTATTATAAAATAGAGTCAATAAATCACTGTAAGAATAATTTCAAATTTTAAGAAATGCCATAACTGAAGCACACTATATGGACTTCTAACATAGGGATTTGCAGTGAGTTTTTTCTAATTTAATACAGCAGCAGAGAAATGCTTAGCCAAAGTTAAATAAAGAATATTCAGAAATTCTATGTATGTTTTCAAATATTTGAAATATTTGCTATTAAATATCTTAAGCTGTTGTGTCATATTGTCATTTGAAAATACTTTGTAAACCATTGTTCTTTTTTAAAAAAATATTTATTTATTTGAAAGGCATAGTAACAGAGAGAGAGGGAGAAGCAGAGAAAGAGAGGGGGAGAAATCTTTCACCTGTTGATTCACTCCCCAAATGGCCACAAAAGCCAGAGCTGTGCCAGGCTGAAGCCAGGAGCCAGGAACTCCATCCAGGTCTCTCACGTGGGTATCAGGGACCCAAGTATTTGGACCATCTTCTGCTGCTTTCCCAGGCACATTAGCAGGGAGATGAATGGGAAATGGAGCATCTAGGACTCAAACTGGCACTCATGTGGTATGGCAGTGGCACAAGCAGTGGCTTAACTAGCATACTACCATGCCAGTCCCTAAATCATGAATCTTTTTTTTTTTTTTTTTTTTTTTTTGACAAGTAGAGCTATAGACAGTGAGAGAGAGAGAAAGAGAGAAAGGTCTTCCTTCTGCTGGTTCACTCCCCAAAAGGCCGCACCGATCTGAAGCCAGGAGCCAGGTGCCTCTTTCTGGTCTCCCATGTGGGAGCAGGAGCCCAAGAACTTGGGCCATCCTCCACTGCCCTCCTGGGCCACAACAGAGAGCTGGACTGGAAGAGGAGCAACCGGGACTAGAACCTGGTACCCATATGGGATGCCAGTGCCGCAGGCGGAGGATTAACCAAGTGAGCCACGGTGCCGACCCCAATCATAATTCTTGCAACACATATATCTGTCTGCTACCTGTTGTTAATAGTTCCATTTAAATTTACAATAATATTCTACCGTATGCACTTGAATTATAAAGTAAGTGTTGGTCATAAGTGAGTGTTATTAACGAGATGGAGTTGATCTTGACCTCTTGTTTTCTTTGCTGACAGCACTGATATCACTGAGGATGACCCCCGCTGGCTGGGGGCGTGGTGGATTGGATTCCTCATTTGTTGGCTCTTTGCATGGTCTTTGATAATACCTTTCTCATGTTTCCCAAAACATTTGCCAGGTAAATATGCTTTCTTTCTTGGAAATCAGGGAGCTTCTTTCTAAGTCACATGTTGTTTTCTGTGACTAATAAGACCATACAGTCATGCTATTTTTGTTAGATAATTTGAGTTGTCTGCCTATGAAAGCATTTGACTGCCAATGTTTGTTTTAGGAAATATTGGATGTCTTAATATTCATGTTCAGTGGAATCTTAATATTCATGACTTTTCTTTATTAATAACAGTAATTGGTAAATTAATAATTAACAAAATTATCTATATACCACCTAACTACTTACTAAATTTGTTTATTATTTTTAATATAGAATTTTGTTTTTAAAAAAGATTTTATTTATTTATTTGAGAGGTAGAGTTACAGACAGAGAGAGGGAGAGAAACTGGTTCACTCCCCAAATAGCCACAGTGATCGGAACTGGGCCGATCCGAAGCCAGGAACCAAGAACTCCATCTGGGTCTCCCTTGTGGGTGCAGGGACCCAAGCACTTAGACCTTCTTCCACTGCTTTCTCAGGCCACTAGCAGAGAGCTAGATCCAAAGAGGAGCAGCTAGGACTACATAAACTGGCACCCATATGGGCTTTCAGCAGCACAAGTAGAGACTTAGCTTACTACAGCCACAGTGCCAGCCCCTAGAATTTTTGCTTTATGTGTAACAAGATACAATAGCTTTTAAGCTATTATTCTGAATTAAGCAAGTCATCAATTTCAAGGACACATTTACCTAAAATAATTCTTAATTGTTTGTAATTGAAAGTAAAAGTACTAATTTTTAAAATTGTCACCTAAATAATGGTGCAGTACACATTATCATTATTATTATTTTACCATATTTCAGTACTAGCTTGTCACAAAAGAAAAGGTTGATAGGAAAGACTACTTATTCCTCTTTTAATGAGGTCTTGCCTCTTTATTATTGTGTAATTAAAATACATGTCTAGCAGTATTTTTTTCTAGGTTGAAAATACCCAGTTTTTTCTTGTTTATTTACATTAGAGTACAGCATTATCTTTTTTTTTATGATTTATTTCTTTGAAAGGCAGGATGACAGAGAGAGATCTTCAGTCCACTGGTTTACTCCCCAAATGTTCATAACAACCAGGGCTGGAGCAGGTTGAAGCCAGAAGCCAAGAACTCTATCTGGGTCTCCTATGTGGATGGCAGGAGTCCAAGTTCTTAGGCCAACATTCACTGCCTTCCCAGGCACAGTAGCAGAGAGGTAGATTGGAAGTGACCCACCAATATGGGATGCTGGTATCACAAGCAGAGGTTTAACCCATTTTGCCACAATGCCAGCCCTATATGATTCTTTTTGGAACCAGGAGTTGGGAGACAAGAAATAAATGGACTTACTAATTGGTTTTGATCCTGGGCAATCTAATTCATGATTCCATATTTTGACGTTTCTGATATTCATCATACTCTACTATTTTTTATTAAAAATTAAAGAGACATGATGATACATGGCAAATACTATTTCATTTGCCAAACTTGTTAAAGGCAGAAAAGGTGAAAAAAACCCCACATAAATGTACCTTAATATATAAAGGATGAAAAAGAGAAACAAGTGAAAAAGGAAGAAAAAATGTTAACAGATCTTATAGAAAATAACAAAATTGTCCCCTGTTAATGTCAGACAGATTAGAACTTCCCTAGCTAGTGATGACGAACATGTGGCCTGGAGCAGCCTGATGACAATGTAGATATTTGTACCATTGTGTTGACAGAGAGGAACTGACATCTGTGTTAGGGAAGTTAGATACTTTGGAAGTCTGTGTCCATTAAAAAATAAGCATTTTATGAAGTAAAGAGTGAAGTGATAGAGCAAATACATTTGCTTTGTTTCTAGGTACAGCAAAAATTCAAGCTGAAAAAATTTCCCAGACTCATCAGAATAAGAGTAGCTCCTCACAACACACAGATGAGAATTTTGGAAAAAGCTTTAAAGATTTTCCAGCTGCTCTAAAGGTAAAAACAAACAAACAAAAACCACAACAAAAAGACCTGTGCTGTTCCTATATCACTCTCCTTGATGTACACAATGCTCACATACGTGTACAACTCCACATGTGTGTATATGTAATGCATACATATATTACATAGTCACTTAAATGGCCACATAGGCATTTATACTCACACACACAAACAAATCTTTTCAGAGTTATTTGCTTATTTACCAGTGTTCTAAGCTTTTTCTTTAAAATTTTTGTTAATTGTCATTTTATTTTTAATGTAGCAAAATGAAAGAGAGAGAGAACCAGACAGAATGAGATCTTCCATCTGCTCTTTTACTCTCAAAATGCCTGCAACAACCAGGCCAGGCTGAAGTTGGAAGCCTGGAACTCAATCTGAGTCTCCCTTGTGGGTAGCGGGGACTCAAGTGCTTGAGCCATCACCAGCTGTATTACAGGGTTCTCATTAGCAGTAAGCTGGAATTGAAGTGGAGCTGGGACTTGAACCCAGACACTCCTAAATGGGATGTGGGCCACCCAAGTGGCATCTTAACTACTCTACCAAATGCCCTCCCCTCTAGCTCTTATAAAATACTCTTCAGAGGTAGTTTTATTCTCTTTGAGAAAATGAAAACTATTCCAGAGTCCAAAGGTTGAAAGAGCGTTAGCAATAGCAATGGCAATAATAGTACTTAGTGGTTTCTTCTTAGCTCTATAGCCCATTATTTTGTGCCACTTCCCTGTGTAATGGATTGATCAGTTACCACTGAATTGCAGATATATTTGAGAATGCAGATTAATATTTTTCTGTTGTGGAAGAGATGGTGGTCAGTGGTAACTTGGTTTGAATTTGAGGTCAAGGAAACAGAAGTTGTATAGTTCATTCTGTTGAACTCAGCAGAAAACATTCTTTAATTTTAGCATCATGAAAGTTCTGTTCTTAAGAGAATTTACAACTTTACTTTTAAAAATATGAAATTATTATTATTTTTGTCTCCTTCTCAAATGAAAGCCTTACCATGTTTTTATACCTCCACTCTGCTCACTTTTCAACACTCCCCTCCTGGTCCCTCACACAGGAACATTCCTGTGTTAGCTGAGATTGCTCATAGTTTTAAGTACTACTATTATCTTACAGTGATTCGCCTCTATTTTTATATATTTCTGTTTACTTTATAAGTTCTAATTTCCATTTCCATTTCTCACCATTGCTATTTTTGTCCTTAAGGCCTTATGCCTGGACTCAGGTCCCTGTGGGTGGTATCTTATTGCTGGTTCCCTTGCTTGGGTCCTGCCTACTTGTCCCTGACTGTCTGAATGATGTGGACTTGGGGGATCCTTCTTTCCTTTGATCCCAGTGTTCTGTGGCCACCGTTGCTCTTCTCTGTGTAAACATATTGCAGTTGAGGAGTTCCCTGTTGGTATGGTTCTGACTCTTCCATCTGTAAGTCTGCGTGTGCTTTTCCATTTAACTTTGATTTCAGGAAATCTACTTTATATCTAACAATGTGGCTTTTTTTGCATTAATCCTTCCTGGGAATCTATTATCTTTTTCAGTTGGAGGACTTAAGTATTTTCTGTTATTATTATTAAGTTATTAGCACGTCTCCATCCACATACTTTTTCTCCTTTTGTCACCCTTGTTAGTCTTAGGTTATGTGGCGTGGCTCTGACTTTGAAAATCTCTTAACTTGCTCCTTTGTAATTCCTGTGTGTGTGTGTGTGTGTGTGTGTGTGTCCCAGTTTTATGAAATTTTTTGCACTGAATATTCTTGAAGTATAATTTAGTTTTTATTTTGTGACTAAATATGTTAAAAATAAATCTCTGTATTCTTCTCTATAGTTCTACAATATTCTAGGAGGTCCAGCAATGCATATAGCTGTTTAAAATTGCTTAACCTCAAACCCATCAAAGGTTCTAATTACTGAGCCCTTTAGTCATGGAATAGTACTGCACGCTTGTTACTTACCTGCCATTCTCATCCCTCCTCACACTCTCAAATTCTCTGCTTAGTGCATACAGGAATTCAAAGCACAATAAAAACTTAAACAGCCTGGGGAGTCACAGTGAGTCTGAGGAAGCAAACCTTTCTAAGCAGATTTTTGCTGCCTTTCCTTGGTTCCTTGTGATAAAAGCATAATCAAAATATTGATGAATCAGGGTTTTATAATATCTCACATAAATTTTCTCACCATTGTATCCGTGAATCTGTTAATTATCCATAGTTACATTCTTGTGTTGGAGGAAATGCTGTAATCTTACAGTTCATTATGTTGTGTTTGTTAAGAATTCTGCCATCTCACCATGATACCATGCTCCTGCTGCACTTTGCAGTATAATCATAATTATTCATTTGGTGAACTGTATTTTTTCTTTAGAATTTGATGAGGAATACTGTCTTTATGTGTTTAGTTCTATCAACTTCTTCAGAAGCCTTAGTTACCACTGGATTTGCTACATTTTTACCTAAATTTATTGAAAATCAGTTTGGATTGACATCCAGCTTTGCTGCTACCCTTGGAGGTAAAACATTTTCTTTGTTCTTACTGAATCCAATGAATTCCCTTTACTATGCTAGATTTTTCTTTGGATAACATTAGGCAACCTATTGTACTGACTGAGAGAGACAAAGGCTATGAGGCTTAAAGAGAAAGTGTACTTATCTGAGTGCTCAATATTAAATTTTATTAATCCCGCAGTGGAACTATTAACTCATTTATGCATATATTTCTATATCAAGTGAATACTGTTATATGTTAAATCATACTTCTGTGCCCATTTTTGGTATTTTCCAATTGTTAATATGTTACTGATTAGACTTGTGTGTTTTCTTACTCTCTGTGTCTTCTGTCTCTTTAGGGGCTGTTTTAATTCCTGGAGCTGCTCTTGGTCAGATTTTAGGTGGTGTCATTGTCTCGAAATTCAAAATGACATGTAAAAATACAATGAGGTTTGCACTAGCCACATCTGGGGTTGCACTTGTGCTGAGTTTTGTGTTTATTTATGCCAAATGTGAAAATCGGCCATTTGCTGGTGTGTCTGAATCATATAATGGGTAAGTATATTCAGTGCTTTTTGGTATTAATATCAAAGTAATAAACTAAACCTGAATTTCCAAATATATATGCCTTCTTAAATGGTGAGGAATTAGCTTCATTTTTTATTAAAAATAATTTTGATTTATTTATTAGGGAGACAGAGGTAAGTACACATGACAGGGAGCATAGAGAGTCAAGTGGGTACACCAGACAGAGCGCCCATCTGTGGGTTCATTTCTCAAATACCTGCAATGCCTTAGGCTAGGCTTGGGCTGAAGCTAGCAGCTAGAAATTCAGTTCAGGTCTCCTACACAGGTGGCAGGAACCCAATTTCTTGAGCCATCACCTGCTCCCTTCCACAGTCTGCATTAGTAGGAAGCTGGAGTCAGGAGCTGGAGACATATTCAAACCCCAGGTAGTTTTTTCTTTTTTTAGAAAACTTTTATTTAATAAATATAAATTTCAAAGTACAACTTTTGGATTATAGTGGTCCCCCCCCCAACCACCCTCTCACCCGCAAACCATCCCATCTCCTACTCCTTCTCCCATCCCATTCTTCATTAAGATTTATTTTTAATTATCTTTATATACAGAAGATCAACTTAGTATATACTAAGTAAAGATTTAAACAGTTTGCACCTACATAGACACACAAAGTATAAAGTAGTGTTTGAAGACTAGTTTTATCATGAATTCTCAGAGTACAACACATTAAGGGCAGAGATCCTACATAGGGAGTAAGTGCACAGTGACTCCTGTTGTTGAATTAACAATTGACACTCTTATTTATAATGTCAGTAATCACCCGAGGCTCTTGTCATGAGCTGCCAAGGCTATGGAAGCCTCTTGAGTTCACAAACTCTGAGCTTATTTAGACAAGGCCATAATTAAAGTGGAAGTTCTCTCCTCCCTTCAGAGAAAAGTGCCTCCTTCTTTGATGGCCCGTTCTTCCACTGGGATCTCACTCACAGAGATCTTTCATTTAGGTCTTTTTTTTTTTTTTTTTTTTTTTTTTTTGCCAGAGTGTCTTGGTTTTCCATGCCAGATCCAAATGCCTTAAGGATTGATTCTGAGGTACATGGGTGTCTTAACCAGTTTCTTAAATTCTTCTAAAGGCCTGCCCTGAAGAATTGGCTGACTGAGAATATATCATTTCTTTTTTAAAATTTAAATAACTGATATCTTCTTAAAAGTTGAGAGTATTTAGAGAGCATGGTACTGGGTACTGTTCTTGGCTCAGGGGCACAAAATGTTATTGCAACGTAATATTTACCTTTGAGGGATTCACATCTGCTGAGCTTCAGATGTGTCCATGAAAACTTCACGTGTTTAATCTCCAAAATCAGATTAAATAGGAGATGAGTCTTCTGGAAGTAATTACTTTGAGGTGAAGTCATGAGGATGGGGCCCCCATGGAGGCTTAGTCGTTTTGTAAGAAAAGGCAGTGCGACCTGAGCTAGCAGCTTGCACTGTCTCACGTGTGATGCCCTCTGCCATGTCATGAAGAAGCAGGAGGGGTTTTGCAGGCCCAGTGCTACTGGGCTACCCAGCCTCCAGAACCTTTAGCCAAATCTCCTCCTCCTCCTTCTCTTCCTCTCCCCTTCTTTCTCCTCCCCCTCCTGCTGCTCCTCCTCCCCATCCCCCTATTCTTCCTCATCCTCTGCCTCCTCCTCCTCTCCCTCCTCCTCCTCCATTCCTCCTTTTTTATAAATTACTGAGTCCCAGACACTTTGTTATAACAACAGAAAACAGATTTGAGACAACATCCTGTGGAGAATTTCATATTGTATGTTCCCACTGATTTAATTTTTTAAAATGAAAATGACTCTGTGATAAAAATTTCTTAACATGTGGGCTGAAAGCAGTAGAAGAGAAATTAAAATGAAGCTAGTCCTAGGTAATGCAAATCATTGTTGCATTTACTGAGAAATTCTTGTTTGTGGCAGAGAAATAAATAACTTGTTCTGACCTGTAGACATGTTCCTGTCTGTAACTGGCTTGGGATCTTCCTTCATCTAATTTGTTTTGCTTTGAAATTCTAAGCCATGAATAGGGGATTCTGAAGGAGGGCATTTCACAGCAGTGTGTATTATAGCTCAAGGTACTGCATTAATTTTTTCATTGTGTGTGTGTGTGAGGTCGTTGAGGGAGCTAGCACGCTAGGTCAAGGACTATACTTTTGTATAACATGACATTCACATGACACAAATAAAATGTGCTTTGGAAAGATTTGCCAATAACAATTATCGGGATTTGTTGCTACTCTTCAAGTACCTGTCATTCTTGTACATTTATGTGAAGCTGAGCTTTCTCGAGCAGTGTTTTGTTACACTCCATTACACTCATTCATTCTTTGTGGAATGTTTCCTCTGGCTGACCTTTATGGCAAAATCCCTACAACAATGCATTAGGTAATGGGGCATTGTTATAAAATCCAAAAGAAGGAGGTTTTTTTTTTTTCCTTCAGTTTATTTGATAGACTCAAGGAGAGCTTCATGATGTAGTAACTAGCAAAATGGAGGTTTAAATATCCTTTAAGGATACAAAGAATTTGGACAGATCAAGATTTGAGAAGAAGGAAAGGGGAGGGGGAATATGCTAAAACAAGGGTGTAAATGCTATAAAAAGTGAGGGTTAGGTTCAGCAACCAGTTTAAACCAAATTTAGGTTTAATCTGCATATAGAATATCTAAAAATGTTGAAAGGTAGGTAGAGATGAATTATGCAGATTCAGCTTACACCCTTATAAACTGTACCAAAATCCAGTCCAACAAACAGCCTTTCCTGTGTGCTCTATTTGTAAAGGTGGAAAGTTCTGGATAGTTTAGCACATAGGTTATCATCGAAGTAACAGAGAGAGAAAGAGCTTTCATCCATTGCTTCACTCCCACAAATGGCCACAACAGCTGGGGCCAGACCAGGCCGAAGTCAGGAGCCAGGAACTCCATCTGGGTTTCCTTTGTAGGTAGCAGGGGCCAAAGCATGGTCATTTTCACTGCTTTCCCAGGTAGGTTACCATGCAGCTGGATTGGAAGTAGAGCTGCTGGAGCTTGAACCTGTGCCCATATGGGAATCCAGCGCTATAGGCAGTGGCTTAATCTGTTGTGCCGCAATGCCAGCCCCTCCTTCCTTTACATCTAATTCTGCCACTTTAAGCAGTGTGGAATATAATTGGAGTTCATTATGTATTCCATGAATACGTCTACTGCCGGGACCCCTGCACTCTTTTTACTCCACATACTTGGTTTCTGCTTCATCTATATATAGATGGATATTTAAAAAGATACCCACCTGTGGGCTGGACTTCTTGGCCAGAATTAAGACTCTTAATCTCAGCATCTGTAAAACCACACACATCACCTTGTCCCTGAAATCTGTTCTCCTTCCACCTCATCACTAGAAGTCAATTTTGACTTCCCTCCTTACTAGGAAGAGGGGTCATCTTCAGTCAGTCGCCACTTCTCATTTCAGATGCAGTTTTCCCACAGTCTGTTTCCTGTAGTGTTGTGTTCTGTTTCAGTTCTCCTTTATTTGTCCTCACCTGCTGTCTGGAGTGTTGTAGCTGGTCCCCCCCCCCCCCCGCCCTTCTAATTCTTACTTGGAGAACTCCAAGGGTTGTTTCTTTAAAATTAACTTTTGACAATGTCACCTTGCAATATAAAAATATTTTAGGTTACCTTTTGCCAATAGGTTATAATTCCTTTTTTATATATAAAAGATTTATTTGAAAGGCAGAGAGAGAGAGTGTGTGAGTGAGCGTTTCTATTTGTTGGTTCACTCCTCAAATGGTCCCAGTAGTTAGGAATGGGCCAGGCAGAAGCCAGGAGCTTCTATCCTTGTCTCCCATGTGGGTGGCAGGGGCCCAAGCAATTGGGCCATCCTCCACTGCTTTTCCAGGCTCATTAGCAGGGAACTGGATCTGAACCTAAACTGGCACTCTTAAAGAGATGCCAACATCACAGGTGGCAGCTTAACCTGCTGTGCCACAGTGCCGACCCCTAGCTCCTTGTATTTAATAAGGCCCATGAGACCCTCACCAGTCTGGCCCCTGACTGCTTTCCAGCTACAGTCCCCATCACTCTCCTCCACAGGCAGCACCTGTGTTTCTGCAAACAGGATGCTGTTCCTCAGCCTGCGCCTTGGTACCATGTTTTTCTGAAGTGCCTTAGTCTTTCCCATTCTCTCAGCTCACCCCGAGCCCTTATCCAAGACTCAGACAGCGGCTGCTGCAGGCTCCCTTCTGTAAACTTCGGTTTCTGTTAGGGTGACATTCCTCAAAGTTTCTGAAGCGCACATGGGAGACGTCTCCAGGCACAATCAGCACGTTGGTGCCTCCTTGTATGTGTCCACCTCTGCTCCAAGACTGAAATCGCAGAGGACACAAATGGTTGTACTCACAGTTTCGTATTCCTGCTGCCTAGTGCTTGCCCAGCATACAGTGAACGCATGAATGACTTATGAATAAATGAATGAGGGGCTGGGGAAACCTCTGTCTTTAGAAAGCAACCCTCCATGGTAGGAAAGATGTTGCTTCCTGTTAAGGGGCAGCCTGTGACAACACTGGATCTGGGGACCAGGAAAATTAACCTTTGGCGAAGAATATGAAAGTAGCATCTCTAGGCCTAAGGTTTCCTGAGGCTGACACTAGTGTGTTGTACAGCGTGATGTCATTCATCCTCTAGGTTTAGAATTTTGCCTGCACCCCGAGCCGATGTGGCAGTGTCTGGAGAGATTCTGGTTGCCACAACTCGGGAGAGTGTTGTTGGGTGTGTTGGTGCAGGTCTGCAGTGCCCCTGAGATCCACAGGGCCAGCCCTCAGAGAAAAGTCACAGAGAGAAAACCTGCTTTCTTCCCTTCCTCTACCCCGTTTTTCTTATCACCGACAGACACTCTGTTCTATAGCCAGTGCTTTTAGTGCCTCTCCCTGAGCTGCATGGGCGAGGCAGACACGTGTTTTTTCCTTCAGTCATCATGTGATGAGTGAATGAATGCTAGATCGACTTGCAAGCTGTAACCCAGGGCTTTTGAACTGTTCACTGAATGGGGTGGCATAAACACTTTATCCTTCTTTCTTTTCTTGTTCGCAGGACAGGAGAACTAGGAAACTTGAGTGCCCCTTGCAATGCCAACTGTAACTGTTTGCGATCATACTATTATCCGCTCTGTGGAGGGGATGGAGTCCAATATTTTTCTCCCTGCTTTGCAGGTTGTTTAAACACTGTTTCAAAATCGAAGCCAAAGGTAACTGTGTCTGCTACTTTCCCCTTAAAGAGGCAATGTGTTTGTGCATTTAAAAAACATTTTTTATTTACTTAATTTATTTTCAATTTATCTGAAACACAGAGAACTAAATGCCCACTGCCTAAGTGCCCACAACAGCCAGGAGTTGGCCTGGTCAAATTCAGGAACCTGGAGACCCAGTCCCGGTCTCCCACTTGAGTGGCAGGGACCTAAATACTTGAGCCATCCTTTACTTACTTGCAAGATACACTTTAGTAGGAAGTTGAATCTGGACTGGAGGAGCCAGGACACAAACCAGGCACTCTGATATGAAGGCAGGCAGTAAAGTAGAGTCCTAAGAGCTGTACCACCTTGCCCCCCATTTGTGGGTTTGTAGTTGTCTTTTTTGATCCCTGCAGGGGGCTCATGCGCCTGCCTGTTCTTTTCCTGCTGCACCTCCTCCTGCATTAAGCAGCCTTTGACCCCTGCAGTAAAAAGACTGGTCTCCTGTGGGGAGCAAACCGGACTAGACTGAGTTACTGGAATTAAGACTTATTCTATGCATCTGCTCTCCCACAATATGGCGCTGGGAGAGAAGTAAACAGCTTCCGCACAGCTGCCTCCAGTTCAACTAATAAACTGTAGGACTTGCTCCTGATTGGAGGAGAGCAGCGTACTCGGCGTGTGGGAAGCCGAGTTAGGATTGGCGGAGGAGGACTATAAAGGAGGAGAGAGACGGCATGCACCGGGAACATCTATGGGGAACATCTAAGGGAACCCGTGCAGCCCCCGAGAAAGCCGGCCGGCGGTGTGCCGCTCCCCTGCGGAAGTGGGGAATGTGGCCAGGGGGAACTGCCCTTCCACGGAGGTGGAAGGGATAGTAGCCAACCCGGGAAGAACCAGCAGCAAACCCGGGGAGGGCCGAGCAGACGAAAGAACAGCTCAGGGTCCTGTGTCGTTCCTCCACGAAGAGGGGGAGCGACAGTCTCCCTTCATACCTCACACAATTTGCTGAAATATCATTTAGGCAGTTACTCTACTCGCATACTACTTTGCAATAGCACTTCTCTTGTAGTAGTGAAAAGAATATTTCCCTTTTTGTTTTGTTTTTACTCAACGACAGTTTAAGATACTTGGAGGCAAGAAACATACTTACTCTTTCAAAAAATAAATCAATTATTTGTATTTTTTTTGAAAGAGAGAAAGAGATTTTCCATGCATGGATTTACTCCTCAAATACCTGCAAAAGCCAGGACTTGGCTAGGCCAAAGCCCAGAGCAGGAAACTTGCTCCCAGTCTCTCATGTGGGTAGTAGAGACCCAACTACTTGAGGCACCACCTGCTGCCTCCCAGGGTGTGCATTAACAGGAAGCTGGAATGGAGAGCAGAGCTGAACTTGAACCTAGGTATTCTGACACAGACTGCAGGCATCCCACGTAGTACCCAACACCTGTCTTATTTTTCTTAAGTGTAAGATGTGTAATAGAAAATAAATATTTGTTTAAGTGATTCACTCTGGATATATTTTAAAATGTCCAAATCATTCATTCATTATCAAATACAAATTTAATTGTAATTTTGGATTACAATGAATATTAGTTTACTCCAGTGCCCTTTCTTTTTAATAGTTATATAGTTTAAGAGAATAAACAGTTCATTTTAGCTAAATTTAAGAGTCTTGGAAGTGTGTATTATTCAGATTGTGCATGGTACATAATATATTTTGCATTAGTAGGTAATGTGATAACTTTAAAAGGACCTGTGAGGAGTTCATAGTATGGAGTGAGACCATAATGAATAAAATATGTAAGAGTTTTATGAAAATATTGAACATTTGAAATACAGAATAGTGAAATGACATTCTTTTTCCTATATAAAGATCAACTGATTATGAGAAAATATTTGTACATAAATAAATTATATAGCAATTCTTTTTTAAAAGGCTTTTTTTGAAAGTCAGAGCCATGGGGGAAAAGAGAGAGAGGTGGATTTTTCATCTGCTGATTTACTCACCAGATGGCTGCAACAGCCAGGGCTGAGCCAGGCTGAAGCCAGGAGCCAGGAGCCTCATCCAGGAATCCCACATGAGTGCAGGGACCCAAACACTTGGGCCGTCTTTCACTACTTTTCTCAGGCCACTAGCAGGGATCAGGAATGGAAGTGGAGCAGCTGGGACATCAACCAGTGCCTGTATGGGATGCCGACATCAAAGACAGTGGCTTTACCTACTATTCCATGCCAGCCTCTATATGTCAATTCTTTTGAACGTTAAATAAGTAGCATTTTCCTGTATTTAAATATGATCAATAAATTGAATTGACTTTGATCAGAAGAGTATGACAGGTAGTTAAATTATTAGAAGGATTTTACTTCCATAATTAAGGATGGATGGACAAAGATAATCATGTTCAAAGAAAACCAAAAACAAAATATATTCACACAACAATAACAGAATGCCAGCATAGTTGATTATTTTTATATAGTTAAACTGGCATTCATATTTTTTGCTAAATGCTAAGATAATTGCCATCACACATAAAAAATTGTCTTCTAGTTGTTTTGACCCCCAAATTTTATGTTTGTCTTGGTATTTTTATACCCAATCAGTCTACATAAAAATACACTGATTCTCAGAGTGCTTTTTTCTTCTGAAATATTTTTCTTATAGGCAAAATGTATTTTAATAACACAATAAACAACAGTAGATGTTTATTCATAGAAATATTGGTCTTACATGTCAAATCAGTGACCCAAACTACAGGCTGTTGACTCAGAGTTATATCGAAGGCCGATGTGTTCTTTTATGTGGGGAGTCATGTAGTTTCATCTGGATAGGAAACATTTTCTAAGTTTTCTGACGTAACTGATTGTGGAGTAGGTCATGGTCAATGTGGAGGTGTCATTTGCATATTTGGTTTTCCTGAATTAGTACCATTTTCTTTGAATTGGCACCCAAGAAGGGACTCTGGACTTTGGAACAAAGAGAGCACCTTTTCTCTTTGACTTTGCCAGTCTGCTCTGATTTTGTTAAGGTCTTACATGTGCAAAAGATTTATACGAGGCATGGAGATGAAGCATCAAATACTCTAAGAAATAATTATACCTAAGAAACTTATAAACTTCTGAATTTTGTTTGTTTTGTTTATTATTTTTGAGATAACATATTTTTAATTTACATTATAATCAAATGCTTAATGCTTCATTAAATATTTCAACAAATAAAAAATAAAAGCCCATCATTTAGTAGGAAAATAGGCAAGGGCTATAAACAATTATCAAATGAAAAGGTTTCCAACTTTATTCTCATAAAGTAAATTCTAAAATAGCCATAAAAATCATTAAAACTATAGTAATATATAATTAACAGTTTGTCAAAGATGTAAAGCTAAGTTTGACAAAACACTGTATTTGCAACAAAACTTACACACAGGCATTTCTTTCATTTTTGCTTATTGATTTTTTTTTTAATTTTAGCCCCCCATTAAAGGAAGACATCCTGTTAAATGAAATGAGCTGGATACTAAATTATTTCTCTTACAAAGAAAATACTTTTTATTTTATCATGTTGCCTTCCTACATTTCATATTATTAATGTATATATATACACTCATATTTTGTATGATAAATTGTTGATATGTAATTCTAAGTAAAATAACTTCTATTCTAATATTCTAAATGTACCATTTTAAGAAGGATATGGTTTGCACTCAATTCAAAAATGTTCAGAAAATTGTGGTTAAAAGCAACAATTTTTTCAAGGTGTTAGGAGGCATTAGTTAATTTTATGATGGCACTTGTCAAAATTGTAGTGTTTGTTTTTGCACACTAGTGAAGATGATGATTATCTCTAAGGATGCCAGTTTTCCTTCTGTAATGGAAGGGAAGAAAGTTAGTGTAAAACATTATTTGAACAACTATGGTCTATTGAAAGTAGTCTAGTATGAAGTAACTATTGTAATTTCTCCTATCTGTTTCACAAGTCAGGAGCCAATGATAGATTATAATTTGAAGTAATGGTCAAAATATTCAAACTTAAGCCATTCTGCTTCCTACATTTGGTTTGTTTCCTTTGCTTCATTTCTTAGGGGTTAGTACTCAGAATTCTTTGTTGTCTGTCGCTCCCCCTCTTCGTGGAGGAACGACACAGAGTCCTGCCTAGGCTTCATATCCGAGTCACGGCACCATTATGTCGCTCCCCCTCTTCGTGGAGGAACGACACAGGACCCTGAGCTGTTCTTTCGTCTGCTCGGCCCTCCCCGGGTTTGCTGCTGGTTCTTCCCGGGTTGGCTACTATCCCTTCCACCTCCGTGGAAGGGCAGTTCCCCCTGGCCGCATTCCCCACTTCCGCAGGGGAGCGGCACACCGCCGGCCGGCTCTCTTCTCGGGGGCTGCACAGGTGTTCCCCTTAGATGTTCCCCATAGATGTTCCCCGTGCATGCCATCTCTCTCCTCCTTTATAGTCCTCCTCCGCCAATCCCAACTCGGCTGCCCACACGCCAAGTACGCTGCTCTCCTCCAATCAGGAGCAGCTCCTGCAGCTTGTCAAGTTGGTGAGAGGCAGCTGGGTAGAAGCTGTTTACTTCTCTCCCAGCGCCATATTGTGGGAGAGCAGATGCATAGAATAAGTCTTAATTCGAGTAACTTAGTCTAGTCCGGATTGCTCCCCACAGTTGTCTATGGACTCAGACAGTGTGCCTGTGTTTGCTATATCTAAGTATCACCCAATTTGCAATTAATATAAATATATTTTCAAAGTAAACACTGTCTCTTTATGTCTGATATTTTTACAGCTATATTATAACTGTTCCTGTACTGAAAAGAAAACAGAAACGACATTGACTGCAGAAGGCTTAAGCTTTGAGGCTAAAGCTGGAAAATGTGAAACCCAGTGTACAAACTTGCCCATATTCCTTGGTGTTTTCTTCATCACAGTTGTCTTCACCTTTATGGCTGGCACTCCTATAACTGTGTCCATCCTGAGGTAGGTGTTTATAGTGACACTTGCAATGGATACGTGAGAGGAAAGGGCTCAGTATGCCAAAAAGATGTCTGCGCTCCAGGTTCAGTGCAGCTTCATTCACAACAGCTAAGACACAGGATCAACCTAAGTGCCCATCAGTAGATGAACAGAGAAAGAAAACATGGGATATAATACCACTGAACCTTCTGCTATCTGTGACATGGATCAAACAAGAGGCCATTATATGAAGTGAAACAAGCCAGGCACACAAAGACAATTACTGCATGATATTACTCACATGTGCATTCTAAATAAGTCAAAGAAGTAGAGAGTGGAATGGTGGTTTCCAGGGTCTGAGGATGGGGAAATGGGATGACACTGGTCAGACAGTACAAAGGTTCGACAATGTGCATGGTGACAACAGGTGACACTCCAGAGTCTACTTGCAATTAGCTAAGATGTTAGATTTTAAATATGTTCACCATACACACACAAATGGCAACATGTGAGGTGATAAATATAAGCCTGATTGCAGTGATTGTTTCCTAATGTATGTGAAAACATCATAGGGCCCAGCATCATGCCATCAGAGTGCTGGTCAAGTCCCAGCTGTTCTGCTTCAGATCCAGTTTCCTGCTAATTAGCCTGGGAAAGCAGTAGAAGATGGCCCAAGTACTTGCACACCTGCCTCTTATTTAGGAGAGCATGATAGAGTTCTTGGGTCCTGGCTACAGCCTGATCCAGACCTGCCTGTTGTGGCCATTTAGGGAGTGAACCAGCATATAGAGTTGAAGTGTTTTCTCTCTCTCTCTCTCTGTCTCTCTCTCTGTCTCTCTCTCTCTCTCTCTCTTTCTCTTTCTCTCTCTCTCTCTGTCCTCTCTCTCCCTTTCAAGTAAATAAATATATCTTTTTAAAATTTGCATTGTATACTTTTAAATATGTAAAATTTTCATTTATCAATTTACCTCAATTTGTAAAAATTTTTAAATAAAACTAATAATTGTGCAAAAGAATATTTATGTTGATTCTCTCTATTAATTTATTAGCACATAATTCATACTCTGAATCTGAGTTCAAATCTGAGACAATAGAAAACAGTTGCTAAAGATCAACCTGATTAAACAAGGATTTTTAATTTTTAAAAAAGTTATTTATTGGCCAGCGCCACAGCTCACTTGGCTAATCCTCCGCCTGTGGTGCTGGCACCTTGGGTTCTAGTCCTGGTTGGGGTGCCGAATTCTTCCAGTCCAGCTCTCTGCTGTGACCCGGGAAGGCAGTGGAGGATGGCCTAAGTGCTTGGGCCCTGCACCCACATGGGAGGCCAGGAGGAAGCACCTGGCTCCTGGCTTTGGATCAGCGCAGTGCGCCGGCCACAGCATGCCGGCCATAGCAACCATTTGTGGGGTGAACCAACGGAAAAGGAAGACCTTTCTCTCTGTCTCTCTCTCTCTCACTAACTCTGCCTGTCAGAAAAAAAAAAAAAAAGAAAAAAAGTTATTTATTTATTTAAAGTCAGAGTTATAGGGAGAGAGGGAGAGACAGAGAGATCTTCCATCTACTGGTTCACTTCTGCAATGGCCAGGGCTGAGTCAGGCCAAAGCTGGGAACCAGGAGTCTCCATATAGGTCTCCCATATGAATAGTAGGGTCCTAGACATTTGGGCCATCCTCCGATGTCTTTCCCAGGCCATCAGCAGGGAACTGGATTGGAAGTAGAGTAGCCAGGACATGAACCACCATCCAAATGGGATGTTGGCATTGCAGACAGTAGCTTTACCTGCTACACCACAATGCTAGTCCCTAAACAGTGATTTTTTAAGCAATGAGCCTCAAAGATGAATGAGACATAATGCTAACAAGAGAATCATTGAGAGATAAAAGATCAACTAGTCTTTTAAAGCAGATAAGTAGTTAAAAGATGACACGTAATTTTTCAAAATGAATTTTTAAAATGCATATCTCCCTTCTCTACCTTCAATTTTCATGAAATGGATGGTTAATAATTTAATATTTTTAGATAGAATTTCCAAACTTTCTATTCATCAAAAAAAGTATGAGGAGCTGGCATTATGGTGCAGTAGGTTAATCTGCCACTTGGAATGCTTGTATCCCATGTCAGAGTGCCTGGTTTGAGTCCCGTCTATTCCATGTTTCTGCCAGCTTTCTACTAATATGTCTGGGAGACCATGGAGGACAGCCCAATAACTTGGTTCCTGCCACCCACTTTGGAAACCTGCATAGAGTTCCTTGCTCCTGGCTATTGCAGGCATTTGAGGAATAAACAGTGAAAGATCTCATTTTCTCAATCTGTCCCTCACTCTCTGTCACTCTGGTGTTCAAATAAATAAATAAATACTATATATATAAATGTAGATAGATTATAGATATAATTGAAAGGTGAAAAGGCTACAGATTGTTAGGAAATATGAAAGTACTCAAAAAGTTTTGGAAAAGAGAATTAAAAGTTAAGTTTATTTTGTTGCAAAAATATTTGGAATTCATGTAGTTTATATATAACAATATTTCCGTTAACGTTTTGAAGACCCCCTCATGTGTATGAACTTCACAAACTTCTTTGCACCAAAATAAATTATCTTATAATACTACATTCCAACGAAGTTTCTGAAGTGCCCTTGGATACAGAACAGCTATTTTGTAAAGCAATGCCTGGGAGGAAGAACAACTGTAATCAGAGAATGTTGGTGAACAGCCAGGTGATTGCCATCTTCTGAATTAGCATTATACACAGGAAGAATGAGTACCGCAGCACCTGCCGTGTAAGGCAGAATGCATGTCATTCTGATTCCAGTGTATGAGGAGTGTACTTAATTTCCACGAATGAACCTGCCATCAGCTCACAACTGAAGCTTCATGAAAGAGGCAGAGAAAGTAACACCAAGGATATGCCAAATGCACAGTGTTAACACATTTTCACACACATGATCCCATTTAAACCTCACACATCTGGGGCTCATTTCCCTGTATCAAATAGCGGTTCTCTTTTTAGTTTTTTTGAGAAGCTTCTATTCTGTTATATAATGATTGTACCAATTGACATTCCCACCAATAGTGTACAAAAATTGTCTTTTCTCCACCTTGCCAACATCTGTTATCTTGCTTGTTTTTGAAAATAGACACCCTAACAAGTGTTAGGAGATATCTCTTTGTGGTTTTGATTTGCATTTTGTGAGTGATTGTAATGTTGAACTTTTTTTCATATACCCGTTGTCCATCTATATGTTTTCTTTGAAGAAATTTCTATTGCAGTTGTTTGCCCATTTAAAAAAATTGAATTATTTGTTTTCTTGGCATTGAGTTGTGTGAGTTCCTTGTATATTTGGGTGTGAATCTCTTATGAGATGCCCGGTTTCAGGTATCTTCTCCCATTCTGTATGTTGTCCCCTCGCTCTGCTATTTATTTTCTTGGCTGTGCAGAAGCTTTGAAAGCTTTTTTGTTCAAATTTGTCTGTTTTTGCTTTTGTTGCCTGTGCTTTTTAGGTAATATCTAAGGGGCTGGTGCCTACTCCATGTCAAGCACATTTTCCCCTAAGTTCCTTTCTAGAAGGTTTAGGATCTTAAGCCTTTTAGTCCATTTTAAAATTATTTTTCCATATAGAATGAGATAAGGGTCCATTTGCATTCTCTGGGACGTGAATACCATGATTTATTGAAGAGACCTTTTCATTTTTGACACCTTTATCAAAGAGTAAATGACTGTGAATGTATTGATTTCTTTCTAGGTTCTGTATTCTGTCCCATTGGTCTTTATATTTGTTTTTAGCCCCAAACAATACTGTTGTAATTACCATAGTTTTGTAATATATTTTGAAATCTAAAAACATGATGCATCCAGCTTTGTTCTTCTTGCTCAAGGTTCTTGAACTATCCCGGATCTATTCTGGTTCCATGTGAGTGTCAGCAGTGTTTTTTCTATTTTGTGAAACATGCCTTTGGAATTTTTATGGGATTGCAAAGAACCTGTGCATTGCTTTGGGTAGTGTGGACATTTTAGCAATATTAATACTTTTTTTTTAAAAAAGATTTATTTATTTATTTGAAAGTCAGAGCACAAAGAGAGAGGGAGAGACAGGAAAAGAGAGAGAGAGATCGATCTTCTATCCACTGATTCATACCTCAGTGCTGGGCCAGGGAGAATCCAGGAGCCAGGAGCTTTGTTTGGATGTCCCACATGGGTGGCATCTTCCTCTGCTTTTCCCAGGTCATTAGCAGGGAGCTCGATTGGAAATGGAATGGCTGCGACAAAAACGGGTACCTATATGGGATGCTGGTCTTGCAGGCAGTGACTTTACTTGCTATACCACAATGCTGACCCTAATAGCAATATTAATTCTTAGAATTCATGACCATGGATTATCTTTCTATTTATGTATGTCCTCTTCAGTTTCTGTGTTATCAGTGTTGTATATATTTTCAGCATACGAGTCTTTTATTTTTCTCATTATGTTTATTCATAAGTATTTTATTTTTTGATACTATTATAAATGAGATTATTTTCATGGTTTCTATTTTGGATTATTGATTGTTAGTGTTTGGAAATACAGCTGGTATTTTATGTTGATTTCTTTCCTGAAACTATTCATTTGTTAGTTTTTTTAAAAAGTATTTTAGGGTTTTTGCATGTATGATTCTGTCAGCTGCACAATTTTGTTTGTCTTTCCCAGTTTGGATGCCTTTTTAAAATTTTTCCTGCCTAATTGCTCTAGCCAAGACCTCCAAAACTATGTTGAATGTAAGTTGTGAGAGCAACATCTTTGTGTCAGTCCTGGTCTTAGAGAATAGGCTTTCGGCTCTGCATCATTGCCGTGGGTTAATCATAGTTGGCTGTTATATGTTCAAGTGCTTTCCTGTGCTTCATTTGCTGAGGGGCTTCATGAAAAAGAAGCCTTCTGAATTAATGTTAATTCTTAGGGGCTAGTGACTGTTTTTAATGTTATTTTCAATATTTTATTTCAGATAAAAGTTCTCTTATTTTGTACTTCCAGAAAGATTAAGCCATATATGCTCATACAAAGAATTTTTTTTATTTGTACAGCATTTAATATAGAAATGATTAACTGGTATAAATATGAACTTACTCAACCTTTCTTGGTCTCATATTGTATTTAATATTTCCAGGTGTGTTAATCAAAGGCAACGGTCTCTAGCGTTGGGAATACAGTTTATGTTGCTTCGATTATTGGGTATGCCATTTTAATTAATTCACTAGTAAATGTTGCCATTCTGACTTATTGGTGTTATTGATTTACATTTTTGTGCCAAATATATAACTAAATCATAGTGGAAGACTATTTAATTGTTGTTGAAGAAAGCTGTTTTCCAGTGATTGAGATGTAGCGTTACTTACAAAAGACACTTACAAATACAACTTTACTGTTCACCTACTTGATTTTTACCTGTTGTTTCTAATTCTGTTGCAAATTAACTTCAAAAGGCATATTTATATGAAAGGAAATATCGAATATGACATCAAAACAGAGTTTTTCCTTCCTGCTTTTATCTCCATTTGTGACACTACTATGTTGGTTTAGCAAGAAAATCAATGAGTTAGTTTCTCTATAATAACTGTTTTGTAGATTTGTGACTAATCAATAATTTAGGGAAGAAAGAATTCATACTAGAGAATTGTGTAAGGTTCTAGATGTAGGAAGAATAAGAAGGAAGGGGTAAATATAAACATTTCACTAAGATCATTTTCTACAACAAAAGCAAAAAAGTGGTAACACAGAGGTCAGCTCATTCAAAGCTCCTGTTTGTTCAGAAGAGTAAACTAAGGCCCTGAAAGATTTAGGATTTTGCTCACTGCTACACGGTAGATAATGGAAATGTGGAAATGAGACCAATGATCCTTCTCTCAGTCCAGCACTCTTTTGACCGTATCATACTACAAATCAAAGAACAGACTAGAGGTGGCCAAAATACTTGTCTAAGAGCTATCACCTCAAATCATTATTTGATAGGTAACAACTAGAAGCACCTTAACTGTAGTTGTCTCTCAGTATCTGCAGGGGATTGGTTCCAGAACCCCCACACCAAAACCTAAGGTGCTCAAGTATCTTATGTAATGGCCTACTGTTTGCATATAGTCCACACACATCCTTCCATATTCTGTAAATCATTTCCAGGTTGTTTTGATATCTAATACAATGTAGACATTATCTAAATGGTCGTTATATTATGTTGTTTAGGGAATAATGACAGGAAAATAAGTCTGCATATTTAGTGCAGGCACAGTTTTTTTTTTCAAATATTTTTGATCAGATGTTGGTTGAATCTGTGGATGCAGAGCCCACAAATATGAAAGCCACACTGAAAATGGAAATTCAATGCCTCCTGGCCTGAGCTCATGAGTGAGTGTGTGTGTGTGTGTGTGTGTGTGTGTTGTGTAGGATAGTAACGCTTCAGTGTATATTAGTATGAAAGTCTGTATGTACGTGTATATTAGCCCTCACACATATGCACATGTTAGTGTATATACATGCACACATACATATACATGTGCACATTAATTTTTATATGCATGAACAAACATTTTGACATAGCATATATGCAGTAGTTCAGTGCATGGTTTTTTTCATCAGGAATAGTTTATTTTGATTTTTTGGAGGTGCAATAGCTAATTTCAAAGACACATTTTTTCATTATATTATAAATGCTAACAATATAATTCTGTGAAAATACATTTTGAGTTGATTAGAAATATCAAAATATATCAATAACTATGTTAATGTACATGATGATAATTACATATAATTTTCTAAAAAAATTGTCTATACCACAAGCTTTTCACTTGTACATGAATTAACTTACGCCTATAGATACATGAATGCCTATTTTTATGTATATAAAATATATGTATAACCCTATATATGAAAAATCTGTAAATATATATTGTAATCTTTACCAATATGTGTTCACCTATAATTCTTTTAGGCACAATACCTGGACCAATTATATTCGGTGTCATAATAGACAGCACATGTATTCTCTGGGATATTAATGAGTGTGGAATTAAAGGAGCTTGCTGGCTTTACAATAACATCAAGATGGCCCACATGCTAGTAGCCATAAGTAAGTGGTAACTTCTCAATAACCTTGGAGTAAACTAGTGGTGTCAACAACAACTTGGCATAGCTACTTAGCTTGAATGTTCAGTCAATCCTGTTGGACAGTCCTGAGGTCCAGATAGATGCAAAGCCCAGTCATCATAGCATGTCAGGAGAGGCTTTGAATGGAGCTTGCAAGCCTCAGTCTTCAATAGAAGAGAATACAATTTTCACTTTCATTATACCACCTGTAGTTTAGTTCTCTTTTAACAGTGTCTCTTAAACTCTTTTGAAAACGATACCCTAAAGCCAAAAAGGAATTCTGAGAAACTCACTGGGGTGGTTGTCACCTGTGTGTCTGGGCTTTGGAAAACACAGAGATGCAACAAGGAAGGATCCATTGCACTAAGGCACTTCTGAGAAACTTTTTCCTAGTACAGGAGGTCAACCATGAGGGTTAGCCTTTTTTCTCCTTTGTAGTCTACAGTCTTGGTTAACAATAAATGAAAGTTAAGAATAAGGAAGTGAAGAGGAGCAACACATCTAGTTTGTAAAATAAACCTTTATAATTTCAAAAATAATCTGAGAAATTAGAGTATTAAAAATAGAAAATTCTGAAATCAATCATCATTTTCATTGCTGTTATTTTGACACATTTATCAAAATAAGCTTATTGCTCTTTATCTGTTAAAGTCCCAGCTGAATTTATGACAGAAATAAAATATCTACTGAGGAAATAAATATATAAACTTTAAAAAGCAATGAAGGAATAAACACTGATGAGAATAGTTGCAATTAATCTCCTCATCACTATTAGCTGCTTTCTTTAAGATTTAATTTTTATATTTATTTGAAAGGCAGAGTTGTGGAGAAAAGAGGAGATGCAGAGAGAGAGAGGGGTCTTCTATCCTCTGATTCACTCCCCAAATGGCCACCACAGCTGGGCTGGGCCAGACTGAAATCAGAAGCTTGGAGCTTCTGCTGGGTCTTCCATGCAGGTGCAGGGCCCAAGGATTTGGGCCCTCCCCCACTGCTTTCTGAGGCACATCAGTAGGGAGCTGGATGGGAAGTGGAGCAACTGGATCTTGAACCAATGCTCATATGGGGTGCCAGCAATACAGGTGGAGGCTCAACCTGCTACAGCAAAACGCCGGCCCTTAGCTGCTTTTATAAACCATTTTTTATTCCATGTGTTTATATTTATAATTTATTTAATTGCTTGTGCATGTATTTTCTGGCCATATACATAACGCATTCTGCCTTTTCCTATTCTATGATGAGTGAGAGAATTCACTGTCCTCCCCCAAAACATATACACCTTTAAATTTTCAAAAGCCAACCAACCAACCAACCAACCAACCAAAAACCATTAACAGTTGTACCTGTGTCACTAACATGCCTATAAATCAAGTAATGCTTACATCAATGAGCAAGGCTGTTTTTCAAATAAACATTTTAAAATATTAATGAATAATTAAAAGCAAGAAGATACTGAAAAACTACACATGTCATTCATTTACAGGCTCTTATTAAATGCTTGTGTTACAGTTAGAACTACTTTCTCTTCATGTAGCTGAGCTCAAAATCAAACCCAGTCAAGCTTGTGAATTTGAATGTTTTATATTTTTAGTTGATAATTGAGAGAAAATTGAGGTATTAAATGTGATATAGTCCCTAGAGCTTTCCTTCTAAGAACTCCAAAGCCTTTTTAATTTCCAGAATTGTTTTTTATTGTAAACATGAAAAATTATGCAATTTATCAAGTTCAAGGGTGGTTTGAGCTATTTGGTTTTGTCATTGACATTTGTCTGCTTGTAATTGTTGATAGATGTATACTATGTTGAAAGCAGAAATGGAACATGGATTTATTTAATCCTATATAATACTTTTTACAAAACCAGATGATCATGACTGACAATAGGATAATTGTTACCATGCACTTTTATTGTTTAGAAGGAAAATAAATGCCATTTCATCAAATTGTGTATAAATATTTTATTTCTCCCTAATGTCTTAAAAATGTAGAGCATAAAACTAATGTTCCCAAAATTCTTCACTTTAAACTGGTGAGTTTCTATTCATGAAGAATTTTTGTGTGAGGATATAAAGGCCTGATGTAAGTTTTTTTTTTTTTTTCAATATTTAGGTGTTACTTGCAAAATTATCACCATTTTCTTCAATGGACTTGCAGTCTTTTTGTATAAGCCGCCACCATCAGGCACAGATGTGCTGTTTCAGAACCAAAATGCAGTGGTAGTGGAACATGTCAGCAAAGCAGAAGATGAAGGGTGACACAGGAGAAGACAACTCTATACACAGCTGGAAGATTGACTTCTATTTCCCAACACACACATTGCCATGGCAGCATTATCTACCCAGGGTGGACTGACACACTTAAGAATTCACGTTGTGTAATTGAATGTGTTTTTATGTATATATGAGGACTCATTTGTTTTTGTTTTACTGCAAGAGACAGTTTGGTGCCTTCAAACCCCACCAAAAGCCTGGAAACAAACATATTTGCTTAATTCCCTTGGCTACATGTGAAATCCCCAATTGTTAACAAGACAAATTGCCAATATTCAGTTTACATTCAGATGCTTTTGTTTCCTTTACAATTTGTTTTGATTTTTATTGCCAGTAGTTTGGATTTATTTAGAAAATTTATGATTCAACAATTGTTACTAACCAAATTTATGTGATGATTTCTAGAAATTATTACTGAATACCCATGAATTTGAAACCAATTTTATAATCAGGGATCTTAAAAAAGCTCATGGAAGATGAATGTTATGAATAAAGTGTGCATAAATTTCAAAGTCTTTTTGCACCAAAACAAGCATCTTTTAACTTTGTTTTTCCATGAACTTTTTGAGGCTCCTTCATATACTAGTCAGGCCTTTGTTTATCACAACAAGTTATTGAATTATTGGAATTTAAGTTATCTTCGTATCCTTATCTATAGTGAAAACAGAAATATCGGCATTTTATATACAAACTTTCAGTTTATCTCAGGAATTCCAGGAGGTAATTTATTGATTTTGCTGATCTTCAATGTTTAACTCTTATTCTGTGATAGTATTATTCAGTTACATACGTTCCAGTGGAAATTACCAGCTTCAGTAAAAAACAGTGCCAATTAGACAGGGGAAGACTTTTTAATGAACTACTGATCAATGTTTACATACTCAGTACTTTGATTTTTCTTGTTTTAAAAAGCCATCTCCTAGCACATTACTTGTAGCAACTAAAGTAGTGCTTTGCATGCACAGGCATGTGTGTAATATTATTTGATGAAAACATTAAAGCCTATTCTTTAACTGATAGATGTATCTGAAACTTGAAATATTTCACAAACCTGAAAACATTATATCTTCACTCTAGTCATTCGGGTCAGACTTATGCCAATTCAGAACATGGCAGAAGTAGACCAATGAATGTCAACAAAAATAATTTCTATCCTGATTAGGATTTTACTAATTAAGAAATGTGTCAACATTCAAACTCAGAGTTGGTTGCATTTGGAGTTTTCATGAAATAAATGTTGCTCAACTGATAAGATTTATTATCAGATTTCACCTATGTTATTTTTTTAAGCAGTGTTACATATGCACTCTAACCAGGAGAACACAAACTGAGAATGAAGATGTGGGTAACCAGAATCATAAGCACTCAAAATTTGCAGAATTTAAGAGGTTATTTAGGGGTGATCTTTGGTCAATGATGAGTCAACCAGATGAGTCTGTAAACCAAAATTAAAAGGGAAGGAATGAGTCAGGAGCTAGCCAAGGACGCACATCTTTGTATTAGAAGAGAGAAACCATCAGTGAGTCAGAAATCAAAACGACCTACTGACACCCAGCACATGGAAGCACCAAAGTTCAAAACCATATAGGTAGCACAAAATGTGGGTATTGGGGAAACAAGAAATTCAGCAACCAAAGGTAAACTTTTAGACAGGGGACCACAGATACGTGATACCTCGATTGAGAACCTCCTCTTCAGCCAGCCAGACACTGTTACAGTGCTTGTTTTTGTTGGAGCCAAGCTAATGGAGAGTTGGCATTTTCTGTGTCCTGTACGTGGGGACAGAGAGTCGAATGGAAGAATTTCATAGCTGTTAGGTAATTGCAGATCTCAAGGAACTCACCGATAGAAATGTGGAATGAGTGTAAGCGGGGACACAGAATAGCTGCAAAAACCGTGTAGTCTAGGAGCATTTCCTTTAGAGAGAAGAAAAGCAATCACTCCGTACATAGAAATAATTTGATAAACAGGGCACTACATGGTTGGTTTTCATAGTTTCTTGGTGATCAAGGTCAACTCTATACACAGTTTTATAAAATGATGCAGGGTTTTGTTTTGTTTAGTTTTTTTGTTTTGTTTTGTTTTGTTTTTTACAAACAAATGAAAATGGTTAAAGAGAACCAATGATTTGGCACTTGGGAGCTGGACTCTTTAATTTATGATATGCATATTTTGAAAGAATACCTCCTTTCACAGGTGATACACTACTATATTTATAATCATTGCTTTTATTGTTGGATTCACCTATATTATATGGGTTGGTTTGTTCAAGAAAAAATTTTTCATGATACATGTTTTTCACAATTTATACTGATTCTGAAATAAGATTGAACTTATTCATTGACCAGTTGTGATTTTGTACATAATTGAATATATGTCTTAAAATTTTTAATGTTTGTGTGTCCTTGGTTGCAGAAAATGTAAATGGAAAACTTCATACATGGAACAAATTGTACATAATTGACTCTACTATGTAAATTGAAGGAAAGCAGAAATAATAAAATAAATTTTAGATCTATTTTTGTTCAGGATTTTCTGTTGTAAACAATTATGCAAAATAAATTTATATACATTTCATTAAATCAGAATGCTTGTATAAGGTTGTTATTAAATGACATAGATTTTGAAATTTGGGTTTTCTCTGTGAATATAAGCATTTTTTATGGATGGTAAAGGGTGTACTTCTCAGCTTAGTGACCATAATTTAATTACACGATTTCTGGTTTTTCAGATGATGTATTTGTTGCAATGAGAACCACATTCCTGAGGCCAGAGATGTGGCAAAGTGGGTAAAACTGCTGCCTGCAGTGCTGGCATCCCATATGGATGCCGGTTTGAGTCCCTGCTGCTCCACTTCCAATATAGCTCTCTGCTATGGCCTGAGAAAGCAGTAGAAGATGGCCTGGGTCCTTAGCCCCCTGTACTCGCTTGGGAAACCTAGAAGAAGCTCCTGGCTCCTGGCTTCAAATCAGCTCAGTTCTGGCCATTGAGGCCATCTAGGGAGTGAACAAGTGGATGGAAGACCTCTCTCTCTCTCTTTCTCTTTCTCCTTCTCCCTCTCTCTGCCTCTGCCTCTCTGTAACTCTGCCTTGCAAATAAGTAAAAATAAATCTTAAATAAAAAGAAATGCATTTAAAAGATTAGGAGAACACTACTTGGTAAATCCCCTCCTCTCCTGCATTGGTGATGTACTTCAGTGATAATATGCATGGAGCTCTACAGGATATTTCACAGATCCAGGAGTAGCAGGATTGTACTCATGGCCTCAGGCAGTGATGGAAATGTGAGAATCTTGGTAAGGGACATGGGGTTGATTTACCATAACCAAGTTGAGGTGTCAGATACCCTGACGTGTTCTGCAGCCATGTACATATATTTAATTATTTATTTGAAAGGTTGAGTTACAGAAAGAGGAAGAAACAGGGAGAGAGAGAGCTTTCATTTGCTGGTTCACTCCCTGAATGGCCACAGTGCTCAAGGATGGGCTCAAGGATGAGCCAGGATCCAGGAGCTTCTTTTGGGTCTCCCACAAGGGTGCAGGGGCCCAAGCACTTGAACCATCCTCTGCTGCTTTTCCAGGTGCATTAGCAGGGAGCTGGATCGGAAGCAGAGCAACAGGGACTCGAACCAGTGCCCATATGGGATGCTGGCACTGCAGGCTGTGGCTTTACCTGCTACACCACATTGCCAACCCCTGCAGCTATATTTTTTAAAAGCTTATGTATTTGAAAGGCAGAGAGAGAGAGCGAGCTTAATATCTTGTTTCACTCCCCAAATGGCCACAATGTTCAGAGCTGTGCCAATTTGAATCCAGGAGCCCAGAACGTCATCTGGGTCTCCCACATGGGCGACCGAGGCTCAAACTTTTGGGCCATCTTTTGCTGATTTCCCAGGAACTTTGGCAGGGAGCTGGATCTGAAGTGGAGCGACTGGGTTTCAAGCCTGCACCCATACGGGATGCTGGTGTTTCAGGCAGGCGATTAACCCACTGCACCACAATGACCATCCCTGCAGTTCTTTCTTGAGATCTTTCAGATGATCTGCACAGCAGCAGAAGACTTGTTGCTCTCTTTGCCAGCTGTCAGCAGAGCCAGGGCCTTCCTGGAGAGAAGGGAAAAGTAAGCACAATATCAAACGTGCCTGAATTTGATTTCCTTCTCTTGCTTTGAGCATCTTGCTTTTGTTGCCACTGGGTTAAATCAGTCAGTTATTACCTTTCCTTTCGTATGAGGAAATGTTGTACTGACAGTTGCCGTCTGTCCTTGACAGGTGATTTGAAGGTCTGGAAATCCTAAGAAGCAAGAATTTGTTGAGTTACACTTCCTGTGATAACACTTTCCAAAAGCCTCTAACAAAGATCAGGTAATTCTAGGGAAAATGACGTAGCTGTCAGTTACTGGTTACCTACATGGTCTGAGGAAATGTGCTAGAGGCATTAAACATTTTACACTTACATGTAAGACAACTGAAACTCAGGGAAATTGTTTTCGAAGTGGAAAACCACTGTCAGTACTAACACTTGAGTCTAGGTTCCTGTGGCCCCAAATCTCAGGCTTTGTCTTTCTGCACTAAAATATTCTGAGGCTAACTTCATAAATTAAAAATAAATCCACAACTTTTACTTTAAAAAATTAGAAAGATTTATTTATTTTAATGGCAGAGTGACAGAATGAGAGATTTTCCATCTGTTGATTCACCCCCAAATGGCCACAACAGAGAGGGCTGGGCCAGCTTGAAGCCAGGAGCCTGGAACCGCATCTGGGCCTCCCACGTGGGTTGCAGAGACCTAAGCACACGGGCCATCTTCCACTGCTTTTCCAGGCACTTTAACAGGGAGCTGGATCAGACTGGTGGGACTCAAACTGGGGCTCTCATATGGGATGCCAGTGTTGCAGCTGGTGGCTTAACCTGCTGCATGCAGTACATGCTGACCCAAATCCACAACTTTTAGTTATGAGAATTAAATAATTTTTTTAAATCTTACATATTTTACTAAATAATCAAACCAATCTGAGGCAGTTTTAAAAATGAAATAGTGTCAGGGGCCGGCAGTGTGGCATAGGGAGTTAAGTCACCGCCTGCAGTGCTGGCATCCCATATGGGCACCAGTTAGAGTCCCAGCTGTTCTACTTCCGATTCAGCTCTCTGCTATGGCCTGGGAAAGCAGTGGAAGCTGGACCAAGTCCTTGGGCCCCTGCACCCACATGGGAGACCCAGAAGAAGCTCCTGGTTCCCGGCTTCAGATCGGCGTAGCTCTGGCTGTTGTGGCCTATTGGGGTGAACCAGCAGATGGAAGATCTCTCTCTCTCTCTCTCTGTCTCTCTCTCTCAGTGCCTCTCCTTCTCTCCTTGTGTAACTCTGACTTTCAAATAAATAAATAAATCTAAAAAAAAAAAAAAAAAAAAGGAGAAGAAGAAAGTGTCAAGGAAAAGTGTTTCTTTCCAGACTTGCAATTTCCATATAACCAGCAGGTGGCAGTGTTGCTTTACTACCATAGTAAAGGTGCTTTGTTTTCTGAACCTTTGTGTTCTTGATGGAGGCCTATTCTGGCCTCCTGCAAAAATTACATTTGCATTTTCTCATTATCATTGTTCCTATTCTTCTACTAATTTTGCTGGAATTCTTTTCTCATTGCAGATTATTGCAAAGATTTCTCGTTAGAAGAGAAATGATAATGAGAACTATTTTGTGAATGCAGCTTTCTTTTCTATTTCAGGAAAAAAATAAGAGATATTTGTTATTTCACAGGTTTTACTTACAGATATTGGCCAAGAGTGAATTTTTGATACTGTTCTATAGCTTATTTTAAAATACCAAAAGGAATCGTCAAGAACAAAGTATCAAGAAATAACAAATCTCAAAATCTTCTCCAGGCTGTCTTTCCACTGGCAAGGATGAAGACTTTCTACTAAAAATATTGGCATATGTTATTGACATTTTCTCCAATAAATGTCTATAATACCGTTTCAGACTAATTTTTAATTTTATTTACTTAATTTATTTGAAAGGGAGAGAGACCGATACACAAAGAGAAAGAGAGGAAGGGGGGAGGGAAGGAGGGAGGAGAGAGAGAGAGAGAATCTTCCATCCACTGGATCATTCCCTGAATCTGAAGCCAGGAGCCAGGAACTCCATCCAAGTCTTCCACATGGACTCAGATACTAGAGCCATCGTCTACTTCCTCCTTGGTACATACTAGCAAGAAGCCGGATCAGAAAGGGCGATGGGACTCAACCCCAGGCACTCTGATAGGGGATGTGGTGCCCCATCGTGGAGCAGACATCTAGAGTTCCCGAGTGTCTGCTCACTTCATTCTGCATAGGCGACGCTGCTTTTTCACATTAGAGGGAAAACAGAGATTACTAAGCAGTCTTTTGAAAGGTAAACCATCAGGTCCCCTCCTTCTATTCTGAACTTCCTGATTTTCCTTGGGATGTTGCTCAATTCATTTCTGTATTTTAAGTTTTATTTGTTTATTTGAAAGAGTTACAGAAAGGGAGAGAGAGAGAGAGAGAGAGAGAGAGAGTTCTTCCATCCACTGGTTCACTCCCCAGATGGCAGAAACAGTCGGAACTGGGTGGATCCAAAGCTAGGAGCCAGGACCTTTTTCTGGGTCCCCCATGTGGGTGCAGGGGCCCAAAGACTTGGGCCATCTTCTACTGCTTTCCCAGGCCATAGCAGAGAGATGAATGGGAAGAGGAGCAGCCGGGATTCAAACCGGTGCCCATATGGGATGCTGGCACTGTAGGGGGCAGCTTTACTGGTTACACCACAGCAGCAAACCCTGCCCCCATATGCTCTCTAGGAAGTATTTCTGCTCCCTCTTCCATCTGCCTGCCATTTGAAGTGTTCGAGATTCTCCCTTTTTGTAGGAAATGCTCCCTCTCCCACATGCTTTCCAAATGCCCAGATCAAACTGCAGTGCCGGCCTATAGCCAGGCTTGGTGGACTTCTCTCTTTGGTTGACTGGCTGTTTGTCATCAGTTAAATTCACAGCCTAATCCACCCCCACTCTGTGCTGTCTTCCCTCTCCTGCTTTCTGCATTTTGACTAATGGTAGTGCCCTATGATCCAGGCTCCTTCTAAGCCCATCCATAGTACCTACCTCAACAACAGATAGTAAACCGGCACCAATATCACATAGAAGGACTATAATTGCAAGGAAAGGATAGCATATAAACATCATTTAAAATTTCCTCATTGATTCTCTGTTGGTTTTTACTATGTCAAAGCAAAATACAATGAATGCCGTAACTATATATGGACTATATGCTTTTGGCCATTATCAAGAAAATTAAGAAAAAAAAATGAAGAGTGACAAAATACTTAATACCGTTTCTTATTTTAAAATGTTATTTGATAAATGTATGCTAATATAATAATCTCAAATTTAAATCACTGATATAAACAAGGATATAGAAATGCTTTTTTCTTGGAATCTTACTTTCTAGTTACACACAATACAGCTCATAACCCAGAAAAGGCTATGGAAGGGAGTTGATGGTTTTGAATATTTTAAAATAATTTTGTCAGGCACTTGGATGTCAAAGTAAAAATTGCATCAGACAAAGTTAACCTGGTAAGAAAGCTTTATCTAAGGCTATTGCAATAGGGAGAGACTCCAGAACCCAGTCTGAACTCAGTTCCACTGAAGCAAAAGGCAGTAGGAAGTGAACTGAGAGGGAGATTAGAGGTATCTGTGTTTTCCAGGCCTCTTTACCCAAAGGAAAGTAAACTCCCCCTTATCTTTAGGACAGGAGGTGGTTTTACAACCTGGAGGAAGGAGCCCACTGATGTTAGAATCCTGCCTTCCCACAGAAACTGCTGCTCTCTTTCAGGGAGATTCTGTTTCAAAGGAATGGCTCAGGGGTGTTGAGAAAGACATTCTTGGGCCATCAAATCTGTAAGAGGCTTTTAAAAATATTTGCATCTCAAAGGTGCAGTGAAAGCAGGATAAGTACCAGTTCTCTAAAGTTCGCTGTAAGGAAAGGGAGAGGAGGTCCCTGGTTGAGTCAGGCCTAGGGAAATGGAAGGCTGGCTTGGCCAGGGGGATGCGATTTCCTGGAGGCTTTCTTAGCACGTTCGGTACAGTGTATTCTGTGGTTGCTTGGTATTTGATTTTGCACTCAGAGACCCGGTAACACAAAAAGCCTTCTTAAATTTTAGCCTGGTTTCACCCATTATTTTTTAATTAAACCGCACGTCTGTCATTGGATTTGTGGTTTTAATCAAATGAGTCTAACGGAACAATTAGTAGCTAGATACTGAAACAGGAAGCCACAGTGTCCTCAACAGACATTGATCCTATTTTTAGGCTTTTAAATTCTAATGTAAGAAGAGTGCTCATAGAAGAAGGCTGTGAAGAGAGCAGGCTGCGATAACAAGGCTCCAACGCAGGAAAGCTAATTACCAATGGTGAATTGTTTGAATGTGGGCCAATAAGAGATTGGGGAGTAAGCATATTAAAGCCACTATAATAGAAGACATGAAATGAGACAAAAGAAATGAGGGATGGAATTGTAATGCAAGGAAGGGAAGTCATAAAGGAGATTAAGAAAATTATACGGCTATTGTATTTTATTTCTGCTAAGGTGAATGGCCCTCTTTGGCAATGGTTCGTGAATCAAGTTTTTTTTTAAAGAGAATTTGGACACATACAATGGTTGATGGCATGCAAGCTAACTCCTTTTTGCTTTCCTGTGTTTTTTTGCACCTTCATGGCTTGCATAATTAGCTATATGTGGATGTACAATCTGTACATGAAACCCCAATGAATGGAAATGGAATAAGCTATACTTATCTAGCTGAAGGCAGGACTTTTGACTTCATGTCTTCCCCATCAGTCACACAATTGGTGGATTTACACATGAATAACTGTTTAGTGGTGAAGGAATGTGTTCTTGGAGCACTTTGTCAATTTTCAGTGAATTTTTAAGTGTAGCTGGGTGCCATGCTCCTCTGTTAGGTGAATATTTTAATTTTGGTGTAAAGATTTTTTAATTAATTTATTCTTATACAAACACAAATGTGAATAATATGTGTCATTATTTCCATGACAATAAAGCATTGGACCTTGGGTTTGGTGAGAGGAAAGGAAATCTAAGTTGGGCGCCATCTTGGATCTGTGTTCTTTCTTCCTACATAAAAAGATGATCATAGGATCCTGGTCATTCTAATGAATATGCACTTAATTTTCAGAGGATAGGAGACAAAATAACTTTCTAAAATTATAGTGAAGAAGAGAGACACACAGAGGTGGGTTTACCAGAGTCCTATTGATGAGCGCAATAGTTTTGTAGATAGCTATTGGCTGAGAGTTTCCCAGACTGTCCCAGTTTTCAGAAAACTTGGTGTCTCAGTACTTTTTCATAGCATATATAGAAGCAAACAGAAGTCTGACAATTGGCCGGTGCCATGCCTCACTAGGCTAATCCTCCGCCTTGCGGCGCTGGCACACCGGGTTCTAGTCCCAGCCAGGCGCTGGATTCTGTCCCCGTTGCCCCTCTTCCAGGCCAGCTCTCTGCTGTGGCCAGGGAGTGCAGTGGAGGATGGCCCAAGTGCTTGGGCCCTGCACCCCATGGGAGACCAGGAGAAGCACTTGGCTCCTGCCTTCGGATCAGCGCGGTGCGCTGGCAGCAGCGCGCCAGCCGCGGCAGCCTTTGAAGGGTGAACCAACGGCAAAGGAAGACCTTTCTCTCTGTCTCTCTCACTCACTGTACACTCTGCCTGTCTAAAAAAAAAAGAAGTCTAACAATTATGTTTATTAACCATCAACAAAAGTAATTTTGCAGTTTGTCATTTGAAAAAAACAGTAAACATGCATTTAAAAATATACATTTATTCTTAAAGAAACACAATTGGCAATGTGTGCACCCGTTGGACATTGTACAACTCCTAAAAACCTTGGAAACAGATTGAATACTGCCTAGTTCTTTTGAATTCCACATTGATTTTCACAAGTAATAGCTTTTTATGATAGTAGTAGCTTAAAACCCAGTGCTGTAGAGACATACCATCTTTTTTTTTTTAAATTTACTTATTTATTTGAAAGTCAGGGTTACACAGAGAGAGGAGAGGCAGAGAGAGAGGTCTTCCATCCAATGGTTCACTCCCCACTTGGCCGAAACGGCCGGAGCTGTGCCGAACTGAAGCCAGGAGCCAGGAGCTTCTTCCGTGTCTCCCACGCAGGTGCAGGGGCCTAAGGACTTGGGCCATCTTCTGCTTTTTTTCTCAGTCCAGGGCAGAGAGCTGGATTGGAAGTGGAGCAGCCAGGTCTTGAACTGGCATCCATATGGGATGCTGGCACTGCAGGCTGGGGTGTTATCCCGTTGCGCCACAGCACTGGCCCTGAGACGTATCTTAAGGAATAGAGTGCAATCAAATATTAAAACTCTAAATTCCCCAATCTTCCAGGTAACAAATCTAACTATATTTTCTGGCAAAAAAAAAAAAAAAAAAAAAAAAAAAAAAAAAAAAAAAAGAAATCAAGTGTCCTCCAAGTTCCTGGTTAGTCTGTTAGGGCACACTGGTTATGTAAGGACAAATGCAAATTAAAAAGAAGAGGTTCAGTTCTTCCTATGGAAAATAAAGAAAGAGATTTCTCCTCTTGCTTTTCTTAAAGCACTTATTTTAGAAAATCTGCAGTTGTAACTTCTTCCCATTTCTTTGAAATACATGCAAATATTTTGCAAAGCTAAATGAGCTTCTTGCTGACTCATTGACCCAGGAATATCTTTCTCAAAGCCCTGGGAACCAACTGTTTTAAATGTAATAATGTGAGGGGGTTGTTTGGCCTGCTGGTTAAGATGTTCACCTCCCATATTGGAGTGCCAGGGTTTGCCTCCTGACCCTGGCTTCCGAGCCCGGCTTCCTGCTAACGCAGACCACGGGAGGCAGTGGTGATGTCCCTGCTGCAACTAAGTTCGCAGCCCCTGCTTGGGCCTGGCCCAGCTCTAGTGTTTGCAGGTGTTTGGGGAGTAAACATCACTCTCTGTCTCTATGCCTCTCAAAGAAGAAACCAGAAAGAACACCATCACCCATCATCAGAAGCTGAACCAATGGGGCTGCCCGGTCTTGACTATGAACCTCCAGAAACGTAAGAGGGAATAAACCTCCTCCCTTCATAAGCAGTTTATCTCAAATATTATGTGATAGTGAGGAAATGCTCGCTGCCATATAATTGGTGGATGAGTGGAGAACAAGACAGCTTGTCAGAAACTTAGTATTTTCTTCTACCACAATGAAAAGTCAATGGATAATAGCTAGAACTGACGAACAAAGAACTGACAACACATTATTTAGTAATAGGGGAGTAAATAAATAAATGAATAGAAAGATAAAGGACATACTTTTCTCTTGTCAATAGGATGGTGTTTGTTTGTGGAAGTAGGGTAAAGAGGTAGGCATTAGCAGAAACTCTTACTTTTGTTAAGCTTTCAGAACCATTAATGCTTCCAAACTCTGAGTGTTTGATTTAGGCAAAGAGTACATCTAAAAACCACTCCATTCATGGAGGAAAATGAAATGTTTTTAGGGGAAAAGCACATTGATTTACAAAGGTTCAGTGGGTTTTCCGGTGGAATGTCTAATATTTTCCTTCCATTTTGATTTTGGAAGTTTCTATGTACCTTTCATGGCCTGTCTGCTTTCATTGTGTGTCTCCTCGGTACCTATGAAAAGGGTGCCCAGAAATTGATTGATCTCAAAAGGGAGCACAAGTTGGAAGACTGTCCATTGTGCCAACTTGGGAGAATTGTGATTTGTCTGGAACTTTGGAATAGTTACTAGGTCTCCATTTTACCTGACGCCAGAATAATCTGCTTTAATTGTAAGAATTTAGTCAGTCAAGAATATGCAAAAATCTTTTGACTCATTGCCAAGTTTTACCCATCTGGTGTAGACAAAAACTCAGTGCTTTCCAGCATTTAATACATAATTTTTCAGAAAGGTTTTTTAAATGTGGAAAAATTACTCAAAATGAACTATTAACACAGACCTAACAAACATTTCAGTTGCTCTAGTTCATTCCTCTAGGTTACAATTATTTCATCTATAAAAGGGGAATATGCAAAAGTTTTGAAAAAATTTGTTGTGACATAGTTAAATATTGTAACTTCCAACTTTTGTAAACACACACCACACACACACGCACACACACACACAAATCCACTTCTCACTATGTGTCTTTTTTTCCCCTAATATAGAAGGAGTAAATTCTTGTTTTGAAAAAGTTTTGACCACAGGGATTGAAATATGTAAACACAGAATGCTTCATGTTAATGCCAGAAGTAAAACCTTAAATTTATTTGATTGAAAACTCAATACTGGCAGCTTATGGAATGAGAATAGGCAGGAGTTGGTCAGAAAGGCCAGTGCTGTGGTTTGTTCCTGTAGGATTAACATCAGCGGACTATGGGTCTTGAGAAGTATGTGCTCCACATGACTTTATTAATCAAAAACCTGTAGGAGAAGAAAGTAATCATTATCTCTCTATTACCGATAAGCAGCCCTAAGCAAAAAAGGCTGAAGCATGAGAAACCTTCTGCTAAAATCATCACTGAGTTCATTTACTATCAGGGTATCAGAAGCTTTCATGTTAAACTAATGAAAGGGAAACAGTTCATTACATTGCTGAGATGCTACAGTGAGAGATAATAAGCCTGAAGAGAACAAGCCAGCAGGACCTCACAGTGTTTCTTTTTTCTTCCTGCTAAGACATTTTAGGAATGTTTTTAAGGACATTTCTTGAGTCACAAAACTTCTAACATTTGGACCTGAAGTGCAACCCTGATTAGGTGAACGGCATTTACAATGCCAACAATGGCTTACTTGGCAGTGGCAATGTTATTTGAGGTTCTTTCTAAATTAGAAAAAGATATGAAACAGGATTCTTAGTAAGCAAGGTCAAAAGAAAGTCATTTGGACTCAATGACTATTGCTATGGGATATTTAATAATGAGTCTAATAACTGAGGTTGCAAACTAGCTGTCAACAAAATACCTTGTCCAGAATATTCTATCTTCTTTATCATTGATTTTTTGAATATGTGTTGAGAACATTTGAAATGTACTCTCAGCAAACTTCAAGTGTAAAATGTAGTATTTAATATATTCACAGTACTGTACATGAAATCTTCAAAATTTATTCATTTTTCATGGTTGAACCTTTGGACTTCTTGGCTAATATCTCATTTTTCCAGGCCCTGAAGATCACCGTCTATGCTCAGCTTCTATAGTTTAAACTTTTCAGTTACGCATATAAGTGAGATCATATAGTATTTGCCTTTCTCTCTCTGGCTTCCTTTTTCTTCGTCTTCTCCTTCTCCTTTTCTTTTTTTAAGAGATGGGGAAAGAGAGAGTTTCCATCTGCTCCTTCACTCCTTAAATGTCCATAGCAGCTGGAAAACTGAAGCTAGGGGCTGGAAACTCAATCCAGGTCTCTCATGTGAGTAATGGAAACCCAACTACTTGAGCAATCATCACTGCTGCCTCTCAGGGCCTGCACTAGCAAGAAGCTGGAGGCAGGACATCCTAACCAGTAGTTCAATGGGGAGCTCAAATGCCTGTTCTTGTCTGGCGTATTCAGTTAGCAAAACGCCTTCCAGATTCATCCGTATTTTCACAAATGTCCATATTTCTCTTTTTTCTCTTTAAAGACTGAACATGATTCCTTGTGTGTAACACCACACTTTTCTTACCTATTCATCTTTTGATGGAAACTTAGATATATTTGCTATCCTGGCTATTCTGGATAGTGCTGCAAAGGACGTGGAGTGAAACTATCTTTTAAAGATATTGATTTCATTTCCCTTTGATATATACCCCTAGGTGGGATTCTTGGATCATAAGGATATTCTATTTTTTAGTTTTTAAAATACCTCTCACTGTTTTCCGTATGGTTGTACCAATTTATATTCCCCCCAACTGTGTCTAAGGTTCCCTCTTTTCTACATTTTTGATTTTTGTCTTTGTGATAGAAGTTATCCGTACGGTGAGGTGATATCTCACTAAAGTTTTGATATACATTTTCCCATTGGCAAATGACCCGTTAGTCATTTGTAGTTTTTTTTTTTTTTAAGAAATCTGTGCAGTCTTTTGCATATTAGGTTATTTGGGGGTTTTTCTTTGCTATTGCACTGAGTGGGTTTCTTATATATTTTGGATGTTAACCTCCTATCAGATGTGTAGTTTGGGCCGGCACCGTGGCTCACTTGGTTAATCCTCCACATGCGACGCCAGCATCCCATATGGGCACTGGGTTCTAGTCCCTGTTGCTCCTCTTCCAGTCCAGCTCTCTGCTGTGGCTTGGGAAGGCAGTAGAGGATGGCCCAAGAGCTTGGGCCCCTGCACCTGCATGGGAGAGGAAGAAGCACCTGGCTCCTGGCTTCGGTTCGATGCAGCACCGGCTGTGGGCGGCCATTTGGGGAGTGAATCAACAGTCTCTCTTTCTCACTGTCTATAACTGTCAAAACAATAAATAAATAAAAAATATGTGTAGTTTGCAAATCTTTTCTCTCATTATTTAGGCTACCTGATTCTTTATTTGCTGAAAGGGACTTTTTAGTCAGTTATAACCCCACTTGTCTATTTTTGTTTTTATTGCCTGTGTTTTTGGTGTAGTAGCCAAAAACCATTGTCCAGGCCAGTGCCACAAAGCATTTCTAATGTTTTCTTCTAATAGAAAAAAATATTGTATGAAAACTCCAAACTCAAAACTTAAAAAGAAAGGTCTGATGAATTATCTTTCTCTTTTCATGATTAGACACATACTCTGTGGAATTATGTATGTGAAAGAAATAAATAATAGGGAATGGAATTCTCAATTAAGGGCATTCTTACTTTTTAGTAAATGAGTTCCTTAAATAAAAGGAATTCTTAGAGCCAGTCATTATTCTGTATTCAATGGTCATATCTAATGGATTTGTTAAAAGTATCCATCTATATACCAGAAACTGGATGTGTACTATGTATCTACTCTTCAATCAGAGTGAAATTGTCAGAAAAATAGATTTGTGTAGTTAAATATAATGTTAATTATTAATATCCAATTTACCATTTTGTTTTGACCAATAGATCTTATTTTTCATATACTATTAGTTACACATACTTTAGGGACTCCTCTTTCCATTATTCACAATATCCTAATGGTTTGGAGAAAGTGAGTCAGAATCTATTTTCTGAAATGAGGTTTCTTTTAATGGAGCAAAAAAAAAAAAATAGGCAAACAATAATAACTTTTGCAAACCTTAATTGTGGTCAGATAATAATAGGACATGGGGTATCTGAAAGATTTTTTTAAGGACTTATTTATTTGAAAAGCAGAATTACACAGAGAGAAGGATAGACGGAGATCTTCCATCTGCAGCTTCACTCTCCAGATGGTCACAATGATCAGGGATAGGACAGGCTGATGCCAGGAGCCAGGAACTCCATCCAGATCGCCCACATGGGTAACAGGGGCCCAAATGCTTGGGCCATCTTCTGCTGCTTTCCCAAGTGCATTGGCAGAGAGCTGGACTGGAAGCAGAGTGGCCAGGACTTAAACTGGGTGCTCCAATGTGGTTTGCTGGTGGTGGGGTAACTTGTTGTACCACAGCTCTACCCCAGAAAGTTTTTTGGCATCATTGCCTCATCTTTGGAATTAATTAAAAAGACAAAACAAATTTCTGTCTATAGAGTAACTTCCATGTTGCAAAGTCTTTGTGCATATTTCTTTTTTTATTGGAGAGATTCCAAGATGGCGGAATAGGGAAGGGCATACTGCTCTAGGTAAAATGGTAAGCACCTAGCTGCCAGGTTGATTTTATCCAAGTCTGGTTTTCATTCCTCTGGTTCTATCATTGTGATTGCCACAGTTTGGTATTCCCAGACTTCCATTCCTCCAAGCTGATTATGCCCCAGATCCTATATCCTTGCTGCGCCCTCAACCCGACCCCAGAACACAATTCCCCAAATCCTACCTGACTGGGACGTTCCTCCTCAGTCAGGGCTCCCTTAAAAAGTCACCTCCTCAGCATGCCTTCCCTGAGCATCTTGGCAGGAGTAGCTTTATCACTCTCTGCACAGACCTGCTGGTTTTGTCCTTAGCTGTCTCTCTCCTTAGCAATGTTACAGGAATGTTGTCCTGTCCGTCACTGGGTCTCAGTGTTCAGCCCTATGACCTTGCAGAGCTTTCAGCTGTGGTCTTCTGTACTATCACCATACCCGGTGGGAGCACCTCCTGGAGGAGACTAGAACAGGATGTGCTGAGTTTCTCCAGCTACCTATCATGGCACTCCTCAGCCGGCCCCTCTCCCTCTCCTGCTTCTTTTTATTTACTAATTTCCACAGCAAGGATTCCCAAAAACAAGCATCTTTCTGTTATTCTCAAGAAGAAAAGCTTTCAGTGTTTCACCATGAAGCATGGTGTTAATGTGGTTTTTTTTTTTATATATGACCTTTATTATTTTGAGATGATTTCCAAGCTTTCCTAGTTTGTTGAGTGTTTTTTAATAATGAGTGTTGAATTTTGTCTTATGCATTTTTTACATAAGATAAACATGTGGTTTGTTCCCTTTCGTACTCTTAATGCTTGACATGAAATGATTTTTGAATACTGAGCCATCCTTGCATTATAGGAATAAATCTCACTTTGCCATCTTGCATGATCATTTTAATATGATGAGGTCTCAATTTGTTGAGTATTTAGTGGAGGGGTTTTGCATCAATACGAATAAGAGATATTAGTCTCTCCTTTTTTCTTGCAGTGTCTTTGTCTGTATCGGTGCAACGCCAGCCTCATAAACTATGTTCTGCAGGACTCTCTCCTCTTTTAGTTTTTGCAAAATTTTGACAAGTGTTTGTGTGAGTTCATCTTCAAGCATTTTGTAGAATTCACTGGTAAAATCACCAAGTAAAATTAACTGTCAGGAATTAAAATACTTGCACTATCATCTGTTGCCTACCAGGATATGCATTAACAGGAAGCTGGAATCAGAAGTGGAGCTAAGACTTGAACCCAGACATTATGATATGGGATATGCATGTCACAAGTGGCACCTTAATCACAGAACCAAGCACTTGTCCCTTCAGGAGTTTCTTGAGGCCACCAGTCATGTGATGAGCAAGACTGGAGTAGGAGCATAGACTATTCAACCATAGTTATAAAAGAGAAGGCAGAATATTTATTCATTCTTCTACTGCCTTGAGAACAATGTCTCCAGTTCTCACATCACCCAAATCTGCACTAAGTTTCCTTACTGCTCTTAGTTGATTTTATCTCCCACTTTTCCAAAATAATCTGAGCAATACAATAAAACTATCCTATCATTGCACCTCCAAGTCTGCACACTCACTTTGCATCACTGCATTTTCTCTCTGTGGTCTCTTCTTTTGCACCAGGTTATGCTGTTTCTAAGAAGTCATCTTGTGGGGGCTGGCATTGTAGCATAGTGAGAAGAGCCACTTGTGACACCAGCATCCCATATGGGCACCAGTTCAAGCCCTGGCTACTCCACTTCTGATCCAGCTCCCTGCTAATGTCCCTGGGACTTGGGCCCCTTAACCCATGTGGGAGACCTGGAAGACATTCCTGGTTTCTGGCTTCAGTCTGGCCCATCCCAGGTTGTCTCCCTCTCTCTAAATCCACCTTTCAAATAATAATAATAATAAAAACCTTTAAAAACAAGATGTCATCTGGGGAGGGTCACTACATATGATCCCTTGATCTTGGACTTTCCAACCTCCAGAACCATAGGACAGATACATTTCTATTGTTTGTAATTTATATGGCTTGTGTTTTTTCTATTATAGCAGAACAAGAACAACTAAAGACAGCCTAACTTTCTTGAACCTTCCCCCAAAAATCCTTTTTATACTTGCATCCTAGATGAGCTAATCTGTTTTTATGGCTTTAAATATTGTTTCTATACCTGTAACCCCAATTTATATTTCAAGCACCCATTATTTTTCTGAAATCAGATTTCAACAACTAAATGCCTACTTGATGTCTACACTTCTCTGTAGAATAGTCTCTGTAAAACGTCACATGTCCTAAACTCTTCGTCTTCCCCATTAATCCAATAGTTCCTCAATCTCAGTAAGTGACACCTTCTGCTTCCCCACCAAACCATGGCTGTGCAGTCATCTCAATATTCAAAAGTCTATCGTGTGTGTGGGCATTTGGTGCAGCAGTTAAGATGCTACTTGGATGTCTGCACCCCACATGTGTGTTAGGGTTCAAGTCTCAGCTCTGCTCTCCATTTCAGCTTCCTGATAATGTGCACTTTGGGAGGCAGCAAGTGATGGCTTAGGTAGCAGAATTCTTGCCTCTCGTGTTTAAGACTTGGATTGAGCTCTTTGCCCTAGGCTTAAGCCTGGCCCAGTTCTGGCTATTGCAGGCATAGGACAGTGAACCAGTGGATGGGAGATAACTCTCTGAATCTCTCTCTAACTCTGTTTACCTCTCAAATAAACATGATAAATTTAAAATACATACCTTGGACTTAGCTCTCAATTTCTCCACTGCTGCTGCCATACTTGCCCAGGCCACATAACCTCTCACTTGGCTACTGTGACAGCTTCAACCCAGTTAATTCCCACATGTCAACCTAACCCTCTGCTCAAAGCAATCTAACAGGGTAGCCACACTCTCACAGTATAATTCAAAATTTTTATCATGGCCTGGTAAGAAGAATCTTTTTCATTCTGTGTATAATTGTGCCCTCTCATTCCTTTCTATTTTTATTTATTTATTTTTCTCTTGAGTAATTTGGAAATATTTTGTTTATTTATTTGAAAGGCAGAGTTTTATATATAGAGGGAGAGGTGTAGAGCTGTTACCGGTGAATGGCAGGGTCCTTGTCTTCGCACAAGAAATAATTCAGGTATGAGACAGAGTAAATGGAAAGCAAATAGCAAGGTTTATTAGGGCAAGGACATCTATAAGAACAGATGGGCACCTCTCCAGACAGAACCTGAGAGAGTGCCTAGTCACTCAGACTGGGGGTGAGTGGGGTTAAATGGTTGAGTGGAGAGAGTACACCTGGCCAGGCCAGGCAGGGGGCTCAGCATAGAGGCAGAGGACTGAGTGCACAGTCTGGTTGAGGCTGGGGGTTTTTAAGGAGATGGGTCTTGCCTTCCCACATCTTCTCTTCCTGAAACAAAAGACTTTTTGGATGTAAATACGAAAAGTTCCTATCTGAATTTTCCCCCTGAAGTTATCAGACAGGAGGAAGCTTGGCTGGCTCTGCTCCGCCTTAAAGGAGCCTTAGAGGAAGGATGGTTATTGGGTAGAAGGGGCATTTGAAGTGCAGATACTATTGGGTAGAAGGGGCGTTTGAAGATTATCAGGCAGAAGGGGCAGGGACCCCCACCTGGCAGACGATCAGGTAGAAGGGGCAGGGTAGGATGCAAATACTGGGCTGCCCCTGGAAGGTTATTAGGATGACTTTGAGATGCATATGCTGGACCTAGATGTCAACTCTTTAGGCCTTTGTCACACACACATGAGCTCATATCTGACTTCCTACCTAACAGAGAGAAAGAGAGAGAGAGAGAGAAAATATCTTCCATCTGCTGGTTCACTTCCCAGATGGACACAGTGACCAGGGATGGACCAGGCCAAAGCCAAGAGCCAGGAGCTTCAGCCAGGTCTCCCACATTGCTATAAGGACTTAGGCACTTGGGCCATCTATTGTTGCTATCCCAGGTGCAATAGTAGGGAGTTGGATGGGAAGTGGATCATCCAAGACTCTAACCGGTGCCCATATATAGGATTCTAGCATGCAGGGGGTGACTTAACCCACTGCAACACAGTGTTGGCTCCTCTCATGAGCCATTTTTAATAGCCTGGACACATGGTAATTATATTATCTGCTTATTAATTGTCTATCCTTCACAGTTGAGTGTAAGATTTAAGAATAAATATTCTTCTTTCTTCATCTATTACATTATCAGACAATTCATATGGCTCAATGATTAACAAATGAAAAAAATTGATTGAGACATGGGAAAACACCAATAAGTCTGAAAATTCCTAGGATTCATGCATGACAAGTATTAAATATCTTCTAGCCACAGTTTTCATTCTAACAGCTGTGCTTTGGGACAAGACATGCATATTTATACCTCAGTTTCATCATCTGTAAGATTAGTTTTTTAAAATTATTTTATTTGTTTGAAAGGTAGCGTGACTGAGGGAGGAGAGAGAGAGAGAGAGAGAGAGAGAGAGAGAGAGAGAGAGAGAGAAAAGAGAAAGATCTTCCATCCATTGGCTCACACTCCAGTGCAATGGCCAGGGCTGGGCCAGGCTGCTTGAACCAGGAGCCTGAACTCTATTCAGGTCTCACATGGGTGGCAAGGGCCCAAAAACCGGGATCATGGTATTAGCAGGGATCTGGATTAGAAGCAGGACAGCTGTAACTTGAACCGCAACTCTGTTATGGGATGCTGGCATGGCAGGTGGCAGCTTAACCCATTGTACCACAATGCAAGCCCAAATTAGGTTTTTGTGTATATTTCTTTTTTATCATCATATGCATGTATTACTTGAGATGGGTTCACCTGTACCTGCTTCCGGCTTGTGTTCCAGAGCACAGCCCTCTCTTCAAGGTCCCTGGATGCAGCAAGTTTCAGGAGAGGCTGACTCTCAGCACCAGTTCCACATGGTTCCAAATACTGTCTAAATTCCTGGTAATGAAAAGGAGTAAAGTTTGATAAAACTTCTATTTGGGCTGCCAGCTGGGGGTGTGTGTGTCCTATTTCATACTGTTATTAATCAGATTGCTTCTTTTGGCCCCTTCTTCCAAGAACATTTAATCAGAATTTATTGTGTGCAAAGCCTGCAGATTTGGAGACAATGAAGAAAGTTGTTGTCATTGAAAAGACAAGGCAAAGAATAGGCTTCTGGGCTGAAAGAACAGCGTGAATGATATCGTGGGGGTTGGAGAGACTGTAGTGTTTTCAAGAGCTTCAGTCAACTCTACCAACTGAAGACCATATTTAAAATTGAGGTAAAAGTTGCAAAAAGAAATATGAGGTTACAACATCATTTCTGATGACATTTACTACCTTCTGATGCTACACATATGAGAACTCAGGATGCAAGATTGTTTTTATGACTTGAACAGCTTAGATTTAGATTGTAGGAAGGTGTTTTATCACACATGCTACTGGGAGTTAAAAGAAAAATTCTGTGCGATGATAATTTTTCAGTGTTCTGAGTGACTTGATTTAAGTTGCAGAGTTCAGTTGTGAACATAGTACTTTATTTTATGTAACATTTATGGAGATGCAGTCTCTGGACTTAAAGATGCCAAGCAAAACACAAAGGGATATCAAGTTAGCATTTACGTAAGTATGGGCTATTGTCATACATTTAATTGATACTTTTTTCATTTAATTATTATTATATACATTCACATTATTAATAAATGAGAAACACATGTAATTTAATATTTGTCTTTTAAAAATATTTATTTATTCATTTTGAAAGTCAGAGTTACGAGGAGGAGTGGAAATTATTTTTCCATCTACTCTTTTACTCCTCAGATGGCTGCAATGGCTTGTGCTGGGCCAGGCTGAAGCCAGGAGCTTCATCCAGGTCCACTGAGTGGATGGCAGAGATTCAAACACTTGTGTGAACTTCTGCTGTTTTCCCCAGGCCATTAGCAGAGGGTTGGGTCAAAAGTGGAGCAACCAGGACATGAACTGGCATCCATGTGGGACACTGGCATCACAGGCTGCAGCTTTACACACTATGCCACACTGCTGACCTCATAAGTTACTTTTAAAACTGATGAATTGCTACTTCTTTAGTAGAGCATTCCCAAGATAAGGACAATAGCATCACATGAATATATCCAGTGTAGAATATCTGCATTTCATGAAAGGGCTTGAATTACCAGGTTCCCTCCCCGTCCTCACAGTGGATCTGACCCAATGTACTTATATGCTTGTATTTTCACGCATTTCAATCCATCCTTAAGGATCCGTCTGTGCTCTAGAAGTAAGTCAAGGTAATGAGAAACACAAAGCTCTTCTTTTTTTATTTTTAAAGAATTATTTTTTGATAGAGTTTAAGACAGAGAGAGAGGGCGCCGGGTTCTAGCCCTGGTTGCTATTCTTCCAGTCCAGCTCTCTGCTGTGGCCTGAGAAGGCAGTGGAGGATGGCCCAAGTGCTTGCGCCCTGCACCCACATGGGAGACCAGGAGGAAGCACCTGGCCGAAGCTGCCATTTGAGGGGTGAACCAATGGAAGGAAGACCTTTCTCTCTATCTCTCTCACTGCCTAACTCTATCTGTCAAATAAAAAGAGAGAGCCAGAGAGAGAGAGAGAGGGCTTCTATCCACTGGTCTACTCCCTAGATGGTCATAACAGCCAGGGCTGAGCCAGGCTGAAGCTAGGAGTCAGGAGCTTCCACCAAGCCTTCTACTTAGGTAGCAGGGGCCCAAGCACTTGGGCCATCCTCTTCTGCTTTCCCATGCCATTAGCAGGGAACCACATTGAAAATCAGCCAGGATAGGCTGGCGCCGCAGCTCACTAGGCTAATCCTCCGCCTTGCGGCGCCGGCACACCGGGTTCTAGTCCCGGTCGGGGCGCCAGATTCTGTCCCGGTTACCCCTCTTCCAGGCCAGCTCTCTGCTGTGGCCAGGGAGTGCAGTGGAGGATGGCCCAAGTGCTTGGGCCCTCACCCCATGGGAGACCAGGATAAGTACCTGGCTCCTGCAATCCAATCAGATCAGCGCGGTGCGCTGGCTGCAGCACGCTGGCCGCGGCGGCCATTGGAGGGTAAACCAGCGGCAAAAGGAAGACCTTTCTCTCTGTCTCTCTCTCTCTCTCTCTCACTGTCCACTCTCTGCCTGTAAAAAAAAAAAAAAAATCAGCCAGGACAGAAATGGTGCCCTTGTGGGATGCCAGCACTGCAGGTGGCAGCTTTACTGGGTGAGTCACAGCACCAGCCCCACAAGGCTCCTTTAATGGGGCTTTGCACTACTGAGGTGAATCTTTCTGATGTCTGGCCCCAGGCACGGGTAGACTATCCAGTGAAGGAGAACCCCTGAGAATGCTGTCCTGGCCACGCTGAATCCCTTGCAGTTTTTCAGAGTCTCAGGTTATCCCTTCCTGCCAGCTGCAAGATCAAAGCCTTGCTGAGAATTATTCAGGGGCCATGATTTGCATTTCTTTCTCACATTTCAATGAAAACAAAACTCAACAAGGATTAAATGTGAAAAATCTGTAGCCTTGTGCATTAAGCATTTCAAAATTGTCACCTTTTCACTTCAGCAATCGATTTTCTGTTTCAGGACCAGTATTAGCAGTTTGCTTTATATCCAGCCTGTAACATCTCCTGCTAACCTACCTGCTTTTCAGTGTTTTTCCTTCTCTGGTGTCCTTACAACTCCTTCCTATAGGAGTTAGAAGAGGTATTCAGCTTTCAGATATAGAAATCAGCCTCCTAAAGAGAGATGTGTCTTTCTTTCTGAATGTGTAAGATTTAGGAGGTGGGCAGGTAAGAACTAACTAGTTTGTTGGTAATATGGTATCAGATCCCCTTGACTTATTCCATCTTTCTGCTACATCATCCTTAGCACATGTCTATCTTTTGAAAGTTGCCTCAAAGTACAATATGACTGATGAAGTTATCACATCCTCTTTCTAAACTGTACACACACACAAAGAAAGCAGAGAGCTAAAGCATTTCTAAGAACCCATGCTATAATAACCACGTCTATCTCATTTTTTATTTATGTTGCAAAATATTTTTTGGGCTACAGTCTGGACATTTTGCATCTCTATAAAATTCATATGTTGAAATCCAAATCTGGAGGCAGGTGCCTCGGCTCACTAGGCTAATCCTCTGCCTGCGGCACCCCGGGTTCCAGTCCCAGTTGGGGCGCTGGATTCTGTCCCGGTTGCTCCTCTTCCAGTCCAGCTCTCTGCTGTGGCCCGGGAAGGCAGTGAAGGATGGCCCAAGTGCTTGGGCCCTGCACCCGCATGGGAGACCAGGAGGAAGCACCTGGCTCCTGGCTTTGGATGGGCACAGTGCTGGCCATAGCATCCATTTGGGGGGTGAACCAATGGAAGGAAGATTAGGAATATTGCCCTTATATAGAGACCCCAGAGAACTGGCTGGCCTCTTCCACTCTAAGGGGATAAAGTGAAAAGTGCCATGGATGAACCAAGAGATGGGCTCTTACTAGATTCTGAATCTGCCATAAGCCAGAGCCTTGATCTTGGACTTGCCAGCCCTCAGAACTGTAAGCAATAAATCACTATCATTTTATAAGCCACCCAGGGTATAGCATTTTGTTACAGCAGCTGGAGTAGACTAAGACAATCTGCTATGTTATACTTGGTGTATGACCTGTATTTATCCAAATCCTCTCTTTGGAAAGTATTGCTGGTTGCATTTACAGGGAAAGGTGTTTTAATTTATCAGGGTGCAGGTCTCAAACCAGGATTTTCTACATGTCAGTCATTTTAATACCACCTCCTACTTCCCACATACCACCTGTATTACTGTTTAATTAGCACATTTATTTTGTCATAAGTAAATTTAGCATTATTTCCTGCAATAATTGACCGAATAACATAGGTTTAATATTTCTGTTAAACTTTTTCAAGTAGGTGTTAAAATAAGTATCAGACACAACTGTTCAAAAAGCTAAATGCCTCACTTTAAGCAATTTGTTCACAGTTAATTAGTTGTCCCCATACCAGCTGTGATGGTTAATATAATGTGTCAACTTGGCTAAGTTACAGTGCCCAGTCTTGTGGTGAAACAGTAGTCCAGATATTCCTGTGAGGAAATTTATTTATTTAAGAAGGTATGGTTTTTCTTGGTATTTATTTTTCAATTATTTGAAAGGCAAAGAGACAGAGAAGGAAATAGCAGTGCTCCCCGGTTTACTCCCTAGATTCTTGAAACAGCAAGGGCTGAAGCCAAGAGCGCATAACTCAATCTGTGTCTCTTATGTGAGTAGCAGGGATACAAGTACTTGAGCCATCATCTACTACTTCCCTGGGTACATTAGCAAGGAATCGATTAGAAACAGAGGAGCAAGGACTTATACCAGGGGTTCCAATTTAGGATATGGATGTTTCAGACTGGTGTCTTAATTGCAGCAAATGACTGCCTAAGATATTTTAAAGATGTGAGAAGCAGTTACAGTCTGCAAACTTTAAGTGAAGCTAACTACCCTCTATAATGTAGAAGATTTCTCTCCAATTAAACTGCAGAACTGAAATTTCCAGAGGAAGAAGAAATTCTGCCTTAACATTGCCACATGGAAACTCTGAATTTCTAGCTTACTGATCTGCCCCCACAAAATCTGAACTTGGAAACATATAGCAATCATGAGCCAATTCCTTAAAGTAAATCCCTCTCTGTATGATTTATTGACTTTATGATGGTAAGAAATTGTATTCATATGACTGTTTTGCTTTTCACTTCCAGTATAGTATTCAATAAATTGCACAAGACCCTCAACACTTTATCATAAAATAAGCTATGTGTTAGATGATTTTGCCCAACTGCAGCCTACTGGAAATGTTCTGAGAATGTTTAAGGTGAGTCAGGCTAAGCTATGATGTTATGTATGATGGGTGTACCCTGTATAATACACTATCATTTGGAAAATATTGCCTTAAGCCAAAAAAAAATCTATGAAAGTAGAATTTTAAAACAATATTTAAAAATTATTTTTGAAAAGGTGATGTTTGTTCATGATGTAAAATTCTATTTATACATAAGGATAAATGGTAGAATATATGACTCCTTCACAAACATTGGGATCCTTCCTAGAGAAAATCACTACTGAGGTGTGTTTAGCATAGCACTTAAGAGCTTGCATCCCATACGAGAATGCCTGGGTTTGAGTCTTGTCTCTACTTCTGATCTCAACTTCCTGAGAATACATGAGGTCATGGTTCAAGTAGTTGGGTTCCTGCCACTCACATGGAGACTGAAAATGAGTTCTTAACTCTTGCCTCCAGCCTTGCGGAGCCTTGGCTGTTATGGGCATTTGGAGAGTGAATTCGTGGATGGAAGATGTTTGCCTATCTGTCTCTGTACCTCTGCCTTTCACAAAGTTGACTCAAGATACTGAAAATATCAACATTTTGTAACCATAATATTAATGTAGATTTTTAATGAAGAATTATAAAAACCTCAAAAAATAATTTCTATTCATATATTACTATTGTATAATTTGGATGCTTCAAGAACTTTTAAAATTAAGTGGATATGTGACAGAAATGATAACTATTTTATATTCAGATACTATTATTTAGAGAAAATTCCTAATTTCATTCTGAGGTGCGTGGATACATATTAATCCTTTAAAATAAATTATTCAGCCCTGTTTTGCTTCTGTTTTCCCCTTTGCAGTCTCTAGGCTGCTGCCTGAAAAAGGCTAGTATGGAACTCTCCCCATTTACTTTCTCTGACTCACTCTCTCTTAAGGAAGCCCTCATGTTCCTCTATATTTTTCCCACTTTCTGAATAAATCCTGAAATTAAAAAAAATTCTTCAAATTAAAAAAAAAGTAGGTAAAAAGGAAAATCCCTGACTACAACTGCCCTGTTACTTACCTCCTGCAATATTCTATGCATATAGAATCAAATGCATTTATACCTACATAGTTACGCATTCACATACTCCTGTATATTTAACATGTCTGATTTCATGATGAGTTTTATTGTTAGTAGTGATTGTGCTTATTATTTTTTTATTTTATTCCTGGTGGCAAAACTGGGCAATTTAACTGAAATATATTTTAATTGGTAAACCAGTTAATGGTCATCTGTAAAAGGAATATGATCTTTGTAATTTCTTTTATTTTTTAAAATTAATTAATTTATTTGAAAGGCAGAGTTACAGAGAGGCAGAAGCAGGGGGAGAGAGAGAGAGAGAGAAAGAGAAAGATCTTCCATCTACTGGTTCACTCCTCAAATGGCCACAATGGCCAAAGACAAGAGCCTGGAGCTTCATCTTGGTCTCTCACGTGGGTGCAGGGGCCCAAGCACTTGGGCCATCTTCTATTGTTTTCCCAGGCCACAGCAGAGAGCTGGATCAGAAGTGGAGCAGCTGGGACTCGAACCAGTGCTCATATGGGATGCCAGGGTCACAGGGGCTCTGCCACAGCACCAGCCCCTGATTTTAGTAATTTAAAAACACTCTTCTTGATACATTCATGTAGTACAACATAGGGCTAGTGTCAAAATCTGTAGCTGAGTGTCACAGCCTGAAGGAAATACCGGAGAGGACAGTGCAGGACTCCTGTAAGGGTGCTGCACCATCAGGCTCTGAATGGCACAGAGGATGGCATCATGTGGGAAAATGCTTCAGAAAGTCAGGGCTTCATGATGAAGAAATTTTGGTAATAAGTGATTTTAATATATATGGTCAAGAAAACCATGATTAAAAATGCACATTTAAATTAGACTAAAAGGTCTCTTCCAAGGGATACAAACAGGAATTTTAAACTGTAAGACAGCATTGTGTCATTGTTAATGGCTATCACTTGTTAATTGATAGCAGTTTTTATCTCTTAGTAATATATATACAAATGATGGTGTCCCTGGTCAGTGTTTTAGATACAGTATCTGTGTGTATGTGTGTTGGAATAGTGCAATTTTTATTTAAACAAATAATCAAATGTATAAACCCTTCAATGGACCTTTATTTTTCCCTTTTCTTCGTAAATAAAATTGTCTTTATTTAAGCTTTACAACATTATGTTTTTATATACATGTTTATAGAGAAATGGTTAGTATAGTGAACCTAAATTATGTATCCTCACTTTTTTGTTTTTTCTTTAAAAAATAATTTATTTTATTTTATTTATTTTGAATGGCTGAGTGACAGAGCAGGGAAAGACAGAGACAGAAAGAGATCTTTCATCTATACTGGTTCAATCCCAATGGCCACAACAACCAGGCATGGTTAAGGTTCAAACCAGGAGTCAGGAACTCCATCTGGGTCTCCCACATGATTGGCAGGGTCTAAGGGACTTGGGCCATCTTCTGCAGCTTTCCCAGGTACATTAACAGGTAGCTGGATTGGAGGTGGGGCTGTCAGTGCTTGGACCAGCACTTGACATAGGATGCTGGTGTCACAGGTGACAACTTAACCTGCTTTTTCTGTGCTAAGAACATGTAGGATATTTTCCCTTCGAAAACTTCAAGTACACAAAACAAAATTGTTAACTGTATTTACATTGCCATGCCTGAGATCTCCAGATCTCACGCACATATTGCATAATTGAAACTTTGGACAATTGGGCCAATTTCCCCTCATTTCCCCTTCCACCAGTCTGGCAACCACCATTCTACTCTCTACTTCTATGAGTTCCATTGTTTTAGAAGCCACATACAGGTGAGACCTTGCAGTGTTTGTCGTTCTCTGTCTGGCTTCTTTCGGTTAGGATAATGAGTACAAGGTTCTTCCATATTGTCATAAATGTCAGGATTTCCTTCTTTTGTAGTTCTATATGAATTTTAATATTGTCACCACTAGTTATGTGAAAATGCCATTGCAATTTTTAAAAATTTCGAATCTGTGGATCTCCAGATTGCTTTGGGTGTATGGGCATTTTACCAATTTAATTATTTAAATCATGGTATATCTTTCCAATTGCTAGCATGAGATACTTTGCAACCTATTTGTGTCTTCATTCATTTCTGTCTTCACTGTTTTACAGGGTGTGGTGTCTTTCAGCCTTTCAGGTTAAATTTATTCTTATCTTGGATATCATGCCATACCACTTCATCTATTTTGTTTCATTTTTTTTTAATATTCCATTGTATCTCACAGTAATGGCATATCTTGGGTTAAACAATCCACTTTTGATCATTATTTAATTTTGATTAGGATTTTTAAAAATTTTTTTTTTATGTTATTCTGTCCTTGTGAGATGTGGTATCTGGAATAGCAGTTTCAATTGGACTTGCTCTTTGGTTAAGCTTTTTTTTTCCTTTGTTCTTTTTTTTTTTAACTTTTATTTAATGAATATAAATTTCCAAAGTACAGCTTATGGATTACATGGCTTCCCCCCATAACGTCCCTCCCACCCGCAACCCTCCCCTTTCCCACACCCTCTCCCCTTCCATTCACATCAAGATTCATTTTCGATTATCTTTAGATACAGAAGATCAGTTTAGCATACATTAAGTAAAGATTTCAACAGTTTGCTCCCACACAGAAACATAAAGTGAAAAATACTGTTTGAGTACTAGTTATAGCATTAAATCTCAATGTACAGCACACTAAGGACAAAGATCCTACATGAGGAGTAAGTGCACAGTGACTCCTGTTGTTGACTTAACAAATTGACACTCTTGTTTATGGCATCAGTAATCACCCTAGGCTCTTGTCCTGAGCTGCCAAGGCTATGGAAGTCCCCTGAGTTCACTGACTCTGATCATATTTAGACAAGGCCATGGTCAAAGTGGAAGTTCTCTCCTCCTTTCAGAGAAAGGTACCTCCTTCTTTGATGACCCATTCTTTCCACTGGGATCTCACTCACAGAGATCTTTCATTTAGGTTTTTTTTTTTTTTTTTTTTTTTTTTTTTTTTTTTTTTTCCCAGAGTGTCTTGGCTTTCCATGCCTGAAATACTCTCATGGGCTTTTCAGCCAGATCCACATGCCTTAAGGGCTGATTCTGAGGCCAGAGTGCTGTTTAGGACATCTGCCATTCTATGGGTCTGCTGTGTATCTCACTTCCCATGTTGGATCATTCTCTCCCTTTTTGATTCTATCAGCTAGTATTTGCAGACACTATTCTTGTTTATGTGATCCCTTTGGTTCTTAGTCCTATCATTATGATCAATTGTGAACAGAAATTGATCACCGGAACTAGTGAGATGGCATTGGTACATGCCACCTTGATGGGATTGAATTGGAATCCCCTGGTATGTTTCTAACTCTACCATTTGAGGTAAGTCAGCTTGAGCATGTCCCAAATTGCACATTTTTTATATTTTACTCTTATAAATGTTACTGAAGTATACTCACTCATATACGTGTTACTCGATCAAAAGATGAGCATATTTTAGAATGAGATTAGTGCATAATATTTGAGAAGCATTTAGATGTGGAATTGCCAGATCAATGGTTGGGTAGAGTTTACATTCTGATATATATCGACAAATCATTCTTCATAGATGTTATGTCCAACTGTGCCTCTACCAGAAATGTGTATATGTAGGTACTTCCCTACGACTTTACAACTTGAAAGTTGAATGTATAATACAGAAAGTGATGGGATTGATGAAAATGTTTACATTAATTAGGACTTCTACAATTGCAAATGACTGAAGCAGTTATTTAGCAAACATATCTAAATAATTAAAATTATTTATTGGAAACTATGGAGGAGACTTGAAGAAATGGATGTAGAAAACATGGGAGCCCCGTTGTCTTCCTAGACTTGAGTTAGGTGATCTATGCAGCAAGGATCCTCTGCTTGTTTCTCAACACTTTTTCTCTCAGCGTGCTGCTACCACTCACTAGGGCTTCTCTCTGAGGGAGGAACATAGCCCTGAATATCCCAAAGTCATGTCCTCCCAGGATATATCCAGAGAGAAAAGAAGGTCTTTTCCATGCAAAGAAACTGAAAATTCAGCGGAGAAAAGGGTTCTGTTTAGCCTGGTCTATGTATTTTGCCCAAGTTTTGACAAAGATTTGTGGGGTGAAGAATGATGTCCCAGCCTTTGTCACTTGTCCACCACAGATCATCTGGACAATTGCAACTGCTGTCACAAGTGTGACAGTTAGCTGCTATCTGCCACTCAGATCATACCATGAGGCAAAACAAACCACTTCTTCAAGTCTGGCTGTCGAGAGAGAAGAAAAAGATCCTTGTGATAGTGTACAGAAGATCAGGAAGAAGAGAGAAGTTCCAGGAAGAGTGAGGGGGGTGGAAAGACAGTAAGTGGATTCCAGTAAATGTAGGAAACAGAAGCTGGAGAAAATAGAGCAAGGGTAGAGGATGAGTCACACTAAATAATGAAACTCGGGAAGCAAAGAAAAAAATGATAAGGAACAAAGAATGTGAATTGCTAACAAATTGAAAACAAGTCTTTCTCAGAGCTCTGAGCTTCAGCAAAAACTTATATGCCCATGGAAAATTTTGACTACACTTTGAAAAACGTGTCTTTAGAATAAATGCACTAGTTATTTGAAAGAATAGGAATGAGGTTTTATTAGAATGATTTTTGAGTATTACTGCCTGACTGGATATAATGGAAAATGGTTATTATCTTTTAAGTGTTTTATAATGTGTGGTGAATCATGCCCTGGACTCAACCCCATCACCATAGCCTATTTTTATTTTTATTTTTTTGCTATATGGAACAAAACATCACATACATCTTATATTCTGCCTTAAAACCACATGAGAAAGAGAATTGGCTGGTAGATCTGAATTCTTTGCCTAAGACCAAGCAAACAACACGACAATATATAAGCCAGTTATCACTTTCAATTAAATTAATTTTAAAATCAACAGACCCATCCAAAGGGGTTGAGAGCAGGCATCACTTAATTGGTTTTATTTCCACCTATCAATGTGTTCCTTAAGAGGCAAGTGGATGGTACAGTACCTGTTTGATGGTTAACATGAACCCACTTCTATAAATACAAATGTGTTATCTCCTAGGAGCCTGGAAATTCATGTGGTATTTGGCTTTATTGACATAGATGACGTGAAATATTTATGTACAAATGGTTTTAAAAACATATTGCAATAGGATTAATGGCAAGCAATTCTTTTTTGAATATCAAGTTTAATCTGAACAATGTTTGCATTTCATTGCACAGCAAAAACATACACACTGCTTCCCTATGGAAGATCAGTTGACTCCAAAATCTGATCGTTTGTGCCCATTTTTAGAGTACTATTGTAGTACTTTTGTCTAATGAGTGAGTCTCCTCCCAAATGATCATGTATTACCTGGAATCCAGAATACCTCATCTTCCATATTCTCTTAAAAATATCTCGCACAGATGGAAGCATATGGTGCATGCTTAATTTGTAAGATTTATCTTATCTTGTCATGGCTGACAGCAACATGGTGCGGATCAGCCTGCAAAGTGATTTCCTTCCAGAGTTCTGGATTCCCAAACCTCTCTGTCCTTGACATTCCTCCCAATGATCACATTTACTGTTCCTGACCCTATTTGAAGCAAGGCTAACAAAGCATTTACAAGGTTCTGTGTGCCACTGTCTGTCCTTGGTCCTTCTGTCTCATTTATTTATTTATTTACTATGTAGTACCATATTTGATGACCTTTTTTTTTTTAAATCTTAGCTGCCTGTGTCACTGAAACATCTCATTATATTCTTGAGATGTTAGGTCTATGGCTTATTACTTCTTCGTGATGGCATTTTTGTTCCTGAATCCAGGCTCATAGTTTTGCATGATGCCTCACATCCAATTTGGCAAAGCAAATCATGGGTCAAGGCCTAAAATCATTCAGAATGGGTAATGTTGCAGACTACATTTTGTCCCTCCAATAAGGCATATGTGGGTACCCAGTCTCCTATATTAGTATATAGGATTTTTAAGGAAACAATTAATAGTAAATGAGCTCATGAGGTGAGCCCTGATTTAACACATCTGGTGTCTATGAGAAGACGGACATCAGGGATATGTATGTGCACAGAGAAATCTGTGTGAGGATGCAATCATAAGATGAGGAAGCCACCTCCCTCCTACAGTCTGGTCCCATTCAGCCTATAACTTTTGCAATCACTAATGTCTTCTCTAACTCTGTATTCTTTGTCATTTCAAGAATCTTATATAAGTGGGATAATACAGTGTGTAACCTTTTGAGATTGACTTTCTATACTCAGCATAATTACATTGACATTCATCCAGGTTTCTGTGTGTAGCAATATTTCATTCTTTTTTTATTGTTGAATAACATTCCATGGTCTGAGTGCACAACATTGTTTAATTTTTCAGTCATAGTACATGTAGATCGCTGTCAGCTTTGGCTGTTACAAATAACTGAATATTCATATGCAATATTTTTGTGTTTTAAGCTTTCATTTTTCTAGGAAACACAGATAGACACACTATTTTAAATTCAATATATTACTTTATTATTATTAAAGAATAACTTACATAGCAGATTAAAGTATAAAAATTGAAAGCACTCATGTAATCACCATCCAAGCAACTTAGTGCAAAGTTAAATCTTTTGATGTTGAATTCACCTTTCAAGTTTGTAAAATCTTAAAAATAAAAGCATATCATTCTTTTGGGTCTTTATTTTTAACATTTTTAAATTACTCATGTGGAAGGTAGAAATTCAGAGACAGACTGATACACAGAGAGAGATTTCCCACTCTCTGGTTTACTGCCCAAATGCCCATGGGAGCCAGAAACTCAATCTGGCAGGGAATGAACTACTAGAGCCATCCCTTGCTGCCTCCCATAGTGTGAATCATAGGGATCTGAAATCAGAAGCAGAGTCAGAACTCCAATGTAAGTACTAAGATATTGGACGCAGGGTCCCAAGAAACATATTAACTACTGCACCAAATGCCAATCTCTGTGTCTTATTTTTTAAATGGCAGTTTCATTGTATTTGTCCAGTGGTTTCATGTAGTTGTAACTCACACAGCATTTTTTATATGAATATACTGTAATTTTTAATTGGCTATATGATTTCAGTTGGATAATTTTTAATTGGATATTGGTTTGTTTTCAAGTTATGACACATTATGAATATGACACTATTATGAATATTCTTTTTTAAAAGATTTGTTTATTTGAGAGGCAGGGTTACAAACAGAAAGAGGAAGAGACAGAGAGAGAGAGAGAGATTTCATCCACTGGTTCACTCTCCAAATACTGCAATGGTTAGAGCAGGGCCATCTGTAGCCCGGATCCAGGAGTCAGCAGCTTCGTTCCAGGTCTTCCTTGTGGGTGCAGGTGCCCAAGAACTTGAGTCATCTTCCACTGCTTTCCCAGGTGCGTTAGCAGGGAGCTGGATGAGAAATGGAGCAGCCAGGAATTGAACTGATGCCCATATGGGATGCCAGCACTGCAGATAGATGAATTGAAGAAATTGAAGAACAGGTTGCATTTCATTTGTACCAGTATTTGAAAGGTCAGAAATTTTAGCAAAATTAATGAGAGTATAGAGGTATCTTTTCTTTTAATTGGTATTTCCCCAATAATAAATAACTTCAACAACTTTTCAAATGCTAGCTCTTCATTCTTTGTAGAAAATACCAACATATGAGAAATAGTGACTTGATCAGCTCTTGTCCTGACGGTTGATGAACAATGTAATACTTTATCCATTTTAGTATTTTTTTTTGTTCTAGTACCATTGGCTGAACTCTGTAATTAACACACAATTATTCTTAGGTGTTTAAATTTTAACTGAAAAGTGATCCCTGTTAGGAATTTGGAAAACATTATGCTGAATGAAATAAGCCAATCCCAAAGGGACAAATACCACTTGTTCTCCTTGATAGGTGACAACTAACTGAGCACCAAAAAGGAAACCTGTTAAAGTGAAATGAACACTATGAGAAACGGTGACTTGATCAGCCCTCACCCTGACTGTTGATGAGCAACTTGATATGTTATCCCTCTTAGTATTTTTTTTTGTTTGTTCTACTTAATACCTTTGGTTGAATACTGTAATCAATACACAATTCTTCTTAAGTGCTGAAACTTAACTGAAAAGTGATCGCTGTTAAATGTAAGAGTGGGAATAAGAGAGGGAAGAGATGTGCAATTCGGGACATGCTCAAGCTGACTTACCTCAAATGGTAGAGTTAGAAACATACCAGGGGATTCCAATTCAATCCCATCAAGGTGGCATGTACCAATGCCATCTCACTAGTCCCAGTGATCAATTTCTGTTCACAATTGATCATAATGATAGGACTAAGAACCAAAGGGATCACATAAACAAGAATAGTGTCTGCAAATACTAGCTGATAGAATCAAAAAGGGAGAGAATGATCCAACATGGGAAGTGAGATACACAGCAGACCCATAGAATGGCAGATGTCCTAAACAGCACTCTGGCCTCAGAATCAGCCCTTAAGGCATGCGGATCCGGCTGAAAAGCCCATGAGAGTATTTCAGGCATGGAAAGCCAAGACACTCTGGGGGAAAAAAAAAAAAAAAACCTAAATGAAAGATCTCTGTGAGTGAGATCCCAGTGGAAAGAATGGGTCATCAAAGAAGGAGGTACCTTTCTCTGAAGGGAGGAGAGAACTTCCACTTTGACCATGGCCTTGTCTAAATATGATCAGAGTCAGTGAACTCAGGGGGCTTCCATAGCCTTGGCAGCTCAGGACAAGAGCCTAGGGTGATTACTGATGCCATAAACAAGAGTGTCAATTTGTTAAGTCAACAACAGGAGTCACTGTGCTCTTACTCCTCATGTAGGATCTCTGTCCTTAGTGTGCTGTACATTGAGATTTAATGCTATAACTAGTACTCAAACAGTATTTTTCACTTTATGTTTCTGTGTGGGAGCAAACTGTTGAAATCTTTACTTAATGTATGCTAAACTGATCTTCTGTATATAAAGAGAAACGAAAATGAATCTTGATGTGAATGGAAGGGGAGAGGGAGTGGGAAAGGGGAGGGTTGCGGGTGGGAGGGACGTTATAGGGGGGAAGCCATTGTAATCCATAAGCTGTACTTTGGAAATTTATATTCATTAAATAAAAGTTTGAAAGCAAAAAAAAAAAAAAAGAAAAAAAAAAGAAAATACCAACATAAACTGTTCAAGGTAGAGTGCCTTTTGAAGTCTGCTTTTCAATTTCCCATTGGGTTGTTAACTGTATATTGGATTGTGGGGCTAGCTTTAATATTTAATATTCAATTATTCTTTTGTTTAAAAATGAAGCTACTGAAATAATTAACCAATAGCTTATATACTTGTTCTAAGATTTTAAGGCAGAACGGTGTGAGATGGTTATTTTAACTATATTATGGTGGGATAATTTGATTATTTAACTTTAAACAAATTTTTAATTTTATTTATTTACAGAGTTTTGAAACTTTTGTTGGAATAGTCACTGGTGGTTGCAGCCATCTGGAAATAAACCAGCATATGGAAGATCTTTCTGTCTCTCCCTCTCTCTAACTCTTTCAAATAAATAAATGTCATTAAAAAACAAACAAAAATCCCAATTTATTTCTCTTAAGCTGGAGAGGGAAGTCCTACAATGATGTGTTAAAAACATAAGAAATATTATTTGAATTTTTGTAAAAGATAGACATCTACACTGTATGATTAAAATGGTATATATCGCTTGAAACACAGTTCAATGTAATTCTGATTTTCTTTGTGTATAATGAATGTAAGAATTAAGATAATTTAGCAACAACTGCCTAATCAAGATAGAAATAGAGCAGGAAAAGTAACATGGCAAGCATTGTTGTAAGAAAATAGAATATGAATGAGGAATCAAGATGAAGCAATAGATCAATACCCAAAATGATGACTAAATAAATGAACACGCATGTCAAGAACATAGTAAGCACAAGAAAAGAGGCACAGTGACTAGTGTCTTTCAGTGCTAATGCGCATTTTTAAAAAAACAGTGAAATTGCTTTTTAAAGATAAAGACCAACAAGACAAATCACATAGTTTCAAACATAGTTATTCTGAATTCAACATGGTATTTCTCATAACATCTCTCTGTTGTAATATATGACAAAACAGTGTAATTCTTTAGTGAGAGTAAATTTAAAAAACACTGTTTATTAAAGATCTTTGTGAAATGTGTATTTTAAATACACATTTTTTAAAAAAAGTATTTATTTGAGAAGCAGAAAGAGGGAGGGAAGAAGAGAGAGAAGGAGGAAGAGAGGGAGGGAGGGAGAGAGAGAGAGAGAGAGATCTTATCTGATAGTTCACTCCTCCAACTCCCCAGTGCCCACAATACGCTCTGTTCTAGGGCCAAAGCTAGGAACCTGCTACTTCATCCAGGTCTTCATGTGGGTGACAAGAAGGAAACAACTTGAACCATCACCCACTGCCTCCCAAAATAAGCCCTGGCAAGAAGATTCAAACTGGAGCACAGCCAGAAATCTAAGCCAGGCATTC